>NC_090922.1:864574834-864877864 GCF_040938575.1 Ambystoma mexicanum
TTTCATAGATTCACATGCTGTATGAATATTCCCTGTCATCGGGAGGAGAATCATTGTTAACAGAGCAGTTTTTATTTAGATTGTAACATTGCAATCACTTTAGTATTCTCTTGGTGTTGTTTTGGGTCAACTTGCCCTTCAACCAATAGGCAGCATGCACCTCAGTTCCTCCCCTAGAGACTTACTTCAGATTAGCACAACACATGTTAAAGTGCCAAGATGAACCAATACAGAGCCTTAAGTGGTGTAGCAGGGTGCATCCCATGCAAATCTATGAAAGACACTAACGCTGGAAAACAGGATTTACAGGTAAGTAACTTATTCCTTCTCCAACATTGGATCTTTCATTGATTCACATGCTGTTTGAATAGATTACAAAGTGGTACCCGTATAAGCACCCAATAAAATGGGAGGAGGATTAGGCTCACCTGCAAGAACACTCACCTTTCAAGCAAATAAAGACAAAGTACTGCCTGCCCGACCCTGGACTCCTCAGCATAGTCTCTGTCAGTGCAGTAGAAGCTTGCGAAGGTATATACCGATCTCCACGTAGTTGCTCTGCAGATGTCCAACATCAAGCCCCCTGAGAGAGAGGCTGTGATTGAAGAGATGGCTCTGGTGGAGTGCGCCCTCTGACTACCTGGAAGTGGCCTTTTGGTAATGCAATGGCAGTATGAAATACAGACAGACAACCATCTGGAAATTGAGGGTTTAGTAAGTCCTCTGCCTACTGCCGTATGATCAAAAGCTATAAACAGGTAGTAGTATTCACAAAATTGTTTGGTGTGGGCAACATAATATTTTAAAGCCCCCTTAATGTCCAAAGCATGCAACAAATGTTCCACCAAACCGAGAGTCAAATGGGTAGGATCAGGTACTCATTAAGATGAAAGGACAAAGGAACTTTCAGCATGAAGGTAGGATTAAACATAGCTGAACCTTGGTTTTTGGAAGAATAAGTAGGGTGGTTTACAGGGCAGAGCTTGGATTTCCCCCACTCTCCTGACAAAGGTAATGGCAACCAGAACTAGCATTTTCCAGGACATGAATTTAGTATCTACTTTATGAAAGGGCTCAAAAGAAGGGCCTATGAGCTTGGGAAGAACTACATTTTTATGTATTAATGTTTTAGTATATAAAACCTTACACATTTTTCTTACTAAAATAATCACTTCATTTACATCTTAATCTAAAATCACACATATCCATTATACGAAAATCCATCAAATACATTCCATCAAATCTCATTTCATTTAATTTTGTTACAATTAATTTCTTTTCATTTCAATCCTGTACATCGCAATAACCCAGCCATGAATTAAGATCTTTCACCCTCTACTAAAATGTATAATTAAAACATCCTACTCTGTCCCATTTAAACTATTGCCTTTTCTTAGTATCGAACAACAGACAGTCCTCATGTTATAAAATACTCACAGGCCCAGGCACAGCTGTCTGCAACTACAGTTTCTCTAAAACTATTCACCAAACCCTACATAGATCCAGGTGCAGGGTTTTACTTTGGGTGTCAAAGCAGCGTCACCAAAAAGAGGTAGTTTTAATTGTGTCCAAACAATATACATGTTCTCCAAGTGTTTCATATAAATAGGACCCAATGAAGGGCACTCAGTTAGAATGTGTTTTTGGGTCTCTAACACCTCAGGATTTTTGCAAACTTGACAACTTCTCTCAGCTTTCAAAACCTTGGCTAACCTGCCCCTCACTACAAAAACAGGGAGGCAATTTAAACAAAGAAGTAGTATAAAACGTCAGAGGTTCTTAGATGTACAAATGATTAAATATGGCTGAGGATTCATGTAAAAGTAAAGTATTTCAGATACAAAATCATAGCTACCTAGTGCAGACAAATGACAATAGATTTTTCCCCAGTCCCATAACTCATTTTTTTTTTGTTTTACACAGTTTTTTTCAGTTCATGGAACCCTTGCTGCCAATCAGGTGACCAGCTCAACAATTCAAAAAATTTGACAAAGTTGGATTCATATGCCAATTTTCGTTCTTTGTTACATGAATCAAACCCCCCACATCATGCAAAAAATGAGTTGAAACAAGTCTTAGTCTGCATATATATTAGAGCATGTCTTTTCAGAACCATAGATTCCAAGGTAAGCAAGCCCAAGTTCCAACCTAATAATGATCATCGGCACACATGAATGTACACCCAACATCTTTTTCCAGAACTTTCCCTCAATACAATGTGACCACTCTAGATCAATCATGGTCAGGCTTTCCAAACCATATATAATAGCTGGAACAAAACACTGTAAATATAAGCTTCTAGCTCCTTCAAAGGTGTATCCCCCTGTTCGAACCACAAATCGATGCACCAGAGACATCAATTGGGCTGCCTTCCTAATGCGGGCAGACTTACAGACGTCATTTCCCCTCTGAGTTTCCAATTCAACCTCAAGATATTTATATTCTGAAACCTACTCAATAAGTTCTTTCCTAACTGTCAAGAGTATCAGAGCAGCTTTTTTAGATGTGAATAACATTCATTTTGTTTTGCTTCCATTTACACTTAACGAGTTTAACTCAGGACGATTCCATAAAACCTCAGCTGCCCATCTTAGCCCAGAGAATGTGTGATCCAGCCATACAAGATCATCCACATAGGCTAATACTTGGCAACAAACAGTATCAATCTTTAGAGGACAACATGTTGCGTTTGCCAATCAAGCAGGCAGATCAGCCAGATATAAATTGAAAAGCAGTGGAGCCAAGACACATCACTGTTTCACACCAGTACCAAAGGGGATTGGTGCTGTCAAGATTTCCTCGCCATCCAATTTCACCCTGAGAGTATTATTGCCATGGAGCAACTTCACAAAATGCAAGATCCTAGGTGGAGAACCAAAATGTTCCACTGAAAATCCATGAAGAGATCATATTCCCCAGATGTATCCTCCTTATGTGCTCTTTCTGTGAGATAATCCATCAATCTGAGGTTATATGATATTGAGTACCCGGGATGAAAACCACACTGAAATCTGTCTATAAAACCTTTGTTGTCCACCCACTTCTGTAAGCCCTTTAGCAAAAATATTGAATATCGCTTCCCCACGCAATCAAGCATCGATAATAGTCAATAGTTGTCAGAGGATAGTGGAGACCCCTTCTTCAGAACTGGGATCTTGATGGATGCACACCAAGATGAGGGTATCCCATCTTCGATAGAAATCTTATTAAACATTATCTTCAGCAAGGCCGCCCAAAAATAAGGGTCCTGTTTGAGGACGACATTGGCTAAACCATCGGGCCCAGGCGCCATCAAAGATTTTAATCTGCCAATACTATACTTGTCGTCTTTATCGATATCAAAAAATGGACCACTTATATTGATATAGGTTATGTGATCAATGTGAAGGTCCTTCTATTGGGCCTCTCACAATTAAGTGCTGTGCCCATGCCTCCTTGTTAATGGTGTTAAGCAACCTCTGTGTTCTGCTACCCTTAGCTTCACCCATTAGTGACCATATAGTTGCCATTGAGTACAAAACCGGGACATTCGCCAGCAACGTCTCCAATTCCAATAAGCATTTTTAGCTACCTTCATCTGGAGCTGTTTCTCAATGATGTTAATATAACAAATTTTAAGTCTGCACAGTTCCTCTCTGAGTTTGCACTTCCTATCACGGATTGCTTTATCATAGCAAGCATGGTTGGCTTCCGTTTGAACATTCACAATCTTGCCACAGGTAGCATATTGGTTGTAAAATTCAGTGAACCATGCCTCCAACTCATCTATGTCTTTGCCCAAGAATTGAAACATCCCAGTAAAATCATAGGCTTTGCTCACTTCTTTAGCACGCTGTATAATTTTTTTGTGGCCAGCTATTGCGATTGCCAGGCTGGTTTAACTAGGATTTCTCCAATCGCCTTGGCATTTTTTGTTGAATCGCATTCCAAATTAAATACCAGTGTAGCATGATCACTCCATGTATTTCATTGGGCACTTAACCAAATTATTCTTGGGAACACCGATATGTTTACAAAAAAAGTAATCTAGAGATGCATTCCTTTGTCCTTGCCCCATGTATGTGCCCCCGGCTTATCCCTCTCCCCAAGGCCATTAAGCATTTTAAGGTGTCCATTTTCTGTGAACTCCTTCCATATTAAGCCAGACCGATTAGGACTAGCTTGCCTCATCTGGCTCTAGGTACTTATTCCCCTCCACCCGTTCAATGCCTCACTACAGACACAATGGGCATTAAAGTCACCACCCATAGCTATAATATTCTCATCATCACCTACCGCCCATGCAAAAAATAGCTCCTGGAGTACTACTTTATATAGTCACTGTAGAACATACCAGGGGGGTTGTAAATGTTAAGAACCATCAAAGGGCGTTTTAACATATAGTTTGGAAATTCAACTTCAACTGCTAAAACATATTCCGTATCTGTAGTTGGAATTCTACATGATTTAAAACTGTGGTTAACACCCAACAATGGTCCTCCATAAGGTCTTCCTATTTCACCTCTCTTTGCCATGTTCTGATATACAGTGTACCCATCAAGATACATTTCAGACATGAGCCCTGACTCCAGTATTAAAAAAACGTAGTTTTGAACTAACAAATTTACAGAACCATTGGGATCAAGAAGGTGAGTGAAACCACGTGTATTATAAGTCATTATAGATATGCTTCAGTTCTGGCAGGACAGTACCGCTGGGAGAGATTCAGCCAACCACTTCGACGTAGACTGAATATTCAAAAAGTTGCTTTGCTTATGTTGAAACAGGAATTGAGGGGTTGCCCTGAGCTTCTAATAGTTTACTTCACTAGGGGGAGAGATGCGTCTTTAAAGTCCTTGTCAACATCAAGCTCTAGCCCTGATCTAAGAAGAAGTTCTTTAAAACTGCATACTAGTAAAACTGTTCCTGGGTTTTTGCAATGAATCATAGATACATTCGGGTTGTTACACTTCAAAGGTTGAACAAAATCAAAATCTTCAGTATCCAAAACACGCAGTTGTGGTCTGTGGCTCAAATGTTTTCAAAATGCTTAGTGTCAGAGCCAAGCGGATCTGCTTTTTTGGTTCAAATGTTTTATTAAGTTTCTCATAGGTCCTAGACAACCACTCCTTTGTCTTCTTGCCGGCAACCTTTTGCACATTTACCACTTGCTTCTCAGCTGCTTTATTTACCATTGCAATAATGGCTAGGCCAGTAACATCATACAAGTCTCAAGATAAATCAATCGTCTCTGTGATAACCACACCCTCTTCTTCAGATTTCAAAGTCTTGAGCAAGCTAGTTAAGTTGCTTGCTTTCAGTTGTTGGCATTTTTTATTACACGCAATATTCTTTTTTGCGCGTTTGGAGCCCTTCTTCTGCTCACTAATTGAGGGCCCCACAGGTTTCACCCGATGTCTTGATTGCTTTGCCAGTACTTACTTTGCCTGTCGCGTTTGTTTTCTACAATAGAACAGATCAGGCTCTTCGACTGAAACAATTGCCACCTCTTGATTATTCTTAGCCTTTATGTAGACAATGTCTACCGGGGCAATGAAATTGTTGTCGATAATCGCATGCTCTTCCAAGTAATTTTACACAACAACTTTAGTTTCAGGCTTGCAAGCTGAAACAGGCGCTTTCAATTGTACTGACTGAAGAATTCTACCACAAAGTTTTAAGAGGATCTTCAGAGCAAATTGTACCAATGACATTTAAGACTGTATCTCACTTTACTTGACTTGCTCTGAATTGATTCCTCATTCAGGTTATGAGGCGAGGAATGCATTGAAAGATTAGGTGAGGTGGATAGCCAAATAGAATCTATGATCGAGTCAAAGCTAGCATCTGCTCGAATTACTTGCACTTCCACAACTGTTGTTAATACATTATCAAAGTTTACAATGTCAGCAGGTGTCTCCATATTTTGCTGCAAAGAATAGACCAAATGTAGGTTCCATGTTCATATCCCCACAAAAATATCACCATACAAGAATGGTGCCATATTTATGCTGCAATATCAACCCATTAAACCTGTGAGGGACACCCCATATTATTGTAAAGGGAGCGGAGGACACCCCCGCAGCCAACGCTCCCATTTACCCCAAAAATTATGCCCACTAATAATAACGCCTATGGCTGATCCCGACGACCATATACATGGCGATATTATTGGTGGGGATAATATTACCTGATGCCCTAATTTAGTAAAGTGTTATCAATGTCGTCAAATGGCAGAAGATCTTTACTCTGCTGATCATGGGCCATATTAGTAGATTGCCCCAAATTTGTAAGAGCCGTATTTAGGATGGGTTTAGCGACCTTGGTTACTATAGGGTAAAATGAAGTAATTATGCCCCTTTGCTTGCTCAAATTGCTTGCCGCAATCTCAGGTTGTTCAGGCACTGGTTTACTCACCTTTGAAACTACTTTGGGTATCATTGTGGTATCCATGTGCTCCTTTCCACCCCCTGAAATTGTATCTAATTGACTTGCTCCTTTGTTTGGACACCACGTTCATCTTTAATTGTAAAGATATAGCACGTACAAATTACTTGGAATTGCCGGTCGAACTCCTCTCAGACTCACTGATGTGCTGACAGCAGACAGCACTCACGACACACTCAACCAATGCGCGCATGCAAATGCATGCAGGATCTGCAGATATAGCTCTTCCTGGTGGATAGGGGCAGAACAAGATTGTAGCGAGCCAATAGATTGAATCGGTTCCGTTATGCCAGCCAATCAGAGTGTATTAGTGATGTCCAACGCTATTTCAACTCGTAGCTAAAATACTGATGCTTGCGGGTAAAGACGTAATTAATATAGTTGGCAGGTAAGCAGGAGCTGACAGCACTCAAAACGCACTGAAATAATGCATTGAGTTTTCCTGCAGGGATGGGCATGAATACAGGTGGAAATGAATGAAAAAGGCCCTTTAGAAATTCTTTGACTAGTCGCTGCGACCACAGCAAGGGTGCACCCAAAGTGCGGGTGAATCTAAAAATAGCGGCCATGTAAAATATAATTGAAGAATGTGCCAGGCCACTGCGTGGCAGGGAAAGTAGGTATGGAAGCTCAAAGCATGAATGTTGTTGGCTGCACACCATGTCATGAACCACTTATTATACCATTAAACTGCAGACTGTGTCCATGCCTTTTCAAGAACATCCCTGCAGTCTGGAGGCATAGGAATATGCCAACATTCTAAGGAAGCACAGGGCAGGCCTTCAGGTTGACATCCTCCCTTCGAAATCCACTTTGGAAGAAAAATGGGAGGAATTCAGACAAGAATTCATTCTGCCAGATGGAAATCTTTGATAAGACTGTCCTTTAAGCTCCTCTTTGAGGAGTCAAAAAAGGAAGCAGTCGGTACCAACATGCCCGACAAAGCCAGCAGTTATTCAAAGTCATGTTCAACCCATGCGCCTAAGAGCCCAGGCATGATGCCGACCTCAATGAATATTCCAGAGTCATAACACCATCAGCGGTTTCGACTGTCTCTGCGCTTGTCGATGTCTCATTGGTAACTTCTTCAAAAGGGAAATCCACATCGATAGCTCACCAAGCTCGACGTATATCCGTCAGTTGCCAAAAGATTTTATGTGAACTTTCCAAAGTATCTTTGATGACAGTGACCCAATTCCTTTCGGCTTCAAACCTTTTAGAGCTTCTTACACCCCCAGAAGAATTACAGTCAGCGGAAGCCAAGTTACCAGATCTAGCTATGAACTTGGAGGATGGCAATGGTCTCCACACTGAATCTGCTGGTTGCCTCCACGACCATCAGTCTTGCTTAAGATCAGGCACGGAAACTGCTCTTCAGAACACCCATGAAGACCTTTTCTCACTCCGTCTGTCCGCATTCGTCTTGACCTCTCCTCTGCCTTTGACAAAGTAAACCAAAACATCCTGATCGCACTTCTCTGTGACACCCTTGGAATCGCAGGTCAAGCTCTGGCGTGGTTAGCCTCCTTCCTTTCCAAACGCCATCTCAGCTAGAACTTGGGTACTACTATCACTCTTTCAACTTGCGGCGGCACCCCAGGGTTCTAACCTACCCCCCTGGCACGTGTCATTGCCAGCTTCACTTCTAACTTCCAGTGTTAAGCGGATGACACGCAACTCTCCTTCAGGCTACCCTCAGCCACCTCCTCTACCTCCCTCATATCTGACTGTCTGTCTGCAATTCAGTCATGGTGTGCTGCAATTGACCTCTACCTCAATGCCAGTAAAACTGAGATTTTTTGCATTGGGACTCCTGCTCCCACTTTCCGGTTCATTCGACAGTGATGGTTTCGAAATACAAAAGTTTCGACATAAAAGTCTCGAACAGAAGTTTTGAATGAATTTTTTTTATATATTTTTTTTAATGGGGGATCCCCCACCAACCCCCATTTATTTTTTAAAACAAACTTTTTATTCTATACGAAACTAAAATAAAACCTTTAACATGAAAAAAAATGAATTTGAAACTTTTGTTTTCGAAACTTTGCATTCGGAACTTTCGTATGTCGAAACTAAGTTTTCGAAAGAATGACTGGACACCCACTTTCCCACTCTCACTGTGGCCGCCCTCCCTTGGCCCTGCGCCTGCACCCACCTAAGAGGCAAAAAACTTTGGGGTCATCTTCGACTCCACTCTCTTTCACTACTCAAATTTCGGACATCTCTAAAATGTCCAACTGCCAGCTATACCTCTTCAGAGATACTATTCCTTTTCTCACCTTCCCCCAGAGGCTCACTGTCTCCATAGCCCTGGTTCTTTCAAGGCTGGACTACTGCAATAGCCTCTTTCTCAACCTCCCCGCCTCTGCTTTGCGCCTTCTGCAACCCATCCAGAACAGAATCGCAAGTCTTATCCTTGGCCTCAAGCCCAGGGACTGCATCTCTCTGGGGCTGAAATCCCTCCACTTGCTCCCTTTGGCTGCAAGGATCAAGTTGAAGACCATCTGCATTGTCCACAAGGCTTTCTGGGGCCTGGGACCCACCTAACTGCATCAATGCCTTCCTAAATACTGTCCCTCCGCTCATCTACCTCCAACCTTCTGCGAGTGAGCTGGTTCTGTAAGCAGAGATTTGGAGGGAGAGCCTTATCCTCAGCATGGGCCTCCCTCTGGAAAAGCCTCCCTGCCACCCACTGTCTTGAGCCTGATCTCCTTAAGTTCCAGAAACTCCTTAAGACATTCCTCTTCTGCTCTTCATTCTCTTTCCCTCTACCCTGCTAACCTCTCTCTCCGCTGTATCCCTCTCTGTCTCTCCCTTTCCACACAGCATGCCGACTGGCCGCCAGGCGTACCTCAGTGTCTCACAGGTCCTTGGCACCTTCACTAGTCTTCCAGCACTTGCCTCAGGGCCTGCTCTTGCCCCATCGCTACTGCACTTGGTCAATGACCCATGAGAACGACATCTCTCAGCACTTACCAGTTTCTGACTAACTGGTCACACTTGTTTTGCCCCCCCCTGCACTTGTCCCCTCTCCTGTACCTGCTGTACACGATCGGAACGTACCATGCCTGAAGATCGTCTTATCATTTCTTCCCTGTCTCCCCTCCGGCATGGGTGCACCTCTATGCTCTTGGATAAACTGCAGAATCATCATCAGACCCATTTGCTGTTATCTACACTGTTAATTGTATTTATGCACTTACTTTGCCTGTGCAGGCTTGGATCGTTCAGAAATTCAAGGGCTCTGAATGAATGTTGTTTTCTCCCCTTGCCCCCATCCACCTCCCCCCACTTGAATGCGTTGGAACACTTGTCTTGTGTATGGGCGCTATACAAATAAACATTACCATAACATACAATACACCTCCCCGGAGGTAGACTTTGAACAGCCAGATCCTCAAGGGCACCCTGAAGGCACATAAAGAAAGGTAATGGCTAAGATAACAGTTCTCAGAGAGTGTCCCACTGCCAGGGAGATCGCAGAGAATGATGTTGTAGATATCTTGGACAGGGGTCCCGAAATAGAGCCTGTTCTGCACTTTCATGCTGCTTTGAGCGATCCTTTGAGCTGTAGAATAAACCCTGATCAGCACCAGCAGTACACAAGGATCTGGTTACGTAGTACAAGCCAGCATTATCTCACCCAAACTTCGTCTCTACACACCCCAGCCCTGAGAGCCTTGTGGTGCAGGCAGCTACACCAGGGACGAAATCTGAAACTTGCCCATCCCTGCCCCTTGGACAGGGATGACAAAAAGTATGATGGCCTATCAAAAAAGGTTTATTCAACAGGAAGTATGGTCTTTAAAGCCATCCATGTGACACTAATTCTCGCTAAGTACACTGTGAGACAGGCATGGTATCAAGAGAGACACAGACTGAAAAGGGTTAGTTCGAAAACCTTTATTTACTAAGGTTTCCTGGGTTGGTGTAATGCCTGGCTGACCCTAACTCTAAAGGGGTAATTTCCTTAACTGATGTACCTAATGTCCATTGTTGTCCAAAATAAAGGTCTGTCTGTGTCTAAACCTATACTTGCCCTCACTCTGTACAAAAATGTAAGTCTTTTCAAAAATAAGAAAATAGTGGTTCAACAAAAATTGGAAACCAAGGTTGGTCTCAGTTGGTGGTTTTACCAGTTGCTGCTTGGTCAATGTCGCACAAATGAGCTAAATCAACATGGCTGTTCATAAGACCTTCTCCACAGACCCCTTGTAGTTATTCCAACTACCTTCAATGTCTTGAAGTTCTTTTTGGTCCCCTTCCGCAAACTTCAGTATGTTCAAGTTTCAAAACACCATAGAATAATAATAACCCAGTTCTTTTTTTAAGCTTATCAGGGTTCCCTTCCCCACACTTCAATCCTCTCAACAGTATAACACACCTAATACATCTCTAGCTTGGTTGAGGCTCTTAGGGTTCCCTTCCCCAAGCTCAGACCCCTTCAAACCTTTTAAACACAAAGGGCCTCATTATCAGGCTGGTACTTCCGGAATGAAGGGGGCCGGTAAAGCATAACCCGGTAAGCTAATAGCTCCATGGCTACCTCCATCCTCATAATGAGGCCCAAAGTCACTGTTATCAGGATGTTTTTCCTGCTAGGCTTCTTAGAGTTCCTTTCCCCAAGCTTTAGGCCTCTTCCAGCTTTCAAACACACAACTTTAATATGTCACAGTTCTTTCTTAAGTTCACAGCGCACCCTTCCCCAGATTTAGGCCCTTTTAATTCAAAACACAAACGCCATGATATAGATTGGGCCTTTTCCTTTTTACCAACCTTTTCCCTATACCTTTCTTTCATGGGGTAGAATCCGAGGATTTCGAAAACACCAGGCTCTTTGCTTTTCCAAGGCATGACCACTCCGACCCTTCTGCTCCTCTCTTTATCTTTCATTTCCTGTTACCTTCAGGTGCTTCCTACACCCCTTTGCTGCTTCTTTCCTTTCCGTGCACACTTGCACTCTTGTTCTTCCTTCCCGTGCACACTTGCACCTACTTTTCAGTTTCCTTATTATCTGGCCCCTGTCACCTTTCTTGCCTCTTCTCATGCCCCTCACTCTTTTTGTTACAGGCTACTCGCACCCTTGTGCTTCTTTGTACTTTCTTTTGCTTTCAATGGGGATCAGTCTTTTACAAGCTTCCCGCTTCAATCTCTTTTTTTGCTTTTTCCATTTTATCTGTGCTTGCAGCTATGCCTTTAATAATAATAATAATAATAATAATAATAATTTGGCATTTATATAGCGCTACAAACCCTCAGGTATCTGAGCGCTGCTTATTATTACCCACGGTGTGTGGTGCTCATTTATCGACCTCGGAAGGATGAAAGGCTGAGTTTGGCCCCGCCGGGATTCGAACCTGCGTTAGCAGGCTCTGCACGGATGTCAAAGCGAGCGCTCTACTCGCTGTGCCACTTGACCGGCTTTAGCCTTCACGTGTTCTGCCTTTATGCTTTTCCCTTTAGCTATGCTTTCAGCTTTGCTCTTACTTTATGCTTTCCTCTCAGCCTTTCTGCTTTGGCCTCACTTTGGCTTTCTACTGCGCTTTCCCCTTTAATGCTTTGCTTTCTTTGTAGTTTTGTGCCACTTTAACTCTGTGTCTTTCTCCCACTCCGCTCTCATCCAAAGGCACGCTCCCGAGATTCTCACATTCCCCATGAAACTCACTGGCCAGAGTCGCGTTGAGAGACGGTTTCTCCTGGAAGTGCAGGGGTGAGGTCAGGGTCTCGCCACCTGTCCCTCAGGCACCCTTGGGGTCGGCACTGGCCCCAAGGGAACAAGCACTTTGCTGGACCTAACATGCAGAATGCAGGCAGCACTTCTCCGGCTTCCTGGAGGCATGTCCACGTTGCAGACCAGACACACCGGGTCAGTTTCCACGCTCCATCTTCCTACTGCTCCTGCTTTCCTCTGTTCCAAGGTTCCGCCGGTCCGGACTGCATCTCCAGCTCGCTCATTCTTGTGTGCATGACTATACTTTTTATAGTGAAACAAAATGTCAAGTTGAGTCAGGTGTGAGTAGTTACTATAGAATGTCTGACCCTGCCTGACTCTATTATTAGGACAACCTGAGTTCTTTCTAGGTTAGGATTCCCTTACTTTCCCCATGTTATTCCTATCGGTAATCTTTACTGATCTTAGTCGCCTCTTCCTTGCCTCAGTATTTGTTGGAAATGGCGGGGTGATGAGGTGAGATTGTAAACAACCCACAAAAACTGAGGGAGAGTAGGCTAAGGTGTTTCCAGGACTGGGGGAATACCATGTCTCACCCTCGGGTATCCTACTCCCAATCACTTGTGAACCCCAACTCAGGTGGTCCCTCGCTTGTCCACACCCAGGGTCGGATCCAAAAGTGATAGCCCTTCCCTGGTCACCTGAATGGAAGATACTGAGGGAGTGGGGGGAGAATACTGTTAGGTGTTTCACAACCCCCATTCCTTCTGCGAGGTGTTCTCTGAGGCTGAAGAGCATGTTGCAGAGGTTGAAATTAGAGGTTGCTTCTTAAGCATTGTAAGGGATGGAAAAGAGGCAATGTGCCAGGTCCTTCAATCCGGCCTGGATGAGCCAATGGAAGAGCTATGGGCATGTTTCCGATGTCAAGGATATTCTTGTCGCTAAGGAAATACTGTTTTTTCCTGAATGTACAAACCACACTAATAGATATGCCATCTGATGGCTCAAACCTTTTTGGCCCAAAGGCAGACAATAGTTTGGAGAAGCTGCAAGTATCTAAAGTGGCTACTAAGTCACTAGGAGTAGCAGTACTCCAGCAACCTACTTAGCCAGTAACTCAAACCTGGAAAAGAAATCATTTTCGTTACTACACTCTTTCAGCCAAAGAGGAAAATGTAAAACCCTTGGCAAACAGGGCCAGAGAAAAGTTGTGAAACCATCAAGAGGGAGCAGTGCAAAAACCTCTGTCAACTCCCGCTTCATTCCCATCTAGTTCAGCATTGGCTACAAAACATCTTTGCAAACTTCTCACTCTACTGTAGTAGGAAGACATCTGGCTCATCATTCCAAAGAAAGGTGTAATATTACTTCAGGTGCTTGTGGTACTGCCTCCCTTTTTTGTAGTGTCCACCAGACTGCCCAACCTTTCACTCTGACACCTTGCGGTCCGGTCCCGCTACTCCAGCAGGGGATAACCTTCCTGCTGGAGAAGGGTGCCACAGAAGTGGTACCTCAAGCAGAAAGGAACCAGCTGTGGTACTGCCTTTTCTTCTTAGTACCAAAAAAGGACGTTGGAATGCAAACTATGTTGGACTTGAGACACTTGAATAAGTTCCCCATGAAGGAGAAGTTCAAGATGATCGCATTCTCGAATATATCTTCCAGGCCCTGGAGCTCCATGTCTATTTGGTATCACTCGACCTTCAGGGCACTTTCTTTCACGTGCAGATCCAGCCAAAGAACAGAAAGTACATGAGGTTTGTCATCAGCAGTTGTCATGAATTTCGAGTCCTGCCTTTCTGACTCACTTCCATCCCGAGGGTATTTACCAAGCTGTTGGTAGTGGTGGTGGGCAGCCTAAAGGGGGAGGGATTCACATATTCCCTTACTTGGATGATTGGCTGATAAGTGCCCGCTCTCCAGAAAGTAAAAAATACTGTGTCTCTCCTCAGGGAAACAACCATATATTTACATGCACAAAGATTTGCATTTCTGAAAACACTGCATTGCCAAGATGCCCATCCTGTGACGAAAGTTTTGCACTTTAGAATTACCACACACAAAACATTTCCTAAATCTAAAATGGCCTCCATGTTTAATAAAAATGTGCTTTGATTTTGCTTTGTATATTGCGAAGCTTGTCTAAGAAAGCGAGATGAGCTCCCACTCGGCGAGTGCTCAGTTTCCACTGCCCATGTACTGGTACGCATCTCCCCTCTGATACCTGGAATCACAGTAAATAATTTTGCTATTCCATACTTATCATTTAAATGCAACATATCTTGTTGAAACAATTTCAATTGCCGCTCTGATGAAGTTCTCAATTCTCTCCCGGGTCCATAGTACCACTTGGCCTATTTGTACGTGTTTGTTCTTTCTTCTTTCCTGTCTGCACCATCTTCTTTTGCTCTCTTGCTCCCTACCCGGTACCAGACTATTTTCCTGAATAGGCATACATTTTGTGAATTTACCTTATTGAAATATGTCATCACAGGTATTTTAACTATGCCCTTGGAAATAATACTTGTTGTGGAAAATGAACTGCATTTGTATAAACATCACCTTAATATGTACTCTTTTGAAATATGTTCTGATGTTTTTTTATAAGCCAGCAATTTGTTTAGGAGTTATTTTTGTACTCAAAATAATTCTTAAACGTTGTATTTCCCTAATGTTTGGGTATGTTAAACTGTTGCCAAAATGTGCCAATGCTTAGCAGCCTGTCTCCATGTCTTTCATGCGAATGGTCATATGCGAATGGTCATATGGTCAAGACAACCTTCATGGTCACCATTGTTTCTAACAATGAATTTGCTTTATCCTTTAATTTGTTAAAGAACATTTCACAAAGTTAGCTGTATTCTTTTATTTCACACTAATGATGCTCGGGCAATGTCTGTGTATACTTCAGGCTTTTATGCTTGATGGGGAAGGTATTACTGTCAAAACTTGTCCCGCACATAGGCTTAGAAACTGATAAATGTGCATAGTGGTGCCACTGGTATGGTGATGTTCAATAAAGTGACACTAGCTGTAAAACGTCGGTGTAGGCTGTGGCCACCAGTCTGGGTGCAGGTGGCGTGTAAAGTGCGGTTGAAGATGCGCTGGAGCCACCAGGCTATATGGAGATATGCCTATCAGTTTAGCTTTTCTCCTGTTACACTGTTTCCCCTAATGGTGAGGACCCTAGGTAAATGGGTTTACTATGGATATGGTGGACCAGCAAGAGCAGGTGTAGATGAGGAAGTGTTGGAAGTCGCAGCGGGCCGATGTTAACGACTGTTTGGTACAGTGCTCTGGTGAGAGGTCCATGGTGGACGAGTATAGAGCATTAGAGTGCCCGGTAAGGTGAGCCAAGACAGATCCGTGGAGCCAGAAAGGAATATTGTAAGCAAAGGTCGAGGAAGGGCCATAATTTGGGCGACAACGGGACACTGGGAAACCAGGAGCCAATGAGAGAAGAGAGAATGGCCGAGCAGGAAGAGCCAATGGCTGAAGAATGACACAGTGATCTCTGGAAACAGCAGGCATGGATCCCTAGTGGCAAGCAAATGGATGCGGTAACGGGCTCCAAAGGCAAAGTTCCATAAGAGACCAGGCGTTAAATAGGCATGTGCAGGAGGGAAGTTCAGAACCCGGCAGAGCCCTGTATCAATCGACCATTGGGTAGCACAGGATTAACCCTGTAGAGGCAGGCGGAACCCACAGAGCCCCGAGATTCCTCATGATTACTTGAATATTCAAGTTCACCAATCAGTGAAAAGTGGGCAAAATAACCATTAGTCCTAAACAAATGGCAAATGCTTTAGCTTTTGCCCTGGTTGCTTGTTTGTTCTAAATGCTGCTCTCTGCATAAGTCATGCAGTATGCATTTCTCTGTTCCTTTTTTGACGTCCAGTGTCTTTTACCTCCTTGTTTGTGCACACCTTTTGGCGCAGGAGAGTGACGAGGACGATGGAACTTCCTGTCCAGCCTTGGCGCTGCCTCCCCAGTCCTTTTCATCAAACCTCCCAAGAAGAGCGAACACAGAAAAGCGAAAAATCGACCAGGTAAAGATGACGCTTATTTGTGTGCTATTGTTCAATAGTACAGTAAACAAACAGCATGTGTATTGGGTAGTATTGTGCATTTGTTAATTCTTCAGTGACAGTTGTGACCGACTTTATGATGATTAAACCCATTGCCAATTCTAAAGTAAACCTCAAAACAAAAGCGATGCAATTCCAGACAGTAGTACTGTTTCCAAAATCTGTGCGATCACGTTTTCCATTTCCACAAGATGGATCCTCAATGGGTGCATAGCAGAGCTTCAGCATATGGAGGGCAGTAGCAGATCTGAGCCTATTGGTCTTATGTGCTTTTCGAATTCACGGAGCTATTTCAAGATTTCACCTTTTGTCTAGACTGAAGTCTGTCCCTATTTGTTAAGCCAGTCGACAGGGCACTGTCACACGAGATGGTAGAATTCCACAGCTGCTATCATGCGCACAAAAAATAACTCTTAGACCTTGACTGCCCGTCAGGCCAGTGTTATCTTAACCAATTCCCATTTCAGAGTAACCCATATTGAGATAGACAGGAATGTCAATTTGCCAATAAATACGTTCATTTTATCGCTAATGCTTAATTTATTTGAAATACAAAAGGCTTTTACTCTTTTTTTTAACATAATCTGAACTTGGTAATTATGTGTAAACTTTGCCCCTCCCTTTTACACAGTAGCTAATGGAAAATCTCTATAGGCTTTTTATGGATTGCATTAAAAATTTGAGGAAGGGTCTTAGTATGTCTTTATTTGAATATAACTTGTTTTCTGTGCACAGACTTGTATGTGGATGCGCATAACTATTTAGCCAATGGCAACTGGGAATGCCCTTTACCCGTGGCTTTAGGTGCGAGAGAGCCACCCATCACTGAGTTCTTACATTCTGAACTCTTAATGTTGGAATATATTTCTTTTGTTTCTTTCGAAGGAGTGGTTTCTTTTGAAATGTAGTAGCATAACCATGTGTTATTTTCTGTAGATGGTTGCGAAATAGTAATTTGCAGAAAGTTTGTATCCATATTTGGAAAATCCACTATAGAAAAAAGCATCCTCCTTAGTCTAACAGAAATGCAAGAGCCCTCGTCACCAAAGTATAGAACCTTGCATGTGAAACTCACGCATGTGTCTGTGGAATATGATGCCATATTGCCACATGTTGGATTCCACGTAGAAGTGAAAGTGAATCACATATTACCTCTCTAGGCTTTCTCTCCGGCTTCTGTTCTGGCTTTAGCTCACATTCCACCTAATTTCAGGTGGTAAATTATGATATGCAGTCCTTAGATGGGAAGCACGTGTTTGTTAGTCCTCTTGGATCTCAGTGACGTTTGACACTCCATGGCACTATACTTGTGAGTGTATCCCTCCACATTGGAATTAGTGTACCCAGATCACTGAAGATCTGGCTCCTATTTGCATGCGGTATGGTGTTCCTCAGGGGTTAATATTGGCACTCCTGTTATTTAACATCTTCATGGAGCTGTTGTGAGATATGGTTGAAGGTACCTGCATCTTCATCCAACAGTATACGGGTGAGGACATGTGACAAAGTCTCTTGCCTTGGTCTAGAGGATGGGTCTTGGGCAGCTATAGGGCTCAGGGACAACTTGCTCCATGCAATAGGTCCCAGAGCAGGCATATGGAGGATCTCCAGGTTTGCCAGTCCATAACTAACCTATTTTGAGCCACTTTCCTGCTAGCAAGAAAGCCCCGTATACATGTTCTAGAATGTTACTGCTAGCAGTAGAGAGAAGGTCTCTTTTGCAGGTCAGAAATAACTTGTTTCCTCTGGGAGCAAAGACACTTATTCAGTTCATATCATACTTGCTTCTAATACTGAAAAGAAAGACATGTTTGCCAATCAGAGGAGATTTGATGCAGATGTGCACTGAACCCATGACAATGCTATGGAGGAATGGATACACAGGAGGGACATGGCAGCGGCCGTTGAAAGCATATGCTTGCACAAACTCATTCTGCCGGTGGTGGCGAGAGCCTGCACAAGGATGGGAATCAGTTGCTTATCCACCGCAACTATGGAGGAGCTCCAGTGTGGCCTTGGCTGCTAGACCGAAGAGTGCAAGTCTGAGGTAGGGCACTACATAAAAAAGTTCTCAGATTGGTGTGCCACGCACAAGTCCACCAAGTAACAACAGCTAAGAAGTTGGTAGTTTCATAATGAGTATTCCAATCATAGTACTTGCTTATTTAATTTACACAAGTGAAGCTAATCAAGTAATAAGAAGCCCTGTGGCAAATGCCACATGAGTATAAAAGGGAGTGTTGACAAAGAGCGGTGTGAAATCAGGAGTTGGGAACGAAAGTGAGGTGAAAGATTTTGCTAACTAAGGAGGAAAGGTGCAGGGGGACGGAGTGGAGGAGGTGAAGAGGGGCTGTACAGATGAGGGGGGCGGACGGTCAGGGAGCCGAGGTGGAAGACATGAAGAGGAGCAGAGGGTCAGAGAAAGAGAGAGAGAGAGAGAGAGAGAGAAGAGGTGAAGAGGAGAAATAAGTAGGAGATCGAGAGTGGTTCAAGGAGAAAGGGGCAGGTAGAAACATTGAGGAGGAGGAATGTTGTAATATAAGAAGGGGGTAGGAGGAAAGGGACTTTATATTGGAAAAGGAGATATTTTTAACACCATAAGAGGAGAAGAAGATAGGAGAATGAGTGGAGGTGAAGAAATCGGAGCATGGTGGCATTTAAAGAACGAGATGAGGACAGAGAAGTCAAAGGGAAATGAAGGGGAGGTGAAGATCAAAGAGGAGGAAGAGTAACTGATAATGAAGCAGCGGTGCCCAAAGAATGGGGCAGTAAGAAGGGGCTTATCTGGAGCCCCAGCATCTTCAGAGACTCCTAGTTTGGTGGCGGAGCAGTACTAAAGGAGGTACCAAAAGCCTAGAAAGGGATTAAGCTTGACGACCCCCAGGGCCCAACACTAACTTTGAAAAGATCTTAAAGTGTCTGATGTGTATCCCATGTCTAAATGACCAAGGGCACCTGGCATATTGTTGTCCTGTTTGATTGAGAACAAATGGCACATCCTTACAGCCTCTATGAACTCTAAGCCAGTGACTTCAACAGCCAAGTAAAAAGTAAATGGTAAATACATTCCAAAGTCTGGGAGTGGAGGCTAACGGAGAGAGGCATAGATTAGTTTGGTGTATAATTCTTTGAAGAAGTCTCATGCCAGGACTTGGGGAAAGTAAGTGGGTTGTACATTGTGATCGGACGCAGGCTCGGACTGGCCTGTAGGACAATAGGGCAATGCCAGAACTGCCAGCCTATGATTTTAGGATGTGCCTGTTTTTTTGGGCCAGAATGGACCACTTTTTTGTTTGGAGTGGGCCAATTTCATAAGTTACTACACTAGTTTTAAGGAAAGGTACTAAAAGTATATTTTCAAATACATTATTTGATAGGACTGAAACAGTCTGTTCTGGATGGGTAATGACTGGTAATGTGTGATTGTAGTCCACTTTTTCTTTGGTGCCTGGATCGATTTTATGCCCCAGGCCCACCCTGATCGGGTGCCACCGACTGCAGCACATTACTGTACCCAGAAGAAGTACATGGGAGACACGCATTACCCCACCATGCCCCAGGTCTGTGGCAAAGAACAACTTGGCTCGTAGCTCTATTCCCTTGTCCTTTAAGCAATGGTCTTAAAAGCATCCAATATTTTAATGGGCCCTCACTTTGCAATCCCTTATGGAAGTGTCCCGTTGTAGGACGAACATGGGGACGTTGTATGTGCAGTAGGAGCAGTTGCTATCAAAGCGAGCGAGAGATAGCAAGACAGGAGTTCACTTTAAGGTTTACACACTGCACACATGGCATTGATGAAAGTAACAAGTCTAAAAAGTGCCTGCAGCCAGGACCCATTAGTTAGGCGATGTCAGTGAGCAGGATTATTATCTGTCATCAATAATACCACATAGCTGTACCCGCTCATGGTGCAGATGGCCATGGGGAGGGTCTAGACGACAATGCAAATAGCTGGCAGTTTGGCCTAGGGGTGGGTGTAAGGATTATGGAGGTTGTTGCCGTTGGAGAGAGGTGGTGGTGTAGTTGAAACAGAGAGGAGCTAGACGGAATCCTGAGAGAGGGGGCAAGAGGGAGAGAGGAAGGTGTAGAGAACATTAAAAGGGAGATTAGGAGGGTGAACTTAGAAGAGGTTGTGGAAAAGTAACAAGAGGAGGTGGACAGAGTGTGGAGAAAGTAAAATAGAGGGGAAAGATAGATGAAGGAGGTAACACAGTGTATAGTATGTTGGGAGAAACACCAAAGAGGAGGGAGACTCAGGATGGAGATTGGAGAGAAACTAAGAAGAGCCATAAAGAGAACATTAAGGAGGAGTTTGGGAGAAACATTAAAGGACTTGTACTCATGAGGCAGGTGGATGGTAGTTTGAGAAGGTTTGACAGGGAAACAGGAACAGGAGCAGTTTTACCAAAGCCAGACCAGAGTGAGCCTTGGACAGGTGGAGGAACTAGCATGTGGTGAGGAGTCAAGTAGGAGAGGCAAAATGTAGTAGAGAGGAAAGGGGGTGCAGGAGAGGTGCCCCTAGGTATGAGACCATTGTGCACCATAGAGAATGAGAGTGAGGACTGTCCTCGTGGTAACAGAACCAGGACCCTAAGACTGGCAGGTCACGAGCATTAAGGTAGCCAGCCACATAATGGCATCTCTGGGGGCTAGAATTTACTGGTAATCCGGCTTGTCATTCAAATGGATGCGGGCACTAGAGTCCTGTGCAAAGTGTCTCCCCCGGTATCTATGAGGAGAAACAGAGTGTTGTAATGAGGGATCACACAGTTAAAGAATGACCACATGAGTGGACGAGGATAGATAATCTACCCGGCACAGGGCAGCTGGCAGGCACCCCAGCTTTCCAAGAACCATTTCAGATATGACACCATTCATTCCGTCTATCACATTCACATTTGCTTTCAGAATATAACACAGAAACCTAAAAACTATGACTCGAGGACACATGAAAGATGATGTGTGGTACTTAAAACCCCAGGGCTGTGAGTGACTGTGAATTGATCAACATCCCCGGTAGAGGAAACAGACTGTGATTTTCGTACTACACATTTGAACCCATTTTGTACCATTTTTCGTATGATGGCCCAAACCTGTAACTATCACTAATAAAATATTTCTAATTATAAACCTCTGTGTTTCTATCATGTTGGTCCTGCTAGTCTTTAAAAAAACAAGTGTTATCCTCTAATCTCTGTAGCACTAAACCTATGCAGCCAGCTCATCCTCCTGTATGCCATCTTTAAAATGACTGCTTACCATGAAAGTGGATGACTATACTGGCACTGAAAATAATAGGAAATCCAAAATGGATGCCGTAATACACCTATATGGTTGACAATTATGACTGGGAGTCCGCTACAAATAACCACCATGGAGTCAGTAGTACGTTCCAACGGTCTTTACAACAGAATGACGGCATTAACAACAGGGGCTGTTTGGGTCTGCTGAGTTTGTAAGGGGAATTGGCGCTAGGGCCGTCCATCTCTACTTCGTGCTGGTTTATCCCCTCCCTAGCCCAGGTGTCCTTAACAAGTTGTTCGTAGCTAACCAACAGAGACACCTATCTGTCTGTTGTTCTGACTTATACTATTGGCATTTTACCTAAAGCGTTGGCTAAGTTTAACTCCCTGAATTTTTCTAGATTTTCCCTAACCTAGCCCTCTTAGCACTATAGGGAGTTAGGGATAGAGCCATCCTCCACCCGGTGTCAATCGTCTTCCTTCCACACACGTTCTTACCTGACCCTTCACTACACTGGATTCCCAAGATGTTCTCCTTCCAATCTCTCACTCTGCCTTTCCACTTCCACCCTTTGATCTTACTTCTCTTCTTACTCCTGCTCTTACTAGCAATCTGATCTCCAATTACCACTCCTCTGCGCCATCCACTGTTATTCTTTCTTCCCTCCTCCCTCTTGGCTTCTGCTGCTACTACTACCGCCCATCCTTTCCTACTGCTAATCCTACCACTACTCCTATTCTCCCACTCCCTGTCACTACTCCGACTAACCCTCACTAAGACTTACTACCATCCACTGCTACCAACTACTACCTCTTCTCCCACCACCGCTCTACAACTCCCACACCTATATCACCTCTGCTACCATCCTGCTACTCCTACGTTACCTCTATTGTTCACTCTCTCCACTCACTTACAAATACTCCACAGACCCCCATCCCTCCAAAACCTTCGCACTCCAGTCGCTTGCGCCTTCTCTGGTCTCTCAGACGTCCTCCACTGCCTCCTGATCTCACCCAACTAACCCACACCAAGCCACTCACACATAGTTATATACGAGACTCTGTCCCAGGATTGGATACTTACCCTAACCAATAGGCTTCAAGGGGTGGGATGGGGGCTGATGAGGGCTGGTAAGTCTCACCCTTTTCCATTGAAGACTAACTGTATTTCTTGCCTGGAGACTAAAGGACTTTCTGAGGGACTGAGGTCCTAGTTGGTTAAGGCCTTCTAGTGGGCCTTTTGCTATTAACTTCCCTGGTGGACTAGTGGGACATTTACTTTTTTGGACCTCAAAGAGGCCTTTAGTTTTATACAATCCCTGATGGTTTAGGGGTGATATATTGTGGGACTGAGATCCAGGAGATGGTCTTACCCGCTCTTGCAGGTTGTTTTTAACATCCCTGGTGGCCTAGTGGGTGTCACGTGGGTTCCAGCAAATGCCTTCTGCTGGAGCAGTGTTTTTTCTCCAGCTGCCGTGCCGGCTCTCTGCCTTGCGGAGGCTGTCTTGCCAGTGCTGGACCCGCCCCTCTTGCATGGGCTCCCACAGACTCTCCCTGCTGGAGCCACGCTGTTCATTGCTCCGGGTACATGTCTGCTGGTGGCATGCTGTGGGGCCGGGCCAGCTGGAGTGGCCCAGCCTTCTTGGGCCCTGCCATCGCCATCTCTCTGTGGGTGTCCCGCTGAGGCTTCAGCAGTCGCGCTGCCATCTGATACAGTAAGGAGGGGCTGGGAGGGGGCCTGCCTGCACCCAGGCACCAGGAAGGGTGTTTGGGTTTGGGCTCCCACCTCCCCTTGACAGGCTGGCATACAATGTATTATGTTTTTCTATATTGTGAGGAACCTGATGGCATCCTCAATTCTTTCCCCTACATATACTCCTCACTGGTGGCCAGGGAAAGGCTGTCCCTACCAGATCCTTACCCTGGTGGTGGATATGCAAGGGAAGATCACCTGGGTGGAGGAGACTTGGGGAGTGGGGATGAGGCACCCTTGGGTGTGACACAGTATCCCCCATTCCCTTTTCTAATGAAGACAATGTCCCCCAGGCCTTTGTAGGTTATTGCCAGTCTTTTGCATGACTTATCTTCCAGTCAACACCCCTTTGGTACTGGGAAGAGGAAGAGACACACCAGAGCCATACATCACACACACAAACACCACTTTGGTACTGCCACCAGGAAGATGCAACAAAGACAGACAACAGACTAAAGAAATAAATCCAGTGCTGGAAACAGGTGAGGGGCGTGAAGGAGCAGAGAGTCCTGTGTAAGCGAGGCCTGAGAAGTCCAGAGAAGCCGGAGAGGGGTGCAGAGCAAGCGCAGTGGAAAGCTGGGTGGAAAGCAGGCCAACGTGAAAAGGCTTTTCAGAGGAAAGCTGGTGTTTCCCTCTGAACCGGAGAAGCATCTGGGGAGGCTGGGAGAGAACCGGAGAAGCACCACTGAACGAACCCAGCAGAGAAGGAGATGGTGGAGTCAGAGAAGAAGTGAGGTGCATCGGCTATACCGGTGGGCAAGGGAGAGGCTGTCATTGAAGCCGCAGGACATAGAATAATTCCAGGAGACACAAGTGCTGCTACCCCACAACATACGTCGGACACTCCAAGCAACACTAGTAAGTCTGCCCCAGAGCACTGGGAGCCCCGGGGCGTACTGACAGGGGTGTCGCAGGGATCTTTGTTATATGTTATAAGTGGATAAAGCAAAGAGATTGTAAATATGTGAAATCCCTCATTTAAGTCAATTTGGGGAAACTGCAGAGTGAGTACAACAATGAAGCAATGAACTGGGATAAAACCAGAGAACGTATTAATGCCAGTGAAGTGAATTTGCTATACATTGACATGAAATCAAGGCTAAGAAGCACAACCAAGTAGGCAAGTATAAGTGAGTGATTGAGATGAACAGTGTCAAGTGTCAAGCAAGCATTGCAAAGAGTCAAGTGGGCTTTGCCAAGAGTCAAGCAGATATCGCTGCCCATTACCGACAGAAATTAATGGTTGAGAAAAGTAAACCTGTATGCAAGAGAAACCTGGCAAAAGGGCGTCAGAGGTTGTTGATCAGAAGACCAGAAGCAGTGAAATGAATACGTTTCCTAGCAGGAGAGTGTACTGGGAAGCTTATGATGAATGGAGTAAAAGAACCATAAGCTGAGTTTCCTAATAAGAGAGTCGATTGGGAAGCCTATGTGAATTACAGATGGCCTGAACCGGAGAATACCTTTCCTAACAAGAGTGTGTACTGGAAAGCTTATGTTGGTCATTGCGAGTGAAAGCTGCTCTATCAGTGTATGGTGAGAAAAGAAGAAACAATAAAGCTTCAAGGGCAAGTGAAAGGAATAAGTCAAGCCTTATTGTGAAACTGGAACTGTGGCAAAATATCTATGAAGCTGATGCAAGCAAGGTGTGTCGTTTGCATGACCTGTAATGGGTGGACAATGTGGTCCGACAACTGAGGCTAGACCGAATACACCCACCTAGGGAAAAGCCACATTGTGATTGAATAAATGAAAACTTGTGTGAAAGTGAAACTAAGGAACTGAACTTCATGAACTGGTGAAAGGTAACCAAACTGAAGAGGTAGGAAGTGTCCCAGGGAATTGTGTTATTTTGGAACATTTAATATTCTGAAGAATTGTGTTGTTTTGGAAATTTTATAGCCTTGAAAGCTTGGGGAAGGAGACCTCTCTTTTGCAAAGTGAACTGTTTGAACCCTGGGGAAGGGAAAACCCTTTTCCATCTGAGAGTAAAATGTGAGGGCAAGTATAGGTTTTGGACACAGACAGACATTTGCTTTGGTCTTCCTGACACAGACTATCATTAGTTTTATTTAGGTAGGAAAAATCCCGCATTGGCACAGGCCAAGTTACGCCATTTTCCAACCCTCCATTTTTAGTTTAAAAAAGTTTGTACGAGAATCGTATTCAGTTGTCTGTGTTGTGAAGGCATCATGAAGTAAGACACAGACAACAGACTTTAAGTTAAAACAAAAGATGTTTATTAACTTAAATGTCAGGATGGTAGAAAGGCCCAACTTGCCCATTGCCAAGATGGGACCTCCCTACCCGAATGAAACCAAGGAAAGTCTGAGTCAAAGAGCTCAACCTAAAAGTCTGTCTGTGTCCAAAACCCGCCCTTGCCCTCACATCTAAAGCCAACCAATGTGTAGGGATGTCACTAAAAAAACAGTGTTATACATAAAGTTCTGAGCTTCTTCCAGCTTTCAGCCTTTTTTGAGCTCCCCTTCCCCAAATGCATGAAAGTTCTGCAAAAAGTCTCAAGATTACCTTTCTCACGTTCAAGGTAACACAGTTCCAAATAGTTCTCGGGTTCTCTTGCCCAAGTTCCAAGCAACACAGTTCACAAAGCAAAGAGGTCTTGAGGCTCCGTCCTCAAGACAACACGTGCAGGTCCTGAAGTCTCAGGGTTCCATTCCCCGAGACTTTAACTCTGCAAAGTTTATTTCAGTCTTTTACTAAAAGTGGAACTTAACTAAAGGTCAACCTGTCCCTCATTCTGGTTGGCTTCACCAGTTCACACATGAGGCTTATTCTTGATCTGCTTCACAATGTCTTTGAGTTCTCCTCATTCAGGTCTCACTGGTCTAGGTGCAGCTATCAGACCACACCGTCCACCCAGGTTGTGCAACCAGGATCCCTAGATTCACAGGTCACATAGGTTCTTCAGCTCCTGCCCCTGTGTACCAAGTCACTTTCAGTTAAATTTCTCTTTGTTGGCCTTTTATCTTTATGTGCAAAAGTAAAAGTGCACTTCTTTGGTTTCTCCTTATCAACCTCTTGATTCTGCCATTATGTGCCCCACACCTGTTTCGTAATTTTCTCTTCTACATGTCCCAATTTGTTGTTGTATAATGAAAAATGTATCACACAAATGACACTAATGCACCTAAACATGTGATTTTTAGATAACCAGTACACAGGTTATGGTTTTGCTTTTCCTTCCTTTGTGATTTTGCTTTATCGTTTGATTTGAGATTTTTTCTTCTTGTTTTTGGACAAAGATTCTGTTATTGTGTATGAGTTAACAATACAGATTATAAAAAAATAAAATTGAACTAAATAACTACCTATATAGGAATAGGGGATTTGGGCCTTATTTCGATATATTAGGGAATACAATTGTGTATTCATGAAGATACTAGGTTTACTATTTGAAGCCCAATTTTGAAAATAACTTGAATAAGAAGTATTAAGACACCAAAAGAGAGTGTTTAGAAATATACCTGTGGTTGGAGTACCCCTTTTGTTCTCCATTTGGACAACAGCCCTCCCAGCCTTCCACAGTAGGGCCTATCCCTTCCGTTACCAAGGCTCACAGGCATGCGGCAGAGGAGGATAGCTCCACCCACAGGGCAGGGCCCTGGCACTGAAACAGGCCTGAACCGGCCGTGGACTCCTGCCCCCACTTGTGCACCACAATGTGAGGCCAGCTGGCGTGGTTCATCAGCGTGTGGAAGACCATCACTACCGACAGATGGGTGTTGGATTCTCTCAGACAGGGACACACCTTGGAGTCCCAATGCAGGTGTCCTCGTATTCCCCCTGTAGCTCGACAAGATCAGCATGTGATGCAGCTGCTGTAAGAGGTCCACGCTGTTTAAAAAAAGGGTGGCGATAGAACCCGTCCTCCAGCACCTCAGGGGCTCCGGGGTCTACTGCAGATACTTTCTGGTCCAAAAGAAGACAGGAGGGTGGAGGCCTATGCTGTACCTGTGATGCCTCAAGTTGTTGGAGTCCCAGAAGTTCAGCATGGTCACGTTGTAGCACTTGCTTGGCCAACTGGAGGAAGGTGACTTCCTGGTGACTTACTGATACCTACTTCCATGTCCCCATCCGTCAGAAGCACTGCAAGTTCCTGTGGTTCGTTGTCCAGGGGTGACACTATGAGTTCAAGGCACTTCCCTTCGGCCTGAAATCGACCCGAGGGTCTTCGAGAAGTGCTTGGCTCTAGTGGTGGCGCATCTTCATCTCGAGGACATTCACATCTACCCTTACCTGGACGATTGGCTAGTTCGATCCCGCTCCCATGCTCTGGCCAGCCAGCACATGGCGAGGACTGTGCGTTTGACGGATCTGGGATTCTCCATAAATTATCCAAAGTCCTGCTTGGAGCCATCGCACAATGCTCTGTTTCTGGGAGCCCGACTCAACACATTGACTTGGCTGGCGTCTCCCTTGGAAGAGAGGGTAGTAGCCATCCTAGGGAAGGTGCAACGCCTGCCGCTGGCATGGTCGGCTACTGTACGAACCGCCAAGTCGCTGTTGGGCATGATGTCCTCCTGCATCAACCTCATCCTCCTTTGCAGACTATGGATGGGCCTATCCAGGAGTTTCTGGACGTGAGGTGGCTGCAAGTCTTGGGATCCTGGACGGACAAGATCGCCCTCAACGAGGAGTTCCGACGAGCAATGCAGTGGTGGGGCGTGCACTATCATCTCAGGCAAGGGGCCCCATTCCAATTCCAGGTTACCAGGAGACAGTAACCACGGACGATTCTCTGGAAGGTTGGGGTGCTCACACCAGACAGTTGCATGCCAGAGGCCTCTGGCTGCCAGAAGAAAAGACACTTCACATCAACGTCCTGGAGCTCCGGGCCGTCCTGTGGGCCCTCAAGGCCTTCCTGCCATCGATGAGGGGCAAGGTGGTGAGGGTCTTCACGGACAACACCACCACCATGTTCTACATCTGGAAGCGGGGCAGGACGCACTCTCCATGGAGGCCCAGGATCTGTGGCACTGGGCCATTCGTCAGGACCTGTTTCTCATCCCTTTTCACCTGGCGGGCACCAAGAACACCATTGCAGACTCACTCAGTAGAGAGCTACATTCTTATCACGAGTGGGAGCTTCGCCAGGACCAGGTGTATCTTCTATTCCATGAATGGGGTCAGCCCCAGATCGACCTTTTCACAACAGTGACGAATTCCAAGTGTCAGAAGTTCACCAGCAAGTTCCCACAGCCAAGGAGCATGGGGGATGCATTCTCATTCCTGTGGGAGGGAATTTTCCTATATGCTTTTTCCTCATTCCCACTCCTGCTACGAGTGATCAACACACTCCGACGGTGTCACTGCAGGATGATACTTGTCGTTCTGGTGTGTGCGCGGCAAATCTGGTATCCAGACCTGCTACTTCTGTCAGCAGCTTCATCCTCAGGCTGCCACTATATCTGGATCTTCTCTCCAGAGATGGAGGAGCAATTCTGCACAATGACTCATCGTTTCTGAACCTCAGGGCCTGGCTCCTGCAGCCCTAGAGTTTGGACATTATTCTTTACCTGAGGACTGTAATGACATCCTGGCGAAGGCCAGAACCTCTTCAACATTGACATGCTATGGCCATAACTGGAAGCATTTCTCCTCTGCGTGTCACAGACCCGCAGCTCCTACCATACCTGCTTTCCTTGGCCAAGGCTGCACTGGCTCATGCCTCTATCAAGGTGAACCTGGCCGCCATATCCCATTACACCAGGGCACTGGGTAGGCCTTATCTGTGGTTGCACAGACTCGTCAACGAGTTTCTCAAAGGTCTCTACAGGACTTTTCCACCGCTGAAGGCTCCTGCCCCAGTTTAGGAGCTCAATGTTCTTTTGACTAAGCTCATAGGTGAGCTCTTTGAGCTGATGCAGTGGGCCCCACTATAGTTTCTATCATGGAAGACGGCTTTCCTTGTGGAAATCACCTCAGCCAAGCCGATCATGGAGATACCCAGGCCCTGTTGTGCAAGCAGCTAGCTGTACTTGTTCTTCCACGCTTAAAAGGTGGTACTGCGTACCCACCCCACCTTTATGCCAAAGGTGCCGTCGGAGTTCTGCCTCAATGAGCCTTTGGTGTTCCCTGTCCTCTTCCCAAAGCGGTTATCACCAGTGGAGAGGCCTGGCATTTGCTGGACGTTGCTTGTGCCTTGACATTTTACATGGCATGCACAAAGCACTTTACGGAAGATTTCTCAGCTGTTCGTCAATGTTGGACCTATGAATCGTGGGAAGGCCCTGTCGAAGGCTTCCATCTCCAGGTGGCTCTCTTGCTGCATCATGCACTGTCACGACTGGCCGGCCGAGAGCCCACTCCACCAGCAACAACAGCATTTCTCTTGGGTGTGCCCCTGCTCGACATTGGCAAGGCTGCTACGTGGAGGTCCACAGACACCTTAACGAGGTTCTGTAGTATTGAAAGGGATTTCAGGGAGGAGTCCCAAGTTGGCTAAGCAGTGCTACGCAGCCTGTTCATTTCAGGTGAGTCTGTTCCAGGAGTGAGTGTTTATTGCTTCAATTGACCCTTGCCACCTCCCGTGGTTGTGTATGTGTACTGCTGTGTAATCGTTATTCATGAGCATGTGAATCCATGCCAGACCCCATTCTGGAGAAGGGTTAAGTTGCTTACCTGTTCCAATTGTTCTCCAGCATGGGTCTGGCATGGATTAACGTGCAAACCCTCCCTCCTTCCCCTCTGTGGCTCTTCCTGGTTCATATGGCCCCTTTACGTGCTTACCAACTCTGAAGATGGACACCAGGGGTGGAGTTTAGTGAGAAGACAGTAATTTGATGGGGGCAGTTTGACCCAGAGGACAGTGATTGGTTTAGAGGAGAAATACAGTTTTGAAGTGAAAGTGAAACAGCTTTTTCTTTTATCGAGGATTCTCAGCCTGACGGGGAATATTCATAAGCATGTGAATCCATGCCAGACCCATGCTGGAGAAAAATATTTACTGGTAAGTAACTTAAACCTTCCTCCAAAATTCAGCAGAATTACTGTGGCGGAATTACCACTCATGGTAATAATGCCAAAATCCCCTTGGAGTCATATGGACTCCGAAAATGGGGACTTACACTGCCCATAACCACTTGTAATCCTGCGATAAGTCTGTGGGACTGGGTGGCGGTAACGGTAATTGGGTTTTTTGGTATTTCAGTGGATTTGCTAGCAACATACTGCAAAAGTCACTAGGCCCTTTGACACTCTTTGCTTCGATTTTTCTTCAAGAAGAATTTCATGTTTTGTTGTGCAAAGACCCATTTTCTTGACAAGTGTTTATCTTCACCCACCATGATTCTGGAACTGTTGGAATTTTGTGCCACTCATAATGTGTTTCTGCTTGAAGATATTTTTTTCCATCAAGTGAGAGGGACAGCCATGGGTAGTTATTTTGCCCCTGCTTATGCCAACCTAGCAATGGGCTGGTGGGAAGCGACCATATTATCAGAAATCATATCTGAATTTTTCAATAACGGGATTGGTGCTTGGTGGGTGATATTGATGACATCTTTGTCTTATGCAAACAGTCTGAGTCCAGGTGGGTTTATTTTGTCAAAAGGCTCAACTTTAACAGTGTCAATTTGGCTTTTACTGAAAGTCATTGTACTTCTGAAATTATCTATCTTGATGTCAGTCACTTGGACAAAGGTGGGTCAGACACGACTGTTTATAAAAATAAAAACACCAGCTGTAGTTTTCCTTTACATGACAGCAGCAGTCACCCCACCAGGTGTAATAGGATTATTCCTGACAGTGATTGTGTGCGTTATCACAGACATTTTTCAGATCTAGTTCAATTTGACAAATGTTTTTCAGAAGCTCCTCACATTTTTTTATCCCACAGTTATTATAAGGGTGTCATAGAGAATGCTTATGTTACGGCTATACAACTCAGTACAAATAGATCATCTATTGAGTAGACAAATAATGACCTGCTTTGTATTGTGACATTTGGCTCTTCTTCACATAACATCAGTAAGATCATTCAGAGGCATTGGCATGTGCTCAGGATGAACAAGGATTTACTGCCATTGCTCTCTCCACTTTAACTTTTAGATGGGCATCTTCACTTATTAATAAATTAGTGTTGTTTCTCCTCCAGCCTATGACAAGAGCACCCAAAAAGACTGCTTGATTATCCATATCACCAGTTGAGTTTTTGAAATGTCACAAATGTAAGGTGTGTGTCCATGCCACTCCACGCAAAGCGTTTAACATCCTATCACTGCCTTACCTCGGCCTATCCAACAATTGATAACATCTGATACCACATTTGTTGTGTATGTACTTTGTTGTCCTTGCAACAAATGGTATATGGGAAGCACCACATGTAAGTTAGAGATCAGTATTTTGCAGCACCTTTAGAGCATTCAAACATCAGACCCATCCTATCCTTGGCCAAGCATTTTACGGAGTACTATGGTAACAACGCACAGTTCTTGACCTTTTTTGGTGTTGCCCACATTGCCATTCATCCTCCCATAACATTGAAGACGAATTATACACTTGCATTGGCGTTTGATTTGCACTGAGCATAGATTTCTATATCCTTTTTTCCCCTAGGTATTCATTGATGTTGCTTGTGACCTTGACATTGTATGTCTGAAAATGTTGCTGGTTGTTTTCATTTTCTGATACATTCTTTGTTTTCATTTTCCTTAATTTATCTTAGTTACAGGGTTCATTGTCCTCTTTCCTTCCTTCTTTTTTGATCATGTCCCTTTTGGCGTTTGGATGCTCTTGCAATTGCACTTTGAGTCCAATCGTTCTTGGTGCTAGGTTATTTCAGTTCGAGTGAATGGTTGCTATGCACGTGTTCCACAGACCATGTGTTGTTATGAAAATGTCATTCAATTTTATTTTGGAGCTGACTACATATACTGCCATCTTCACACTCATTTCTGTTTGTGGCACATATTTATTTTAAGATCTGCTTTTCACCACCGCTATGAACTGTTCGGCAGAGTTTGTATGCAGCATCTTTTGGGACCACTACACACAAGTAGGACTATGGGTGTAAGCAAACAGACCTTTGGTATAAGTCTGTACTACAGAGTTTTGGTAGCGTGGCTGAGTAGCCATGCTTATCTCAAGAGGGAAATGTGAGGTGTAAGGATGTTACACAGAGGTCTACAATCACAAGTATTCAAATAAACTTGTACACTCAGTAAAACACTTATTAATTTATTTCACAGTCGGTTATAAAACATTCACTAGAAGGAGGCAATCTATATCACTCACACATATACTTCAGTACTTTACACTGTACGTTTCTGAGGCATTAAACTACTTTGAAGGAGGAGCAAAATGGCATTCAGAGTACTTTGAAGTAGGAGCAAAAAGGAATATGTTAATAAAAAGATTACAGTTATTCTTAGACAGTGCAAATACTTTGAGTTCACCGGAAGAGTTAATGCAATGCAATAAGCTAGGCCAAAGTCAATGGGCTAAAGTCTTGTATAGGATAAAACAGTTCTGGTAGTTAAACTGAAAAGTCTTTGCCAAAGTTCTCAGAAGTAGTTTGCAAAAGAAAGATTCACAAGCTGATTAGGCCTGCAAGTGGAGAAAGTTGCTAACACTTTCACTGCGAGAGGTAAGTACTCTGTCTCGTTTCACAGTACTTTTCAAATAAAGAAAAAGATGCAGCTGAAGACTTCTGTTCCTGGCAGTTGCTGCAGATCTCGCCGTTTCTGAGCCTCAGTTGTGGGGAACAAGAGGGAGGACGTCAGGGGATTCCTGCACTGCACTGGGACTGGTCACAAAGCTGGCAACTGCCAAATCTTCAATTCCGGTAGCTGTAGTAAAGCACTCTCCCTGGTTATTAGGTTTCCTGCAGCACTCTGAGGAAAATACAACCAGCTCCGAGAGTGGTATCCAGGTGGCTTAGTGTCGAGTTGATTGGTCCCACTAACTCAAAGGGAGAAGTCATCCTTGCAGGGCTTCTCTGTCGAGATGAACTTAGTGATTCAGACCTGCAGCAGGGCTTCACCGGGCAAACCAACGGTCCAGGAGTTGCAGCAGCCGTCCTCTTCAAGCTCGTCTTCGGTTCTCTCGTTCCAGTGGTCGACTCTGCCTTCCAAGCCAAGAGACTCACCTTTTATTCAGTTCTCTCCCATTCATTACAGCCTAGCTGCCACTCACCCAGCAGGGTGGCTGTCCGTGCCGGACAGTCAGCCAGCCAATCATGCCAGAGTGCATTTGGGTCTCCTAGGAGACTAAGCACAGGGAGTTCCAGGCAACTCGCTCACTTCCTGCCCACCCCAGACACTCGGGTGCCAGAGGCGGTCTTCAGTGCTGAAGCCCTCCAAAGGCGAAGGAACAAAGGGACCAAACCTGGTTTGACGCACAGAGACAAACTCTAGAAGGACCTTTCCAAAAAGAAATGGCGAAAAAAGAAGACCGGGTCCTGTTTAAACAAAGGGGGCTCAGAGGCCATCTTGAAAAACATGGCTACCACGATTTTAATGCTACCGATGTTCGCGGTCGGGAAAAATCATGGTAGTTCATTGTAAAACCACTGCCACCAGCCATTTCGAGAGGAAAGGGTAGCATTTGACTGCTGCATGAGTTTCTAGACACGGGATACTAGGTAACCCCTCCAGCACTCTATGTAAGATAGGGTGTGCTGGGTCTAGGAATTTGAAAAGACTAGGAAAATCAATTTCACTTTACTTTCTCTGGGAAACAGTAGTTTATTCAAGAGAAGGTATTTAAACCTTGGGAAAGCCTGAAAAGGTTTCCCTGTGCCACTGCACTTAGGGTGCTGTGTGACACAAATGAAAAGATGATGCCCATGGAGTTGGTTAGACTCCATAACCAAAGGAATAAACACAGAAAACACATTGATTTGAAAAGTTCAAAGTCCCAAAGTTTAGCAAAAGAGCTGGAGGGCTCTAAGGTGGGAGGAATTGGCACATTTATGAAAATTCTATCTAACATGTACATGTGGTCATTTTTAGCTATTTATGCACCAGCACTTTATTCTAGGGCAGGAAATTAGCATTTGCACTTTAGCATGTCAATTGTTATGCAATGCCTTTTTACTTTTGTGTATTTTATCAATGTTTCCATTTGGGATTGATAATTCCATCGTATTTAATGTATTTGCACTGCATTTGCACTTTAGCATGCTCAGTTTCATGTGAGTGATTTCATTGCTGTATGCACCAGCACCTTCGGATTTTGGTATTTAATTTTAGTGAGCGAGGATGTTAGTCACTTTAACTATATTGAACAATTTACTGTCAAATCATATTATAATTGAATCCTCTGTTGACTTGATTGTTTATTGTCATCAATATGTCATCAAAACACTTATTGATGACTGACACCTTCATGTGACTCTGGCAGTTTGGTTCCCACACCGTATTGTGATATCTGGGTTTGGACTGCAGGCTCATTTCCTGATTTGGAGTCCACATATGCCTCTGGACCAATCAGAGAGCAGTGTGATGTTTGCAGACATCATACATGCTTGCTGATTGGCCAATTAAAAATGGGAGATGCGTCAAAACTTTTGAAACAGACGCCATGTTGTATTTGCGAACAGCATCCGTAGTCCACGGACATTGCAGTAAAAACATATTAAAAAAACACAACATTGCAAAACAAACTAATTAAACTATCTCTGGGGAGGTGAGGGGTGATGAGGATGGTATGGTATGGAATATGGCCATAAACAGCCAAACATCAAGTGTTTTTTTCTCCTACAAAGTCCGCGAACATCTCAGATGTTCGAGGGCATCCATACATATTTCTGCATTACAGGGTTTGTGAAAAGCAGTTTTTGGATGGCTTATAACTTGCCACTCAATGATACTGCATGAAATGTTGCAATATGCTTTTAGACCTGACCCTGAATGGTCCTGCAAAGTTGGGTGCTGTTTTGCTAAGAGGGCGCAAAATTAGATAGGTGGGGGGAGTCCCAAAATGTTTGAAAGGCTTATAAACGTGCTGCCGTTTGGAGAATCTGCACACATATTTTCAAAAAGATTATAGACCCCACCTTGAATGTTTGTGCACATTCTGCATGGATTTTGTCAAGTGGGTGCTAAGTTACAGGACAATTTCTTTTATGTACATTTTGATACTTAATACAGGATTGTCAGCAAACTCGTGCAAGGATTCAAAAGTATGGTTTTGCAACTGTGTCTGTGTTTTTTTGAAAAGTGTCATTATGTGGATACAAAAAATAGTGATTTACCTTTGGTGACTTGGGTATAGCCTGTGGCCATGGGCAGTGATGTCATCAATGACATTTGTGATGTCATCTTTGATGTCCTGAGTGTTAGTCTTAGCAGTGCACAGTGGTGGCGCGAGTTATGGTGGTTTAGCTTACCATAACTAGTGAATTTCTGGCTATTTTTGGTTTTACTTGTAACCACAACGTCCCTTTAATAAAGTTTTGTCACTTAATTTCATTGGTTTTTATTAGTGCAACTTAACCATAACGTCACTTTAACAAAGTTGTTTCACTGACTATATATATATATATATATATATATATATATATATATTTCTGAGGCTTTGGGAATCCGCTTAGATTCACATGCTATGCATAGGCTAACATCTAGTGGAAGCTGCAGAGTATTACAGTTGTTGTTTTTGAAACTCAAAAAGGGGTGTCAAACAGGGCGTGCCAGTAATACTATACCTAGTGTGAAGTCCACTGTACCCATGGTCCTTTACATTGTATTTTTCTGCCATCCTCGTCAGACACTCTAACGCAGAGTTCCATTTCAGCTAACACCATTAATTATTAACATTATTAGAGCTAGTACTCTTTCTATCCTTTATATTACCGACCTTCAACGGTGGTGAAAAGGTTGGACGTCATAGGACAAAGAACTTGAGTCGATAACACCTGTTCGGCCTTGGAAGGCCGCACCGGGCCACGGCCCAGACAGTAGGGAGAGTGGTGGTTGGACATTTTTTTAGGACACTAAGAGAATGCATATTCCCTTTTTTCCTCTGTATTCTTGCCTAGCTGCTTTTCCATCCAATTATGGAAAATAAACCATTTAAATTTTGGCCCAGTTGCAATAAAAAGTTCCCCATGAAAGATAAGCACCTGGTGTGCAATCTCTGTCTGCAGAGGGACCACGACGAGGGCCTCTCTAGAGCTTGTCTGCTCTTCAAACCAAAGACCCTAAAGGACCGAAAGACCAAACATTGGGCGCACCACGCCATGCAGGCCGAAGCCGCCATGAACATGGAGGATTCATTCAGCAACTGCAGCATCAGCATCTTTTCGGACGATGAAGGTGATAGGGAACCGACCGATTCCCACGTGCTAGCCCCCAAACCCATCAGACAGGCCAGCGGCACTGCTGCGGGGACGACACGCAGCGCCAGTAGCACACACAAGAGAACCCACAAAAAGCACATACCCCAAGGACGAAAGTCGATGACACCATCATCTACACGGCCACACACAGCGTCAAGGGGTAGGTCCACTAGCTCCTTGTCCTCTGGGCACTCAAGATCACAATTGCTGCACGACAGGTCCCCAAAGTCGTGAGATAAAGGCGACGTGGAAGCCGTGTCGAATACAGCAGCCAACAGCTGAGCGTTGGAAGCTGCAGCTTCGGACCCCTCCGTCTGATGCAACTCGACATTCTACATTAACGTTGAAATCGTCCAAAAGCACCAAGACTTCGAAAATAGCCCATCTGGTGCAAAAACATGGCTCTCCTTAAAGAGAGAACTTTGAAAAAACACTCTTCAAAGAGTCACCATTCCCATAGGGAGAAAGTGAGTGCATCAAAGGAAAAATAAAGTGTTTCCCAAGGGGAGGGTTCTATAGCAGCAGCTTTAAAGAACAAAGGGCAGCCTACCCCAGAAATACCTTACACTCCTAAAACCATACCAATTTCCTCTCAATGGTCCTCTGAAGACATTGATCGGGTAATGTAAAGCATGTCCTTTAGGGCTGTTTTTTTCAGATAAATCCATGCGCAGTTCAAAGCTTACCCACTCACTAGTGGCGCCTCAACCTCACAACCCCCAGTAAAGAGGGCCCATCCAGACACCCTTCAATTTACCCCTCAGCAAGATCCAGACCAATTTGATCTTTATGATCCCAATACAGATTTTGAGGAGCAAGATACCCTAGGGCAAGTAGACCACTACTATGATGAGGATGAAGAGGACATTTACATCCTTCCCTCTCCGGATCACATAGACCCACCGGTGGCAGATTCACCGGTGGACAACCAACTTCAGTATAATGACATGCTCTTGAAAGCAGCAGAGCATTTCCAAACTCAAGAGACACAATTAGACAAAGATTTTGTAGAGGACATACTAGGGGACAGGAAGGCTGCAACCCAGTTCATATCCATCCTACAGAAAATACGAAGGAGGATTCAACCATCTCTAGAAACTCCAAATCAAACGTGAGCAGTTAACCTGCGTATTGAAAATGTTTTCCACCCTGCACCCATAGACCCCCTCTATTTCAGGGGCCAATTGAGACTAGATTCACTAGTAGTGACCACTACACGTAAAAGGGCAGGAACACCTCTAGTTTCCTCATTAGCACCCCACGACAAGAAGAGCAGGAAGCTTTACACTCTCTGGAGTTTTTTTTTTTAAAACCTTTATTTTTGGGTTTTAACAAGAGCATACAATAACGACCTTTGACGACAGGTCAAGACAAAAAAACAAAAGAAGAACAGTGCGTTCATTACACCTACAATGCAATTTTCACAGTCTGTGGGTCATTTTCTCATCAGCTTAGATAACCTTTAGGACGATGTGCTCTGCCGAGGGCTGGGGAGGTTAGCTGGGGTCGGACTATCAGCGATGTTATGGTTCATGGGTGAGGATTGAGAGGTAGTGACATCAGAAGTAGAGAGTAGATAGCTGATGTAAGGAGCCCATATATCCGGAGGACGTGCGTGTAGAGGGAGAGTCCGTAGGAATTCAGCGTCCATATCTTGACAGTAAAGAATGTCGCTTTTCCATGCCGCTGGTGAGGGAAGGGGGCCGCGACCCCAAGTCAGGGCTATTCTTCTGCGGGCAAGCACTAGGAGCAAAGAAGCGAGCCTTCTCCCCGGGGCCTGTAGGTGTTTTGTCATGCTCAGGAGGGCGATGGTCGATGCGGGGCAATCACCTCACCGATCACATCACTTGCGTGCTGTAAAACTGAGGACCAGAAACGGGCTACACCCGGGCACTGCCATGCGAGGTGAACAAAGTCAGCGGCTGGGGTGCCGCATCTTTCGCAGTGATCGGAGACTTCGGGGTGATGGCGCCGCCTCTTTTGGGGAGTATAGTATTTCTGGTGGATGAAGTTGAAGTGTATCTGCTTATAGCGAGTGTTTAAGGCTACTTTTTGGGTTTGTTGAAGGATGTAGGTCCATTCGACGTCGGGTATCTTGGCATGGAGGGCTCTCTCCCAACGCTGTTTCTCAATGACGGCGGGTATAGTTGTGTCGGCGAGCAGTGATCTATATATCGTGGAAACCAACCGCCCCTCTCCCCCTGCCTGTATCACATTGTGTAAGAGGGTCCATGTCGGTGGTTGTTTAGGGAATGTTGGGAGGAGGGCCTGCAAGGTGTGCCGCAGCCTGAAGTAAAGAAAAATGTCAAGCGAGGTGTTGCCCCCTCTCTCTCTGATCATTTGTGGTGTTATAAACATATCCTCTGGGAAGAGGTCCCCAAATGTTTGGATGTTAGTTTTGTCCAGCCAGATCAGGAAGACTTTTTCGTTAGTCAGAGGTATACCGGGGATAAACTTGATGGGTAATAGCGGAGAGTATCTTATCTGTATTTCGTATTTGCGGGCTATTTTCTTCCAGATGGCGTATGAGGACTGGACTGTGTTTAATGTATTGTGCGGAACCGGTTGCTCGCTGAAGATGACTGCTGTTAGGAAGTCGGGGGACGCCAGGGCGCGCTCAACTTGAACATGTGGGCGGATATGTTCAGAGGCATACCAATGGCCTAGGAATTGGGCTTGGGCGGCCCAATAGTACTTTTCTATATCGGGAAGTGCGAGGCCGCCTTGAGCTACCGGTAATGTCAGTGTCGTATATGCGACTCTTGCTGGCTTGCCCGCCCATATTAGTTCCAAGATGAGGGTTCTGATTTTCTGAATAAAAGCGCGTGGGAGTATTAGAGGTATATTTGTGAACAGATAGAGGAGCTTGGGAAGAATCACCATCTTGGTGAGTGAAACCCTCCCCCAGAGTGTTAATGGAAGTGACTTCCATCTTTGGACGCGCTCACGAAGGGAATGGAACACCTGGCCGTAGTTGTCTTTAAAGATTTCGTCGTGATTAAGTGACATGAGGATACCAAGATAACGCACCCTGGTGCTTTCCCACTTAAAACCGTGGTCATCGCGAAAAATAGGTGTGGATGTCGTCAGTGGAAACATTACCGATTTCGAGTGGTTTATTTTGAGCCCAGAGATGCCGCTAAATCGGATTACCTCGCGCATAATTGGATTAAGATTTGTGTGGGGATCTTTAATAAAAAGCAACATGTCGTCCGCATAGAGGGAGACGATCAGCCTGTGTGGGCCTAGAGTGATGCCTCTATGAACACGGTGTGCTCTCAATCTAGAGGCGAGTGGTTCCATAACTAAGGCAAAGATAAGGGCGGATAGGGGGCACCCCTGCCTAGTTCCGCGTTCCAACCTGACTCCAGGAGATCTGGTGGCGCCGAGGGTGATGTAGGAGCGGGGGCCATTATAAAGTAGAGAGACCATTTTGACGAAAGTTTTCCCCAGACCCATTTGTGTGAGTGTTGCAAAGATATAAGGCCATTCGACAGAGTCGAACGCCTTCTCGCCGTCTAACAGTACCGCAATGGCCTGCTGTGAGGGGTCGAGTGCGGCAATGACGCCAAAGAGTCGTTGAATACCGCATGTCTTGCTGCGGCCTGGGATAAATCCGGCTTGGTCACCTAGGACTAGTGCGGGCATGAGGGGAAGGAGACGGTTAGCGAGAATCTTGGCCAGGATCTTGTTATCCAGATTGATCAGTGAAATTGGCCTATAAGAGGCACAATCGTCCTGTGGTTTGCCTGATTTATGAAGGAGAATTACATTGGCTTCACGGAGGGTGGGAGGGAGTATCCCACGCTCCAGGGCCTCTTCGTATACTTGCAGGAGTATCGGGGCTAGTACGGCTGCATGGGTTTTGTAAAATTCGCCTGTCAAGCCATCGGGACCGGGTGCCTTAGTGTTCGGGAGAGATTTTATTGTTTCAGTAATTTCTTCTAGGGTGATAGGTGCGTTCAGTGGTTCGCGTAATTCATGGATTACCCAGTACAGTTCGGTGTCGTTCAGGTAGTTCTGAATCTCTTCGGGGTTACTAGTGATATTGGAGCTATACAGGTCTTGGTAGAATTTATGGAATGTATTAGTGATTCCCTCTTCGGTGTATGATAGGGTTCCCTGCGTGTCACGGATACATTCAACTCGGGGGGGGGGGGGGGGGGTGTTTGATCTAGTCTCAAAAGGCGGGCCAGGAGCGCCCCTGGGTTTCTGCCCCTCTCCATACTGTTTAATCTTGTATTTCCGGCTCAGAAATTTCAGTTCATGTTCAGCTGTCTCTTGGAATTTGTCTAATTCTATCTTTAGTTTGGCCTGGGTCCGCACGTCTGGAGATGCTGATTGAGTATTTTCTAGATATTTCTGGCGTTGTTCACATTCTGTCAATTCGCGCCTAATTAGTTTTAGAATGCCATTCTCTTTGGCCATGCACACGCCCCTCACATAGCATTTAAGTGTTTCCCATAATGTGCTGGCTGAATCGACTGAGCCCTGGTTTATCGCAAGGAAAGTGGTGATGTCTTGACGAAGCTCGTCAGCGAAGATAGGATCTGAGAGTGAGCCAGGTTTAAATCTCCAATTCAGGGGAGTTCTAGGAGTCACAGATAGTGTAAAGTCGAGTGTAACCATGGAGTGGTCGGAGAGGGTTCGTGGCATGATGTGGCAGGGGCCCCAACTGTATGGACTGTGTGTTGACACCAAAAGATAATCAATGCGGGAGCTGGTATTGTGGACCGCTGAATAAAAAGTATAGTCCTGGAAATTCGGGTGAGTGTGTCTCCAAATATCGGATAGTTCAAAGGCTTGGCAGATCTCTGTGACTTGGCGGCTGGCCCTGGAAGTTCTGCTGTTGCAGCCGTGTGATTTGTCGAATTGGGGGTTGAGCGGGGTGTTGAGATCTGCACCCCAGACGACCGTCGCAGAGGTATATGTACCAAGGTTGGACATAATCCAATTGAAGTTATTCGGTCCGTCGACATTGGGGGCGTAAGTGTTCACCAAAACTATTTCTCTCCCAGCAAGCAGGCCTCTCACTAACAGGAACCTGCCCTCCTCGTCCTTCTTGAAGCTGATCAGGCTGAAGCTGGCTTTTTTGTCAATCAGTATTGCCACTCCTCTCGCGTACGAGGAGTACGAGGAGAAGTATCTATGACAGCCCCATGAACGGGCCCAAATTTGCTCTGCTGTCGAAGTAAGGTGCGTCTCTTGCAACATTGCAATGTTGACCTTGTGCCGCCGTAGGTATTGTAGGACTTTCCTGAGTTTGGAGGGCTGGTTTCCACCTCGGATGTTACAAGTTGCAATTTTAAGTAACCCCAGATTGCAGTGATGTAATGGAGGGGACCGGTGCCATTTCGACCCTGCAGTTCGTACAAAGCTCGAGGGTGTTGATGGGCGTGTTACTGGTCACAGGTTTCGGCATAAGGATTTGTAATTGTAGTGTGCTAGAACGTGGTCGATAGGGGAAGACCAACTTGGTAACTCCTGGATCCCTCCCTTGCGCAGGCAACCCCCAACAGGCCTGTGGATTACCCACCCCATTCCTTTCGGGGTGAGTAACTTTTACAACCCCCCCCCTGCGTGGGCAACCCCCAACCCGCCCACGGTGTGCCCACCCTTAACAATTGAGCTACAGACAGTGCTGTGCTTGGGGCGCTAGACGCCTTGCGAGAAGCAATGCGGCTCAGAGACAGTTAGTTGTGAAATTCTATGGTGAATAGTGGATGTCGATGACATCTGAAGGATCTGTGTCGCTGCATCTTGCCGAGTCTGGGAACTTTATGGTGGGTTCCTACGGATGCGTTCTCCACGCCGCGGGCTCTGATTGTTGGGAGCAGGCCGACAACCGGCTCGATCTAAATACTCTGCAGCTTCCTCTGGTGAGGCGAAGAAGTGAGCTCTCCCCTCATGCTGGATGCGGAGTTTGGCAGGGAACAGCATCGAATAGAGTATGTGGTTGTCTTGTAGTCGCTGTTTGATTGTTGTAAAGGAACTCCTCTGTGCTTGAACCGAGGGTGAGAAATCGGGAAAGAACTGGATAGAGTCGCCATCAAATTGGCGTTTCCCTTTCTCTCTGGCTGCTTTAAGTATTGCGTCACGGTCTTTGTAATTAAGTAATCTGGCTATAATTGGACGTGGGTTCGCTCCTGGGATCGGTCTAACCGTAGGGATTCTGTGCGCTCTTTCCACGATGAATAGGCGTGAGAGAACTTCCGGGCCGAACAGTTCAGTGCAGATGTGTTCAACATGGTCCTCCATCTTAATCTGGAGTTGCTACTCTCTGACTCCAATAATTCTGATATTGTTCCTACGGGAACGGCCTTCTAAATCTTCGTTTTTAGCAGCGATGCTTTTTACCTGGGATTCCAGCGCAGAGACCCTAGTGGTCAGGGACACTGCGCCATCATCCAGATCGGACACGCTGTTCGACAGTGTCTAGTCTCTCGGCGTGTTGGTCGAGGCGATGTTGGATACGATCCACTTTAGACGACAAGTTATCTAGTTTGCTTCCCAGGTCACCTATACCAGCTTTTAGGTCCAACAGGATTTCTTTGATGTCGAGATCAGGGATCTGGACTTCGGTGGAACCGCCGTCCGCAGCCGGAGACGCGGGTCTGCTTGTGGCATTTGTTGGCTTGGTGGAGGAGCTGGCCTCAAAATTCAGTTTTTTTTGGGACTTGTCGTTCTTCCCCATGATATGTGACCGCCCAAGGCACCTTCACCCGACAGGGCACGTGGTTAACGCACTATTAAGTTGAAGGGAGGGTCAGCGTAATGAGGTCTCGGTAGTGTTTGGAACTTTGCTGATAGTTGCTGGACTCCCTGTCGTGGTTGGGCGTGACTGGGCCAGGGAGGGCCCGTGCAGCACTACAACTGCCCGTCGACCGTCGTTCCGTTCTGGGAGCGTGTATCAGCAGGGCTCTGGGTGATCGCCACCGACACCACCGGTGGAGACCTCCTCGCTCAGTGACTGGCATGTGATCGTATATTATCTGGCGCTGGTCTCCTTAGGCAAGGGGATGGAGTGCGAGGATAAAGCGTGGCCAATCATGGTATTTCTCCCCGAACAGGAAGGTTCAAATGGGGCACAGCGTAATTTGGGGACACAGGCGTGTCCGGGTGAGCCCCTTGTCAGATATTCTGCAGAGTGAGTGCACAGAGCAATGTTCTTATTGTGCCAGAGTCCCAAAAGGAGTAGCTATGACCACGTAGAAACTCTGTGCTCCGTCAGGGTGAGCGGCGTGTTGCTGTCCTGGAGGGACTTGCTGGATTGGGCGTTTCTTTACATACACGCTTCAGGAACACTAATGATGGTGCACAGCTCCGAGTGATGGAGTTTAATAATGGCGTCTGCACTGTTCTCGGGATACGGTCCGGTGTAGCTTCAGAAGTGCCCGGCAGGGCTCTTACCTTTGTGCGGGGACGGAGACCACCCGGTCTCTTCGTACACAGGGGGTGGACACGTCAACCCGCTCTCCTTGGGGCCTTATTCCCGATGGAGGGCACGGCTGCGGCGTATGGTGTTTCCCTGTCGTGGCAGCCAGATCTGCAGGGCCGTCTCCACACCCCCGCAGCGTGGGCCCGGGGGGAGTGTTGCGGCCCGGGTGGCCTCAGCCGCAGCCCGGCGAACCCGCCACCCAAAGATTCTGCTCCACTGTAGTGTAGTGGAGGATGGCCGCGCCTCGCACACGCAGAGGCCACTCCACGGGTCCCCCGCTGGGCGTGGGTTTCTTCGGCTCTGAAGGACCTCCCCTCGCTCGGAGTCGGGCACGAACGCGGGCGCCCGGATCTCCGCTGTGTCGTCTCACGGGCCTCGGGTCTTACGCCCGGCTCCAGACCTCCGATCCCTCCTGGGATCGCACCGATCAGCTGAGGGAGCTGGCAGGTTACAGGACGCGGGCTCGCTCGGGGCGGGAGGGAGTCGAGACTTCTTCGGACCGCTGTCTGGGCTCACGTTCAGGCGGCTCTCTTGCCTCAGCTTTATACGTCTCGCGGGCGCCGATCCCCGGCAGATCGCGGCCTGCAGCCAGGCGCTTGTATCTCGGGATGTGGACGGAGGTGCGAGCCCAGGAAAGCGTTGGGGCGCACAGCTCGGCTTCAGGAGTCAGATTCTGGCGATCAGCGGCGGAAACGTTCCCATAGAGGAATGGATTAGACAGGATTAATTCTGAGCCACACGGAGCTCCCTAGGAAGCCGCCATCTTGCTCGGCTCGCTAGCGCCCCCTTACACTCTCTGGAGTTAAATGGCCACCTCAGCAGCTTTTCAAACTAGAATTGCCAACAATACCACACTACTGGCAAGTTAAAACTGCCATAAGTGGGAGGAGATTGCAACTTCAATGGCCTCAGCCCCAGAACCTCTAAAGTCACAACTGTCCCTCGCAGTAGCGGAAGGAAAGGTGGTGTTGCACTGCATCCTAAAAAAATAACTTGGTTGCCGCAGATAATGCAGGAAGAATCCTTGCAGAAGAGACATTCATAAAACACCATGCATGGCTTTGCCAATCAGGATTTAAATTGGAAACGCAGGCAACACTCCTCAACATGCCTATCGAACCGAATGTCCTATTTGGTAAAGCGGTTGAGGATGCCTTAAAGTCTGCGAAGGAAGAGTATGACACTCTTAAATCATTAGGCCAGCTCACTAATAAACCACCAAGCCAAAAAGGTGAAATAGTTTTCTTTGCTTTTGAGGACAAAACTCACAGAGGGGTTCCGGATATAGCCAAAATCAGGGCTCATCCTGGGGTTCAAATGAAGGACAAACCTTTCAATGCTTCCAACGGGCCAGCGTAGATCTTGCTGCTGGGGAGGTTCTCCACTTCCAGAGGTGGGGCAACACCTGCGAAACAATGACCACCCACTTCAGGTCCCGTCCCATGCCTCTCCAGTAGGAGGACGTATAACACACTTCACCCACGCATTGGAGGGAATCACCTCGGACAAGTGGGTGCTATCAACCGTGGTGGACAGTTATTGTGTGCAGTTACTGCAGCGACCGTTAAACCCCCCCACGCATCTAAAATCCACCTCAAAAGAGGAGCAACTCATCCTTCTAGTAGAGGTCACAACGCTGCTGCTCAAGGACGCCATCAAAATCGTCCCGGCAAACCAGGTAAACAAGAGTATCTGCATTCTTCCTTGTGCCAAAAAAAGATATAACTATGCACCCAGTATTAGATCTGCGCCCTGCAAACACCTATGTCAAGCCAAAATTCTGCATGACAACGCTACAGGAAGTAATCCCACTGCTAAAGAAGGGGGACTACATGGCAACCTTGTATATGAAAGATGCCTATATTCATATTTCAATGTTCCGAGCGCACAGAAGATTCTTGCATTTCAAGATAGCAAACCAGCACTACCAATTCAAGGTGCTACCCTTCGATATAGTATCCGCTACAAGGCTCTTCACCAAGGTACTGGCAGTGGTGGCAGCGCACTTGCGCAGGGAGGCCATCCGAGTGTACCCCTACCTGGACGACTGGCTGATCACAGGGGAGTCACCCCAAGTTTCCAGGCAAAATACACAAAGAACAATAAACCCTTTTTTCCAATAGGGTTTCTCAATAAACGAGAACAAATCAAGTCTTGTACCAAACAAGACCAAACAGTACCTAGGAGCTGTCATAAACATGGAATCCAAAACATGCTACTGCAAATACCTCAGTATCAAACCGGTCACCAGATAAGCGTACGCAAAGCTATGAGTTTGCTGGGCATGATGGCATCTTGAATTTACCTGGTCCCACACACACGTTTGCGCATGCACCCGATGCAGGAGTTGTTGGCAAAACAGTGGTCTCAGACATGCAGTCAGTGGGACGATCTTGTGGTCGTTTAGCCAACACTAGTACAAGCCCTTCGCAGGTGGACAAAGGAGAATCTGTTAACGGGAAAACCCTTGCACGATCGAGTCACAAGAGATCTGTCACTCTCCGAGTGGGGGGGGGGACATCACCTTCATCTCACAGCACATGGTCTGTGGACTCGCATCACTGCACAGCACCATATCAACCTGCTGGAACCTCTAGCGGTATTCAAGGTGCTTCAAGCAGTCAAAGCACAGCTGACAAATTAGTTGGTACAGATCCTAACTGACAGCACCACTGCAATGTTCTGCATCAACAAGCAGGGGGGCACACATTCCCCAAATCTGTCCATACTAGCACAGAAAATATGGAAATGGGCACTCAAACGGGGGATTATCCTCACTTCACAGTGGGGTTACCCCACGCCAGAGTTGTTCGCTACAAAAAAAACAAGCAATGCCCAGACTTTGCGTTCAGGTTTCCCCAACCAGACTCCAAGGAGAATGCCCTATGCATGAGTTGGTCAGGGAAATTTGCCTACGCTTTTCCCCCAACTCCTCTAATGAACAGGGTGGTGAACAAGGTTCGCAGAGAACAGATTATGCTCATCCTAGTTGCTCCCATGTGTGCAAGACAACCATGGTATCCACATCTGTGCAAACAGGCGATGTGCGATCCCATCAAACTCCCGTGCCAGACCAATTTGCTGACCCAGCACAGAGGAATAACATTACAACCTCACTCAATGAACTTGGCAGCGTGGCTCCTGAGTTCAAAGTGTTTGGACATCTAAATCTACCACAAAGGTTTATGGATGGCACGTAAACCAAACATCAGACACTGTTATTTCTACGAGTGGAAGAGATTTGTAATTTGGTGCCATTCTAAACAAATAAACCCCATATAATGTACTCCAACCCACATTCTTCAGTATATGCTCCACTTTCTAGACTCAGGGTTAGTATTTAATTATAAAGGTTCACCTGGTGGTTTTATCAGCTTACACCACCTCTCACAAAAAGGTGGTATGGTGTAAGTCTCCCGTCATTAAGACTTTTATGGAGGGAATAAAGAGACTCCACCATCCTATTTCAAACCCACTGCCAGGCTGGGAACTCAATGTATTCCTTGCAAAGTTCATGGGACCCCCCCTTTGAGCCTATACATAAGTCAAGTCTTAAACACCTGACATATAAGACTGCCTTCTTGGTGGCTGTTACATCCATAAGAAGAGTTAGTGAACTTCAGCCATTGTCAGTGCAAGACCCGTTCTTTGTGATCCACAAGGACAAATTGGTTTTATGAACTCACCCTAGGTTTTCACCTAAATTAATTTCCAAATTTCACGTAAACCAATCCATTGAGCTACCAGCCTTCTTTCAGAACCCAACAAGCTCAGCTGAGAAAAAACTCCATAGACTAGATGTAAGGAGGCCGGTCCTTTACTATGTAAGCAAGACCAGACCACTCAGGAAAACAGACCAACGGTTTGTCTCTGTAGCACCAGCAAGAGAAGGGGACCACATTTCCAAGAATGCCATCTCCAGATGAATAGCCGGATGCATACAGTTCTGTTACTCTTCATCAAGCAGAACACTGCCTTTCACACCAAGAGCCTTCTCAACAAGGGGTATGGGAGCTACTCTGGACTTTATCGTAAACGTCCCGCTGGACACCATTTGCAAAGCAGCTACATGGAGCTCAGTGTACACTTTCACTCAGCACAACTGCATTGACACTCACTCTAAAGCTGATACGCAGGTGGGACAAGTGGTTCTAAAACATCTATTTGCTGCTGTACCTTCTCACAACCCACCACCTTCTCCTAACACTGCTTGCTAATCTATGCATAGCATTTGATGTAAGCAGATTACAAAAGCCTCAGGAGGGATGTATTACTCACAGTAATCGTATTTCTGATGCTTGTATCTGCTTAGATTCACACGCGCCCACCCTTCCACCCCTTGGAGCAGAAGGTGCGTAGATTTTTAACTGAGCTTTATCTGATACTTATCTGCTTTAATAAACCTGTACTCACGCTACACTTCATGCTACCTCATGTCAGAAACAAAACAATCTAAGGGACCTCGACTTGTGAAGGACCATGGGTACAGTGGACGTCACACTAGACATAGTATTACTGGCACACCCTGTCGTCGTCCCTTTTCGAGTTTCGAAAACAACACCTGTAATCCTCTGCAGCTTCCACTAGATGTCGGCCTATGCATAGCATGTGAATCTAAGCAGTTACAAGCATCAGAAACAAGATTACGGTGAGTAATGTATCATATATATATATATAGTTAAGGTGAGTCAGAGACACATAGGAACCCCTCAAAATTCTATTGTTAACTTTTGATTCGAGAAACAGATTCTGCTGAAATTTCGAAAGTGATTAAAAGTATGCTGATGGAAAAAGGCTAGAGACACCCACACGGAGGGAAACCAAGTACCAAGATTACAGAATTCCAGACTCACTGATAAACGCCTTTATTTTTTATTCCTGCCCTTTTAGAAATTCTGCCAGTTTAATGCTGATAACCTGAATGTATGTGATCTGAGCAAGGTAATTGACCATATTAAAAACAGGGATTGGAAGTTTGCCTCAGTGATGTAGATTTGGTTCTGGGAGGAAACTTTGCAGGTGCCTCCATTGTAGGAGTTACTAATCACAAAAAGCAGAATATTTCAGCCTGTGATGTCTTCACCATCCCTTTTTCCTTTCAATTGTCTCATATATTACTGTCTCCTTATTATTTTCCATCTTTTGCCCTCCATTTCACCTATTATTTTGATGTCTCTCTCCGGTATAAACACTATTGGATGTTTACAGCAGGTATTGCAATTTATATTTAGCAGCGGTTTTGCACACATGACGCCACTTGATCATCAATAAACAGGTGTTAGTATTATAGTTTCTTAAATCCTGGCATGTACAGTTCAGCTTATTCCAATTGACGAGGTGATCTGGTCATCATAGACATATTTCAAAATATGCCCCTTTCCAATCCATCCCAAAAGGAATACTGGTGTAGGACAATATAATCCATCTACATTCCTACAATTTTCTCAGGTATAAATCCTATTCCTAATTGTGTGGGCAGCTGCTGCTCATCTGTCCCTTCCCATACACTGTGGTGTTGCATATCAAAGCGGGGGTATATGTTCATCAGGAGCCGAAGTACAAACCAAAGTAGTCTCTTTTCTTATTACTGTTGAAGGGCATCATTAAACTCTGTTCCAGTTTTGTTCAACCAATTATTTATGGTAATTTGAGTCCGTGTACACAATAATTTTGAAGTGCATTGGGACCTACATAAATTGTATAATAGAAATTAAAACATAATCTTCTGGAGGTAAAATGTAGTCCCCCAAGTTTTGCCGTACAAACAGTAGCACACATTTCAATCAAGCAGTGTATTTTAATTTTAGGTAATTGTAGAGTCCGGTATTTAAAAAGTTAATAGTTAAGCATCCTTTTGTTTAGGAAATAACATTATGCTTTGTACGACTGAATATATTATAATTATTGTGTTTAATTGTAGGCCATTTTAATTGATATTTAATTAAAAGGGATTGAAGCTAAAGTTCAAATCCAGCTCCATGGCTGCTCCCTTTTGCAAATCGAGCGTTCAGACCCCCACACTTTAAATGCCATGCTCTTGAAGCACATAGAAGGGAATATAATCTTAATCTCTGCAGAGTAAAACACTGAATGTTTGGTGCCATATTGGGGATGGCGTTGTGTTTCTAGTTTGAAGAACAGCAGATTTATTTATGTATTATGCACTTAAACATCCCAATGGTGTTTCAAAGCGGATCAAGACAATGAATGGGACGGGGTGGGGGACAAAGGCGAAGATAAAGAACCATACAGAAACGCACGTACTAGACCTTGAGACATTCAGCGCAGGCAAGTGCTGAACATGAAGGCATCAAGACAGAAATGCAGGGCAACAGGATGAGGAGAACAAAACAAAAAACATTCCTACTAGTCCATAGGACATTCGGAAAGGTAAAGTGCTGAACATAAAGCACTGGAGAGGGGGAGGGGAAGTGCATGTACAAATGGGTAAATTGCAATTATGGAGAACCAGACATGCAGGTATGGCAAAGAAGGTATACATGACTGGAGACTAGAAAAGCCTCACCTCGTGGAATGAGGGTCTGCATCAGGCATACAGGCAAGCAGATGCGACATCAGGTAAGAATGCAGACTGGGAAAGCCTTGTCTCATGGCATGAGGGGCTACATCAGGTGTACAGACAAGCAGTTGTGACAAGCAGGTAAGAATGACTGCAGAGTGGAAAAGCCTCGCCTCATGAAAGAGGGGCTACATCAGGCAAGCAGCTGACTATGAACAAGAAGATGAGGATTACAAAAGATAATGCAGAGGGTGCATAGGGCTAAGTGAGGAATGAAGAATGGCAGTTGCAAGCACATAACAGCGAGGCAGCGCAAGGTGGAGTAATAGTCAGTGTCTGAGGTAGAAATGCAGAAGCCACCCGGGCTGAAGAGGGAGGTCAGCGTGGTTCGTAGGCTGCTCAAAGTTTGTTGATTGGATCCAAACACCGCCAATGAGAAGTCACTAGAATTGCTGTATGTGTGGGGCGGGAGGAGAGGAACCAACAGGGGGGGAAGGCGAGGAGGAGAGGTAGAGCCGGCACGGGATAATGCTACATGTTTGGTATGGTTAGAAACTTTATGCAAGAACAGTGGTTTTGGTGTCTAGGGCCCACATTGTGGAGAAGTTCAATTAGTTTGATTTTAGGTCTATTGGCAATGGGGGGAAACAAATGTATTGATTTATTTTTTATGTTTGTGTGTGGCCCAGACCCAGGGGTATCACAGCGTTTTGTACATAAGCAGGGAAAATACTGTCAATAGTACATGAAGACAGCGAAGGCAGAGACGGATCAGAAACATATGTTACTTATATTTATCAAACAAATAGGTCTTGACCAGTTTTTTTTAAAGTGGTGAGGGAATGTTTGTTTCTCATGTATGCGTGTAGAGCGTTTCAGAACATGGGAGCTGAGAAGCAGAAGCTGACACTGCTTGCTCTTTTGCTCTTAAAGAGGGTGGGGGGTTGCCATTAGGGTGCTCACTGGATTTAAGTGCTCGCACAAGGTTTGTTTTGGTAATGCAACTGTTGAGGTAGATGGGAGCCTCATTGTGGATGCAGCGCTGTGCGATAGACAGAGTTTTGAAATCCACACGCAGTTTAATGGGGAACCAGTGGGATTCACGTCTTTTAGCTGTGATATGATCAGAGCGTTTTAGGCCAAGGTTGGCCAGAGTGCTTTATTTTGGAGTAATTGGAGTTTGGACATGTTGGTGGCTGTGGTGCCCATGAGTAGGTTATTGCAATAATCAAGTTTTGAGAGAATCAGTGCACATGCCAAAGCGAGGCAATTGTTCGGTGAGAGGAGTTGTCTACTTAGTGTAGTCTTGCAGTGTGGTTCGTGCATGATGCTAGGGTATTTGTCTGCCTGGTCATGGCTAGGTCTGCTTTTAGGAAGACCACCAGGGTTTTAATTTGTTTGAGGACGGGAATGGTTGAGCTATCAATGCAGAAAGAGGAAAAGGAAGCATCCAGGTGTTTAAGCCGGTATATTGAAGTTGATTGAAGAGACGCAAGTTCTTGTATCGCGTGTTAGGGAGCATCGCGTGTTATACGATACTACAAATGTAGAGTAGATGACGAGCACTGTATATCACTGTGTCTAATGCTACTTCGATTTTCTCTTTAATATCTCCTCTTTTGTATATATTTCCTCTACACACACCCCCACCCCCCATATTTTCAAAGCTGAATCTTTTTAATTCTGAGGATTTTCTTTCTGTGCTATAGCTACTAATGTGTGGTGATAATTGGGCCTCTAGTGAAAAGCTGCACTAACTTCAGGTCCATGTGTTTTCATTAGTGAGCACAAGATAGTGCCATGTGTCCTTGACCAGAGATCTTTGTTGCTGTTGGGGTGCATCAGTCTGTACAGAGTGAATTATTAACTCCCAATAACCCTCTCCTGATTTCTAGTGCCAGTTTTGCATTACACAGTTCAGACTAATGAATAGTAGATGGATTTTCTATCACTAACATAGCCCATAATGTTTCAGCAGATCCATTTTACTTATCACCCATCCACTAATAGGGCATGCCTCAGATGCACTACTTATGCAATTCCTCCCGAAAACCTGGAAGCTTAGTGTTGCTCTTTCCCAGCTGAGATTTTTTGTTTTTGTTTGTTATTGTCCCATCTCTGCAAATTGCAGCATAATTTAGCCTCGCTACTCTCTTCTGGGAGTTTCCACAGGTCTGGGAATTTGTGCATCAGATTCAGAATATTTGCGACAGTTGTTAGCTTCTCTGGGTCAATCCTGACCGTCTCTTTTTTCCATGTATGTTTCTTCTTTGAGTGTATGTGTAAGTATCGTTTGGCAACTTATTCTCCTGTTTTGTGGGAAAGTATTTTTCTTGATAGTCTACTGAACAGTCGCATATTCAAAAGTAGGCAATGTATGAGCTGGTGGTCTATTGTCCGAAGACTTCCACTCACTCTTTAGGCAGTGGCCCCAGCTCTTTCATCTGCCTGTCATCATTCCCGTGGGCCTTTCTTCGATGAAGCCATGTCTCTTGTCTCTTCAACCGCACCACAGCCCCAGAGTGAAGCTGCAGGTGCACTGTAGCTTGTTTCTGATGAGTGACAGTTATCACACAGATGGTATTGCACTTCACTGAAAACAGTGCTATACCGAGAACACAGTTAATGGGCATTAGCTGCGACAATGGGTGCTTGTTTCAGGGCCAGCCATTGTGTGTGGTAGGACATGATGATGGGTGTGTTGTAGGGTATAATACGTGTCAGAGCAAGTTTGCGTCAGACATTTGGGCGCATGATAGTGCAGGGTGTGTAAGATCTATTTTTCTGGACAAGACAGCATATGGTCAGTTGGAGCTGTACAGGGCCAGTGAAACGCACTTGGCCAACTAGTCAGTTGTCTATAGGGCAACAGTGACAGGGGGCAGAGTTGGGCACCCAGGGCAAGTTATTTTGCACAATGCATGTTTTATTGCATGCAGAGAGGCGGGACAGCAAGTGGCTGTCAGAGACTGAAATGATCCCTGTTGGCGCTCTTTAATTTTTGCACATCCCGATTTCAGCTGGGACATGCAAGGGGATAGGACCCAAATAGCAGACATACTCATGCTGGATCCAGATTGGCGCGGAAATAGGGAAATATGAACTGTCTGCTGGGACCTGGCTGGCCAGAGTGGTTATGCTCTTGACTCGTGCCTATTTATTTATAGCATTTTTGTAACGCCAAGGCCCAAGTGTATCATGGCATTTGTACAATATATGCAGGTTGGAAATACATCCCGAAGGAACAGGCAGGAGGTGGAAAGGTAGAAGCAGTTAATACTCGTTATTAATATTTATTGAAGACTCACGTTTTGCCCAGTTTCTGAAAATGGTGTAAGAAGTTTCGTCTCTGATGGGTGGGCAGGGGAGTTGCTAGGTCTGGAAAAGACCTGGGGCTACGGTAATTACTGGACTGTTGGGACTGGGGGCTAGCTAGCCTTTTGGCTGTAGCTCCTGAGATTCTATCCGGGGCCACAACCAAAAGACCACGGGCTATAGCCCCGTTAGCACCCCCCAGCAACGCCTCTGTAGGTGGGGGTGTCTATACAAGGCCTCTGCTTGTGGTGGTTGATGGTTTTTGTAGACGGCTTAAAGTAGAAAGGCAAAATAAGGCAGGCCACATGGCATTGTTTGATGAGGTAGAGTCGACCTGGGCAAGGTTCCCAATGCTCGCTGCCAGCTTGGTGAACCAGGTGAGCTCTTGGGCAACACAGGCAAGTCAGGATTATAGGTCACAGGTAATCCCTTATGTTCCTTACCTGGCAAGGGACATGTGTGTTGCAGTATTACTCTCCCGTTTTTCATGTGATTATCCGATTATGCATCTGGATTAAGGTATGTTTTAAATGTTTCTGGGTTTAACACTTTTGAAAGCCTCTGGCATTCTCACTATCGGCAGTTGACGTTTATGGGCTAATAAAAAGAATGGCTTTCTCAACGTGTGGCTTTTCGTAACAAAAGACAAACTTGATGGGTTTATCGGGAGGTGCAGGTGTCGGGGCCTACTAGTGGGGGTGGGGTGTGTGTGTGTGTGTGTGTGTGTGTGTTTTTTAGTGGCGATGTAGTTATGGTTAAGTTGCTGTTTCTATAGGAAGAACACTTTTTGGGTGGCTTATAACTTCGCTCCCTCCCCCTGGACGAATCCTCACCAAACTCTGCAAAAAAAGTATATGGCCCACTCTGAATTTTTTTGCAAAGTTTGGTGAGGTTTGGTCTGGGGGTGCAAAGTTATAGGGGGGTCCCAAAACTTATTTTTTTTCCCATAGACCTAATGGGAAAAAACTTTGCTCACGCCTACAGCCCAAACCGCTGGACGGATTTACACCAAATTCGCGGCAGGGGTGGCGGCTAGGTTCCGAAAGCGTGCTATTTTTTATTTGGTGTAAATCCGTCCAGTAGTTTTTTTTTAAATGACAAAAATGTAAGTGAAAAAAATTAGTGATATCTATGTCCGCTTCACGGACACACTTCCCTGTTCGCTCCGCGGACAGGACAGGGATTGGGCAAGCGGCTTGCATGATGTCCGTGGACATGTGACACGCTCTCCCATTGGCTGTGGTGAAGCATGCAGTGCGTCGTATTTTCAGAGACGCCCGCCATCTTTGTTTATCGCATCGAGAGGCTTTGTCAACAGAGACCCTGCAAACAACCAGTCCCGGGCTGCTGCAGACTGCCAGGAGACACGCCATCACCACACGGTGGCCCGCGGAGGGCCGAGGAGCGGGATCTGCCGCCTGCACAGTAAGTGTCTCCCTCCTGTTCCCCCACCCCCCGCTCATGCCCCGTGTCTCCACTCATGCCCCGTGTCTCCCTCCTGTTCCCCCCCGCTCATGCCCCGTGTCTCTCTCCTGTTCCCCCACCCCCCGCTCATGCCCCATGTCTCTCTCCTGTTCCCCCCCGCTCATGCCCCGTGTTTCTCTTCTGTTCCCCCTGCTCATGCCCCGTGTCGCCCTCCTGTTCCCCCTACCCCCCGCTCATGCCCAGTGTCTCCCTCCTGTTCCCCCCACCCCCTGGTCATGCCCTGTGTCTTCCTCCTGTTCCCCCACCCCCCGCTCATGCCCCGTGTCTCTCTCCTGTTCCCCCGACCCCTGCTCACGCCCCGTGTCTTCCTCCTGTTCCCCCACCCCCTGCTCATGCCCCGTTTCTTCCTCCTGTTCCCTCCACCCCCCGCTCATGCCCCGTGTCTCTCTCCAGTTCCCCCGCACCCCACACTCATGCCCCATGTCTCTCTCCTGTTCCCCCCACCCCCGCTCATGCCCCGTGTCTCTCTCCTGTTCCCCCCACTGCCTGCTCATGCCCCATGTCTTCCTCTTGTCCCCCCTCCTATGATGCCCCTTGTTGACCTCTTGTTCCCCCACCCCCCGCTGATGCCCCATGTCTTCCTCCTGTTCCCCCACCCCCTGCTCATTGCCCCGTGTCTTCCTCCTGTTCCCCCCACCCCCCCACTGATGCCCCGTGTCTTCCTCCTGGCCCTCCCCACTCCCAGCTCATGCCCCGTGTCTCTCTCCTGTTCCCCCCACCCGCCGCTCATGCCCCGTGTCTTCCTCTTGTCCCCCCTCCTATGATGCCCCCTTGTTGAACTCTTGTTCCCCCACCCCCTGCTGATGCCCCATATCTTCCTCCTGTTCCCCCCACCCCCTGCTCATGCCCCGTGTCTTCCTCCTGTTCCCCCCACCCCCCTGCTGATGCCCCGTGTCTTCCTCCTGGTCCCCCCTGCTCATGCCCCCTGTCCTCCTGTTCCCCACAACCTCCGCTCATGCCCCGTGTCTTCCTCTTGTCCCCCTCCTATGATGCTCCTTGTTGACGTCTTGTTCCCCCACCCCCCGCTGATGCCCCGTGTCGTCCTCCTGTTCCCCCCTCCCCCCTCCCCCGCTTATGCCCCGTGTCGTCCTCTTGTTCCCCCACCCCCCGCTCATGCCCCGTGTCTTCCTCTTGTCCCCCCTCCTATGATGCCCCTTGTTGACCTCTTGTTCCCCCCACACCCCGCTGATGCCCCGTGTCTTCCTTCTGTTCCCCCCACCCCCGTTCATGTCCCGTGTCTTCCTCCTGTTCCCCCCACCCCCCGTGTCTTCCTCTTGTCCCCCCCATGATGCCCCTTGTTGACCTGTTCCCCCACCCTATGATGCACCTTGTTGACCTCCTGTTCCCCCCACCCCCGCCGATGCCCTGTTGTGTTCTCTTTATACACCCGTCTTCCCTTTCCATGGTGTCCATCTTGTTAAAATATTTTCCTTCCTACATCGGGATGCCGCAGGCGTGTACCGGTTTGGGAAAAAAAACATCTTTTTTCCCACTTTGAGAACCTAGGATGCTAGTGGTCTTCATCCATTGAAAAGGACGTTATGGTTAAGTTGCATTAATAAAAACCTATGAAATTCTATGAACAAACTTTGTTAAAGGGACGTTTTGGTTAAGTTGCACTAATAAAAACCTATGAAATTCAATTAACAAACTTTGTTAAACGGACGTTATGGTTAAGTTGTGCTACTACAAACCTATGAAATTCAGTGAAAAAACGTTAAAGGGACGTTATGGTTCCAAGCAAAACTGAAAAACCCTTGAAATTCGCCAGTTATGGTAGGCTAAGCAACCATAACTCGCACCACCACCGTGCACTGCTAAGACTAACACCCAGGACATCAAAGATGACATCACAAATGTCATGGATGACATCACTGATGACATCACATGTCTGTCTCCCTCTTTTTTCCTTTACTGACATATCTAGGCCACATGGTTTTCTTCAGTAACAGTCATGAACTAAAAATTGTAAACGTACTATATTTGTAGACTTATCCTTCAAGTATGTTCTTACAGTAATTCCCTTGGGGTCCAGTCATATCATATGAACATATACATAGGAGAAGACACAAGCTTGAAAGACAGCAATCCTTTCTGTGCATTAAAATTATCAGTAGAGTTATCAGCACTTTCTGATAGTTCTGTTGTTTTTTTATTACTATACTTTCCCTGTATATGCTCATATTTGTATACATTGTACTCACACTACTTTCCGTAGCAGCTTTGAAACAGAGCAATCATTTATTAGCATACAAATAATACAAATAATCAGTTATAGTTATGAATTGTTTCTGCTACTACTTCTGCTTTTTTGCTTACTTCACTTTCCCTGTATATACCCATATTTGTATGTGTTATTGTCTTTGTTTTGTCTGTAATAATGCAATTATATAATACGTGGGTTTTATTCGATACTTATTACATATTTCACAGTACACAAAACTCTAATAAGAAAACAGTTATCATTTCATTATTCAATATATCAACATTATGAATATTATACCTTCATCATGTATGCTGCACACATTGCCTATGTTTCTGCATGAGTATCTTACCATACTGTAAAGAACTTCATAATAGAATGCTATTTATAGCAATGCATTGTTTAATGCACTACGTAGCTCATTATATTTATTCCAATGATCGTTGACACTTTTTTCTCAACATTATAATAAGAATCCCTTGTACAGACATTTCATGAAAAGTAAATGCACACGTGATGTCATCAGTGATGTCATCCATGACATTTGTGATGTCATCTTTGATGTCCTGGGTGTTAGTCTTAGCAGTGCACGGTGGTGGGGCGAGTTATGGTTGCTTAGCTTACCATAACTGGTGAATTTCAAGGGTTTTTCGGTTTTACTTGGAACCATAACGTCCCTTTAACAAAGTTTTTTCACTGAATTTCATAGGTTTTTAGTAGCGCAACTTAATCCTAACATCCCTTTAACAAAGTTGTTTCACTGAATATATATATATATGTGTGTGTGTACACACGTAAAGGGTGAGCTTGTGCCACAAAGAGTGTATGTTTGCAGGATATCATATGTTTGTGGGCTGCTCTACACAAATGTGCGATTGTTTCAGAGGAGTTGGAGTGTCTGCATCGCATCGACTTTCTACCTTCCTCCATTAATTTTTTACTTTTGGTTTAGGGGGGTGCTTTAGTACCACCTATAAGGCAAAATGAATGCTTTGGCGTACAACTAGGAGGGAGATGACATGTGAAGTTGGACACACACAGCTTGTGGGTATTTGGTTGTATACCCACCCATTGACTACCCATTGCATGCTAATCCCTATACTAATTCATCACACTTCCTGCCACACCTTGACCAAAACACATCCTCCTGGGATCTCTTTGATCTAGTTCTATCAAGTAGTAACACTACAAGTGTTATTTCTTAGCAATCTGCTTAGAGTTAATGGCTTAATTACAGTTGTAAATGTGTTATGGGTGTAATAAAAATGTTTTAACCACATGTAACCAAGCGTGCACCCGGCCCCTTCATTTATATCTGTACCTTGCATTGAAGTCATGTTAAAAACAAATATTGATAAAACCAACAGTTCGTTTATATAGGTATTATGTAAGCCTTTGCCAAGCACTTCATCTTTACTGCTTTCATCATCTTAATTATTTTCAACTTTCCTGTCCCCTCCATCTCCTCCCTACGCTCCCTGCCCCCTTGAAACCAAGAGTATCCCCTCGACTCTCTCTATCTTGTGTCCCTGATCCCTTGGAATGCTGCAGAGGTAGCAGCTGTACTAAAGGGACCTCGCCCAACGCATACGTCTACACGTACACATGTGGAAAAGCTGTTAATCATGCAACAATAAAAACATTTGATTTGGTATTGCTTGTTTTTATTCTTGGTAGCCTACAATTTCGAAGTGTAAGTGTTTTGTGTATCACACTATCTTTCCTTATGTGGTGGATATGACTTTTGTGTGCAGCATATGATTTTTGAAAATGTACCCTTCTTGAAAAGATTCGAAGGTTTGGCCTGTGGGCTCTGGGTGTGCTAGGCAATAAGCGAGCCTGGGAAAGCAGAGATGTGTCCATCAGACATGCTCTGTCAGTAATGACCCTGTCTCTCTGCAGTGCTCACTGCAGCATGGCCGCTCTTACAGCCCTCCTGGATGTCACATGCTCCCGCGAGGCAGAGAACAGCTCGCTGTGATCACTCAGCAAGAACTTTAGTTTTACAGATTTCCATAAATGATTTGGGCTACCTAGGATATCAGCATCTGTGCTGGCTCTGACAGCTATGATAATCATTGCCTTTTCACATGGAGGTCGTGGACTGAAGGCTGCAGACGGTGAACTGTGGAAAGAGCTTCCCGCGCTCTCCATCGACTCGCAGGGCCCTGCCCTAGAGGATTCGCTTGAGAAGAAATGGAACTGTTACACTACACGCAAAATCCCGGGTTCTGTTCTTGCCATTTGCTATTCACTGCATCAGTAAAGAAATAGAGACGTCCCTACTTTAGATGTGTTCTTAATGGAAGTATACACGAAATGAGCACACTTTGCTGAGTGCTTGTTGATTTCACATGTAGGGTGTACGGTGCCTTCTTGGGGACTGATGCACCTGTGACTCGTCGCAGATCATGTTGCGTTGCCCCACCTTTATTTACAGACAAGCAGGGGTGCATAAAGGCCTATCGGTACGAGGGGCTGCATGAAGGCCTAGCTGCTTGTATACTATTCAGAAATGGGCCTGCTCATCGAAGCAGTATCAGGATGTGGGAGTAACTATATATGTGTAACTTGGATTTTCTATAAATCCTAGTGTTAAAGCTTTTACGTAGGACCTAATGTCAAGGTCACAACGGTCCATGTACAGCTATGCCAGCCAATTTGTGGTTCCATCTCAGTCAACTTCCAAGCCTCTCAAAGGTTGTCTTCACATGGGTACCAGCATGAATGTAGTATTCCCCTTGCCTTAGGGCATACCCAAGACTATTACCAGCAAGAATGTCTACCCCTCTGCCAGGTGCTTGTCAGACTGAAGCTATTCTCACTCACCATGCAAGGGTCACCCTACTAGGCTTGAGCCCAGTATGGGCTCCAATCTGTCTTTAGTTTCTGTCTTACTTTGTTGCTATTTTGCTTTCTCTCTTAATTTCTTTCTTGCTTGCTATGAGAAACCAAAGGGTGTCTCACTAGCTAGTCGCCGGAGACTTGTCATCCAGGTGGCAAGGACACAGCCATCGTTTTTTGATCCACTTCCTGGGGAAGGACCAGTGCGGGAGAATCACCTGGGCAAAGGGGTCTTTGGGGGGTGAGGGTGAGGCAACCGATAGTGAGACACGATATTCCCCCCTTTCCCATATCCATGCCCCAGCCTACCAGGTAAGATATCTTGAGACTTCAACTACCCTCCCCCACACCACTTCCCTACATGAACACTTTCACATGGAACAGTGAGCTCTTGGGAAAGACAGACTCGCCCCCGACCATTACATTGGACATGTCCCGCTTATCGGGTTAGGCAAAGTCAGGCACCTGACTTTAATCACATAAATCTTATACACATTAGCTCTCCCCACACGGATAAAAGGAGGAACATAGAGACACACTCTGAGCAAGGTGGAACACGAGAAGGAACAGAACGTCTGGGCGAAGACGACCCTACTGGAGCAGACAGACCGACAGAGGGATGAGAGCAGAGGGTAGAGAAACCCAGGAGATCCCCGCAGGAGATGGTTGCGACCAAAGAGCTGTGAAATATACTTGGAGAACACCAAATCCCAGACAAGAAGACTGCATTGTGTTTCAGGGATGCCAGCAACCCTCGAAGGTGAACAACAGAGTTGGGGAAGTGAGGCCAAGCCTATGGTAGTAACCTTACGCTTATTCCAGCATTCCAAAAGTTCTTTTACTGTTCAACAAAATGTTCACGTAGGTCTCCCTCCATCGGGCTCAGACCTCTGAAACACAGCACTTGTAAGGGTTCTCGTCCCCAAGCTATATTCACATTTGTTAGGGGTTCCCTTAACCTAACTTATCACACTTTTGGTCTCCCTCAGTCGGGTTCTGACCTTCCACTGATGTGGACCACTTTAAAATGTGTGAGTCTTTTACTATAGACCTCTGCAGGACCACTTTGATTTTCACTTTATCTCTCCCTTATGGTATTTGCCCCAGTGTCTCTTGGTCTTGGTAGTTCCATGACGCAATCAACAAAGTTCAAAGATAACTTTCTCTTAAAACAATCGCCTTTTAACTTCCCCTTTCGATGGGATTAATCTTGACTATTGCACATTTCCGAGTTTGTTCCCTTGCTGCTTCATAACAAGACATCAAACATTTTGCGGAGACTTTCAAGTGGGCTACTTCCTTTCACTGGACCACTCCGCTACTCTATATCACTGGCTTCACAGTTTCTTTCATGTCTCATCAGCATGTATGCAAGCTTCCATTGTGAGATGCACTGTTGTGGCTTCAATCTTTCGTTGCCAAAAAACGGCCTTTCATATCTTTCACGAACTCACTGGGTGTGTGCATTCCTTTCTGGTCTCTGCAGCTTTGATACATGAGTTAAGGTTGATACCAAGGGCTTGGCCTTGCCTCCCAACTCTCACTGGCACCCTTGACACACAATGCAGGCTTCTTCTTGTCTGGGATTTGGCTTTCTCTGCATATCCTTCTCGGTTTCACAGAGGCAATGACCTCCTGCAGGGACCTTCAGGTTTCCCCCACCCATCGCTTTAGTCCCTCGATCGATCATCCTGCTCCAGTGGGTTAGCCTTCGCCCCGGAAGGTCTGCTCCTTCTTGTGTCTCACCTTGCTCAGAGTGTCTCTCCATGTTCCTTTTATCCATGTGGGGGGAGTTAATGGGTATCGGATGTACGTGATTAAGGTCAAGTGCCTGACCTGATTACTGGGACATGTCCAATGAGATATGTATGTGTTAGCCTCTTTACTCTGTCGCCTTATTCCTCGGCCCAGTGTTTGGGTAGAAAGGTGGGGGAGTTGGGACATTGGAGAATCCTATAAAATAGGATGGGGTATGAGCCTGCGAAAGGGGAGATACCGCGTCTCGCCATTGGTTATCTCACCTCCACTCCCCGAAGATCCCTCACTGAGGTGATTTTCCCGCACTGGTACAACCCCAGGGTCTGAAGTCAATGGCCATGCCCTGGCCACCTAAGAGAGAGATACCCGGGGACTAGTAAGTGAGACACCCTTTGGTTTCTCACAGATATGAGTTAAGGTTCCGTAGCTTTTCATAGGTGGCACATTTCTATGGTCTTAAGATTTTCCATTGCAACTAAAATGTCCCCTTAACAAAGTTTTTTCATTGAACTTCATAGGTTTTTATTCAGGCAGCTTAATCACAAAATCCTTTCAACAATGTTTTTTCACTGAATTAATTGGTATTTATAAGTGTTCATGATGTTCGAGCACTGTCTGTTAGTTATTAAATTCTGGCTATACAAGTTAGGGTTGAATTACCTTGGGCGTGAGGTTTGGCCATGCCCAAGGTGCAACTAAGCCACCCACAATAGTCACTCAACCTAACCTGCGGTCTGGCCCAGTTGCCACTGTAACTCCCACTGGACCACTGTCCATGGCTTGTGGCCATGCGCAGTGGCTGAAGACCCTGGGACATGGGCTTCAACCATGTTTCAGGCCCCCCCAGACAACCCACAGTAGGCAATGGGCCAAACGCTGTCCCTGGCTATGGGCTGTAGCCAGTGGCCGCAATCACTGGACCTTGGGTTTCAGCAAAGTTGCAGGCCACCCAAGCAGTTCGTAATAAATATTGGGCCTTTCTTGTGTCCTGGCCCAGTGGCCACTCTCTACCCACATACTGGGACCATGCGCCAATGTCCATGGCTTGGAGCCATGACCAGTGACCTCAATCCATGGGGCATGGGCTCCGCCAAGCAACCCACAATAGAAGGCCACTTTAACCCCATAGCCTGACCATGCCTCAGGCACCAAGGTTATATCACTATTTTCTACCTACTTTTGACAATTTTGATAAACATTCTGGGCAAACTACCTCCAAATTCATGAAATCATACTTTCAGCTCCAGGCTGCTACTCCTCGCGTAAATCTGGTGAAAATTCTCCAAGAGGTTCAAGCTGTAGGCACAGCATGCATTTTTATTAATGTAAGTCAATCAGGATTTCACAGACGTTGTGACCCCCTGTAACCTTGACACCCCCTCTCGCTCCCCCACAACCTCCCAAAGAAATCACATACAGAGTTTTTAAAACATTCTTAGTTGGGGGTCTCTATTATTTTTGGAATGTTTTGTACTGAAATCATACCCATTTCCACATGAGTCTGTGACTGAACACTCAGGGAACACTAACTCTATAGAAGCCGGTAATCAGTCCTTCTTCAGTATGAAGGGAAGGGGCTTGTCCAAAAATACCAGCAAGCCACTTAAAAAAACTATCACCCATCCTACCATGTACTAAATATTATAGGCCCACTTTTACAACGCTGTAATCAGTATATTATAATAGTATAGTGAAATGTAAGGCTCAGCAACCATTACTTCTTTACAACACTGCAATGAGTGCATCATCAATGGGAGTGAAAAGTAGACGCAGGGCCTCTTTACAATACTATTAACAACCCTAAAGACCTAACATTGAACAGATACATGTACAAAATTACAAAGGACCACATGATCGTCGCAACCATAAAAGCGTGCCTGGACTATTTTCTACAACCAAAACCATGCCCTCGTTATACACTGCAATCAGTATATCATCAACCTTAATTTTTCCCAGGCACTGAAGATAAAAAGACCCAGAAACCTCTTCACAAAACTAGCAACCAACCTACCATTCACCCAACATTCCGCACACACTGTCACAACACTACAAGCAGTACATCACTGTGCCAGAAAGAATTGGGTATAAGGATATTCTACAACCAAGATGGATGATGACACAACGAAACCCTAAATACAATGTTTAAAACACAACAGCTAGTGCCAACAGTACCAAATAAAGCAGTCAAAAAGAATCCTGGGCACACATCCCTTTTTTTAATGCAAAAATGTTTGCAGACAGCAATGATGTTCGTGGAAAAGGCGAGAACAAACCTACTTGTTTTGTACCATTTATGCCACAGCTACAGACCTATCATGAGGAGCCCCCCCCTAACAATATAAGACAGTGTAAGACTGTTACAAAGCCCTTGTTTCCCAATATGACCTTCATACTCTGCATGATCTGACTGGTATGTTTGCGGACGTCACCACGAAAACGTCTTCTTCATTTGACCCCTGTGTAAACATGTCGGTCAATACAAATCGACCCTTTACCTCCACACCCCCTCGCAAAAGTTGTAGTATGCACCATAACAATGGACCGTTATGTTTCATTGACTTTTCACTGCGCTGTTTGTTTGCAACACACGTTGGTCGTAAATCAAACATGGAGACAATTTCAAAATGTGTCATGTTCCTCAATTGACCAATCAGCACTGTTCTTTGCTGTCTGTGGACAACACAGTCCCTCTGGACAATAGGAGTCCACAGACACTGAATTGGTAGGTGAGTATCTGGACTGAACCTATATATCACTAATCTTTTTGTCTCTACATTTAAGCCATTTTTCAAAAGAACAGTTAGGTCTATTAGCAACAAATTTGCAACCAGGCAGCTGCATGCTATGCTTTAGAAACAATGACAATTGCTAATCAAAAGACGCATTGTATGCTGGAACTTCAACTCAAAAGTCCTACAGATCTTGAGAATCCGGTTGTACCAAGAAACATTGTGGGCTGCAATTTGAAGTCCAAGTTCCTACAGACCTTGAAAAACACTGTCTCAAAACTGCTGACAAGGATTGGAGTTCCGGACCACCTGAATGTCATTTAATTGAATGCACAAATATAATCTCTGTTTCTGTTCTGACTGCATGCGCTTCTTTTACCTTAAGGCCTTTCATGGATTGTTCCATATGGGCAGCTCTTCAACTCACCAGTTCATGAGCTGAACCCAGTGACCAGGTTCCTTCAGGATTTGTTTTCACAGTTGTGAAGAAAATCATTTCTGGATAATTTGATCCCTGATTTCTCATTTCTGACCTGGAAAGGCACAAGTAGCTTCCAGATGTCTGAGCTGTGTGTAGAACACATTTTGGAATTCTGTTGGGCCTTGACTAGCTTGCCGAAGCCAAAGTCTCTCCTAATCAATATTCCCCAAGGGAATTAAATAGTTAGTCAAGGCATTTCCTGTGTCAGTATAGAATCCATAGCCTTGACGGAGGGCGTTGAACAGCTTGTGTACTACACTTCCCGTGCAAAACAGAAGCATTGATTTCTTGGTGATTTTTTCCTCTACTCGAACCACTGCAATGCCCATCGACGCCCTACAGTGGCAGGAGATTCGGATAGGTTGAATTCTGGCACTGGGCAACTATGAAATTGTGATGTTCTCACATTCCCTCTCATGTCCCTGGTTTCCCTATGCCTCTGTGCTCTGTGGCATGGGCTTGGGGTGGTGGGAAAAGACATCCCATCCTCATCCTCTGTTCCATGAATGTCTTCACATTGGCATGGAGCCACAGTCTGTGGCATAGTGTGGCACCTCCGTAATGTGGTTTGCATCGTTGATTGATGATGGGCCACTGTGATAACATTCAATCCTTCACTGCAAAGGCACCCTGACTGAGCAGGGCCACAGACAACATATCAATGTACTTCCTGCACCAGGAGATCACAGACATTGTGAGATGGTCCGGGAGAAGGTGAGTGCACCCCAGTGAGGCTCAGTAATTGATCCATGTCTTACATGGGGCTGCATGCTACCTAGGGAGTGCCTCACAATTACCGATCGGGTGAGTCCGCCTTATTGCAACTGGAGTATTGCAGCAACAATCAGTGGAGTGGAACTCCTCAGTTGTAGTGTCGCCCTTGTACGGTGAGATCAGCCGCAGCTGGTCCGCCACATCCTCGCCAATCGTTAGGCCCCATTCTAACCATCATACACATAAGCAGTTTCTGGTTTGTTACTGCCCGCCCCAGAAGGGCAATGCCTTTTTATTGGTTTCCTTCGACATGTCTGCCAGTGGCCTAATGTTCCTAATGTTACAACAGTAATGGCCCCATCATACAGTAAAGGTATTACCCCATTAGTAAATAGAGATCGTAATGACATTAGCCAGTGTAGGCATTGCCATATAATGGGTTCAGGCAGAGAAATTAGTGGCAGGCACTAAAGAGTCCCAATTTCCCCCATGTCCATGCTACAGACACTGTTGCTGAAGGGAGCAGGGAGCCACTCTCTACAAAGTTAATGTACAGTGGGACTGTTGTAGACAGTAGCAGTACAGTGCACTGAAGCATATGCAGCAGGAAGCTACTGTCCCGCAACACAATGCCATGCCTCTTTGGGCATACAATGGTGTATTGTGATGAATCTAGTGAAGTTGGCCCTAACTTCCTGGGGAACGTCTTCCGCCACTTTGCCAGGGTAGGGCAGAAACTACCTGACTCTGAACCTGGGGGTGGCTATTTGCAGGAGGACCACATTGGGGGCAGGGGGCCAATCTTGGTGGAGTGAAGATGCCTCACTAGATGAAGACCTGTCATACCTCCCCCTTGTGAGGGATAATAGTCACCAGTCATTACTTTCCCAGCTATGTATGGCATATTGTAATTTGTAACTTTCTGTTAAAACCATAGATAGAAACATACTTGTTCCTACTGGTACAAGGAAGAGGGCCAGAGTAATGAAGATCACGCCTACCGAGAACCACACAGTGCAAGCTAGTTGTTCCAAACAGCTGACTAATGCCGGGAACTTTAAAACATTCAAGTCGGGAAGATAGGGACGTACAATACCTAAGGCCAGATTGGAAATAGGAGGGATGCCGAGCAGACCGGAGAGCAGGCAAGTTAATGGCAGTGTTATTAGGGGAGGCTCTAAGACAGGTGGTCCGCTTGCTTGAAAGTAAGGAGCAAGAGACGCTCTACTGGGAGAGCCGCTGCAGTGCGAGGACCGGGGAGCCTACCCAACGCTGGGCAGAAGACGAAGCTTCCTGCTGGGCAACGTGCAGACCACAGAGAATGGTGAAGCAGCCAGGAGGGACCGGTGAGCCAGCACAGGGAGATTGGGGCGCCGGGGCGCTTCAAGGCATACACCGCATGCGAGTTGAAAGTAATTCTGCCAATGCCATTTGTCAGTTAATGATGTGTCTTATTAGCCTGTACCTACATATATTGCCACTGTCCAATCTAATATGTTAGATTCTGATCCTATTATCCATGTATCTATATATTTTGTATACTAGACTTAACTTATTGCAAATGTACCACCCTAGTCACATCCTTTCTTTTAATTCGAATCCCATGCTGTTGTTGTTTATATCTTACCTTTGATTTGAGATCTCACTGTACTAGATGGCACTAGTGGCTGCTTGTGTCTGCACTCGATATCACAATATCTTGATTGCACTGTTCAACACTGTCATGATGCCTACCCCCGGGCCTCAGGACCAAGTCCATCAGCTCCCGGAGCAGGCATCCAGATACTTATTAAAACCCCAACAGCCCCGTCTAGGGGCTGTTTGGGTTCAGTCCTGGCACCTTAGGCGCTAGGCTCATCATGGAAATCAGTCCTGGCGCCATAGGCGCCAGGCTCATAGACTTTACTTAACTGATGCAGACCATGCTGCTAGTGAGTCCAAGCCAATGTGAGGCCTGGATGGGACTATTTTTCTACAGGGACTATTTTTTACCCGGGCGTGGTTCTAGGGAACTTCTGCCACGCCCGCCTCGAATCTGGAGCTCCTAAAACCAAGAGGAAAGAAAAGGACAAGATTAGAAAACAAACTATTTCGAATTCCTCACCTGATTTCGGATCCATCTCGCCTCCGGACCTGGAAAGAACATCATTTCTGTACGCGTCGCATCTCCAGCTGCCGCACCGCACCATGCTCACCAGTCCTCGCAGCATCTTTCGATTCGGCGCTGCCTCCATCATTTCTTCGCCGAACTCCGGCACCTGAGGGACAAAAGAAAACGACAAGGTGAGCCGAGAAAACCAACAATAAAACACTTATCATAGACTTACCTGATTACCACCGGAGGCATTATTCTATAACTCTCCACATCTTCATGTGCCGCACCTGCAAAGGGAGAGAAAACAACACGTTAAACACCGGCAACATTTACCGGACGGCGTCGGGTAATACAGACTCTTACCTGAGCGCCACCAACTGCCACGAGGGGTATCTTCTCACGATCTTACTTGCAAGACAAGGAAGGAAGGGGGGACAAGAGTGAATCATCGGACATATTGAACTCTATGAACTTGATACTTACCGAACCTTGCCAGGAACCTCAGAGTCAATACTCTCCGGAACTCTCCCACGCCTTCAAACCAGTGAAGTAACTGGCATCAAGACGCCCCTGCAATCCACGCAGAATGGGGAGCTCATCATTTAAATACATAAGGTGGGGTTCATAAAAGGGGCTATCGGAGGTGACAAGAAGGGAGAACGAGAACAGTGGGAGGGAGCTATCACTCATATCCACGGGTGGCTAAATCCCTTTCTCCACTTGCAGGAGAATACTCCTACGGATCAAGCAGACGAGATTAGACGGGCCAGTCCAGACAGTCATCTCGGCACTACGCATCACGTTGGTGGAGACCGCAGCTGTCCGGGTCCAATCGACGCCTCTGTGGGAACCAGGTGAGCGTAATAAACACTTGCATTATTAACTAAGCTATACTGGCTCCACACAACGCTATTACTTAGGCCTGTACTAAAGTCTAGGTAGACCTTCTGGCCCTGACCTTCCAGCATGCTGTGACTGCACATTCGCAACAACCTTACTACTCTTGCACTCATTGTTGTGCCTTCATTCACGGCTTGCCCCCACTCCTGTCCCAACATTAACAAACCGAACCAAACAGTAAAAGTAAAATTGGATACGCAGAGGACTCAAAACACGTCATCTATGGCGTGTGCTATAGGGGATACATTCAGTAGCATTCATTGCACAAAATGGACTGGTCGGTATGTAGTATATATGGATGTTGCTCCTTGATTGGTTGGTCCCAGATTGTAACTTTGTGGTTCACGCAGATCAGCTGGGCTCATCCTGGAGGGGTGGGGTCAGGCAATGTCCATGTTGCTGTGATTTAGACTATCTAACATTTGCCCTTTTGGCCACACAGATCTTGAGCATTAGTTATAAATCTCGACATGTAATTCATTTTAGTAAACCTTTAACCTGGGCAATAAAAAGTAGGGGTACTTGGGTTCAGGTGCATTATCTAACACCATATTTTAATATCACATTCATCAAGTATCCCCTTGGATCTATTGAGGGTGTTTTACCGTTTGTTAGTACAAGGAGAATATATGGTCACATAGGATTAGTGCTAGGGTGGTACACAGGCGAGGGGCATGCAAATGTTACATAGAAAGACTGTGGGGTGAGGGGGATTATGGTCTATATTTCTTTAAAAGGGCTCTGTTGGTGCAGAGGCAGATTTGTGTAGACAAATGTTTTTTTCCAGGACCAGACTCTGGCCCGGTCAGGCACAGGGCAGTGATGTAAAAGGAGGATGAGGGATACAGTGTTTAGTTTGTTACTTCTTGCGCCCAAGCTTCCGTGAGAACAGGACTGCTGCGAAGACGGCAGAGCGGAGGAGGTGGGGGGGTTGGCTTGCTGGCTGCGCGCGGACAATGAAGGGGAGCGGTGCAGGCCTGCATTCAACGGTTACATATGGCCTAGTAGAAAAATGGAATCAGCAACTAAACAAAATGGAGTCTCATGGCCTATATGCCATGCATGGTTATGTGTCATTCAATGTATACCGCACACCTTGGCCAGAGGCACGTTGTCAACTACGGAATGAGAATATCGTGTGCATTCAGTAGGAATGAAGGGGGGCCTGGAGACCCTTCCACCCTTACAATGGCCACTCATGGCCTGTGTCTCAATGATGAAAAGACTGAGCTTCTCCTCATCGGTTCTTCAATAAAATTAAACAACTTAAGCAACCAGTTTAACACATTTAACATTGACGGCATCAATATTAAAGTATCTAAGGAGGTAAAAACCTTACGCTTTTATCTTGACTCAGCCTTAGACCTGAACAGACAAGTCAATGCCACAGCTTCTGCCATGGCATACATTTGAAAACTAATCATTGCTTGCAAACCATTCCTCTCGACAGCAAGTTGCATCACACTGGCTAGAGCATTCATCTTATCTAAATTAGACTATTGAAATGCCTTATAGCTAGGGTCTAGTAAACACAACATGAACAAATTACAAATAATGCAAAATAATGCATTAAGAACTGCATTAAACATTCCCAGGACGCAGCACATCTCTGCCTTCAGACGCAGCAATAAATGGCTTTCAGTTAAAGACAGAATCGACTTTAAACCTCATACACAAATGCCTTTCTAATTCAGCCTCTAAATACTTAGTAGACAAATTATCTAAAGATACATCAGTACGGCCTACTAGAACCTTACACTCACATTGCCTCAAGAGTCCCAGATACAAATTGCAGAGAGCAGGGGGCAGTAGCTTTCTAGTGTTGGCAGCTAAACTCAGGAATTTTCTGCCTGTTGAACTAAGATCAGAACTGTCCTAAATACAATAGAAATACAGCTTTTGAAAAAACACTAAAACATGGCTTTTCTCTCACGATGCCTAATTAAAGAATGTATTAGCCTGTCAGCCCTGTAAATAACTGCAATGTAATCCTGTAAATATATCTAGTGTGCTAAGTAATGTAAATAATTATCCTGTATATATTTTACCTGTATCACCTGTATGTCCTTCTCTGCCTGTATGTAACTCTGTAATGCGCCCCGATACCTATGGGTTCGGTGCCCTATATTAATAAATAAACAAATAAACAAATTAAAAGGCCTGGGAGAACCTGAGCAGGAAAGCTGGGGGACCCTGTCTAGCACGTGAAATTGTGAATGAAAGGCGGGAAAAGGCCCAACACTCAAATGGAAAAGAATATGAACATATGAGAGTGTTACAACATTGGTCAAGTCCTGGCAGGAGAGTACACCAGGTCTTATTTTGTTCACGAGTTTGGAGATTCGCACATGAACTGTGCAGAAAGCAAGCCAGGGGAGAAAATAAAGAAACCTTGTGAATGTGTGAAACATTGGGGAAGGGAAACAAGTCCCTTGCAAGGAGAGATTGTAAGGAGAAGAAAGGACAGTCTCTTGATAAGAAATCCTTACCATAGATTTGAAAGTGGAGGCTGACAGGAGGCAAACACCCTCTTGGCGCATATGAGACTCTGAACTGTGAAATAACTAAAACATTTAGGGGAAGGGAAACCTCTTCCAAAGATGCTGGAACTTTTGGTTGTTTATTTCTTTGAAGCCCTTTTGTAACTTTGAGTTTAACTTGTGAACTGCAACTGCAAGTGGCAGCTAGAGAACATTAAGCCCTTTTGAACTTTATGATAGGCGTAGCGTCTGAGGGTCAACGTAGGGTTTTGGACACAGGACGGAAGACTTTTTGCTTTGGACGTCTTGACAGGGAAACCCCACTTCGATTTAGGGAAAGACCGGCTTTTCTCCAACCCATTTCATTTAATACAAGTTAATAGCAATCAACACTATGCCTCTTTGTCTGAGTCTTACTCAAGATGCCTCACAGTATGCACTCCTGTAAGCATCAACACCCATGACTTGTTTTTTCCACTGTCTTGTGTGGTCATGTATTAACACACTATCTAATGAGAGGTTGTCTGGTACATGTTTTTTAGGCAAGCTTATTTTTGTGAATGGCTGCATTATTATTTTGGTGATCCTAGACAAAACTGAACATTGCAACTTTACAGAGAAGGTATTTTGTAGCAGTAAATGGATGGAAGAGCGAAGCACTTCGTACAGTTTTAATACAGAGCTAGAAAATGGATAAGTCAGGAAGCAATTTCACTGCTGATATGCTTTCGGATTTTCCCTATATCTCCCACTGAATCAGCTCTTTAACCCCCACTAACAAGAGACGTTTGTCTGCACGAGCCTGCTAATCAGTACGGTTATTTCCTATTTTGTTGATGGGGCCTAAATAAATGTCGTGGGTGCCGCCATGAAGCTCTCCCAATTAGGCTTTGTATTTGTAAAAGAAAAAAAAAAGAAAAAAGAAAACAAACGTTGTTGCTTGAAAATGACAGCTCCAAGCATACCCTGAGCCGAAAGGGCTCTGGGGATGTTGTATCCCTCTGGCTTTATTGAACAGCCGCACGTATGGCGCAGTGATCATATCTGTGTTGTTCGATTCGGTGTTTCTGTAGTAACTGTTCACTGCATCTTGCAGACGATCTTGTCGATCGATTCGGAATGTATGCCGAAGGCACACATCAAGAAAACCCGTTATCAGGTAACATTTTTCTCTTAACCCCATCCCATTTCTTGTAATTATTTTCACAGAAAAATTACGTTTCTTTGCTTCCAAATAAGGCGCCGAAATGCTTCTCTGTTTGCAGGGTCTCCGGTTCATCTGTTCTCAGATGAAATTCAAAATTGATCCCTGAAAGGAGAAGCAGGAGGAGTGCGCCCTCTCTAACTGCGGGTCCTGAAGCCCCAGCAGTGCCATGCACAGCCTTTTTTTTCTTTCTTTTCTTTTTCTGTCCATTGGGGACATGGGGGTGGGGAGAAGTGATGCGCTTAGCTTCTTTGCAAGTAGTGCTAGCAGATGGATAGCCCTAAGCAAAGGAAAACTACAACAACAAAATCCAGTGAAACTGCCATGCCGAGGCTCTTAAAAAAAACCTTATTAACATCTGAACGCCTTACTTACTGGTATCTCTGTAACACTTTCTTTCCTTGAACACCAAACGCTTTTCTCCTTTGATGCTTCTGCAGCTATCAGGGGCGTATTAGACATCTCAGCTGTGGGCCCACATAATGTAGCACTTCCAGTGAAGGCTTAATAGAGAAACAGCTCACCACTTTGCGAAGAGCTGTACATCATGATTGTTCTTCAAATATTTGTTTTACACCATTTTCTATTTAAAGGAAGATGTCTTTACAAAAATCCTTACTAAACTACACCCCCAGACAAAATCATTATGAATAAGACAATTTCGCCAATTTTGTTTATCTGCTTCGATTTTCCTTTCGAGCATTTCTCAGTAAACAGCAAAGAAAGGCAACAAACAGTGACTTTTATCTTTATTTTTGGTAATGTAATTATTTGTTTTTGTGACCAAAACAAAATCACGTGTCATGTTTTATAGATGCAAGATTCTGAACACTCTTTGGTTGGATTCCTTTGGCACACGTTCATTGCCCTGCAGTGGCTCCCTGTATCAGCTGCAATACAATTTAAAATTATTCGCATCATACCCAGAGCTTTCTGGGGGATCCGGGCCAGGATACCTCAGTACTTAAGACTAAGAAATATGCACCACTGAACTCCATGAGATTGTCTTCCTCCGGACAGCTAGGATGTAACACCCACCACCCCCCTTAATAACAGGATGGGAAACCCTGAAAAGTGCCGCCTGCCTAGCCTGGAAGCTCTCCCCTAAGGTTTTAGAGCTAAAGGAGAACCATCCATACTGAAAACTCAAGACCTTTCTTATCAAAAACACCTCCTTTTCTCTTGATTCGGTTTGCCTCCCTCATTGTCCCCCTGTCACTCAGCACCCCTCCTACCCACCACTTTATCCCTCTTCTCCATCATGTATGCACTTTTGTCGGGCACCTTGCTCTTACCTTCCACACCTTTGCTAGTTCTTCCATATTTTTGCCATTGTGTCCATACTGCCCTGTTTTCTTGTATACGGCACACATGCTGTAAATTGATGTGCTCCTCCCCTTGAGCTACGAATGAGTAGTTTCCTCCCGCTTCCTGTCATGTTTGTTTATGTTCAATCCACATCGGTATGTGAAAGGTGGGGCTAGGTCAGGGGCGGGACATGGGAAGGGAAAAGTATGTGACAGGGACTGGAAGGGGTTAGTTAATAAAGACAGAGTTGAGACTGGTTACTACTGTGTGGGCCTCCCATTTATTGCTGAGTGCGTGGGGCGCTGGGAATACTGTATCTGTGCCGCAGAAGAGTGAGTTCACTCTATAACATTGGCGGCGAGGAGGCTCAGACCCGACGTGGTCCTGACAGACCAAACACTCGCTGAGGCTGCGATCCGGAGGCACAGCCCGGCACAGCTGCTCAGACCAGCCTGGGGTGCATGGGTGAATGAAACCAGGGGACGGCAGTGATCCGATCCACAAGCGTGGCTGCGTAATAAGCGGAACACGTGGCAGGCTTTCAGTCTGGGCTGCAGCAGTATTGTTGAGACCCAGTTTTGGCTTGTGTGGCCCCCTTGAGGCCATGTGCTACGTTGCAGGTGAGGAAACCAGGCTCAGCCGGCGCATGAGAAGAAACCATTCCTCAAAGGTGAGGAAGAACAGGATTATGCACGTGCTACAATCAAGAAACACAGTGAAGCAGGAAAAATACAAAAACAAAAACAAAAGATGTCGGACGAGGCCAGGCTTTCAGAGGTGTTTCACCAAAGCCAAGGAGATGTTACTCCTTGGCAGCTGCCCCAAGCATTTGACCTCACGGAGACAGGTAACTTAGGGCCCCGATGGATCAGGTGAATGAAAGACTACAGAGTATATGTGGGGGCAATGGGCCCCATGGATGATGACTGTAAAAAGAATATATTAACCCTGGCAATAGCAACAGCAGTACAGGGCATATTATATGAGCTAGTTAAGAAGGAGAAGGCAACACTTCAAGAAATCCTGAAAGTACTTGACACATATTTTGCATCACACACCAACGTGGACTATGAGAGACCTATCTGTCACACCACCATGCAGGAGAGGGGTGAGATTATGGACAACTATCCGCATGAAGCACTGCGCATTACATCGTTACTCAAATGATGAAGCACTGTGCTCCCAACTCATCATGGGGTGTGAGTTTGTGGAGTTCAAAAGGAAACCTCTCCAGAAAAAACGGACACTTGATGAAATCCTGGTGATGGCCCACACCGACTTGGCAGTAGCACAACAGGTGATAAATCTGGGATGAGTGAAGATATCATCGGACCCCAGAGATCAAGAGGTCATCAAGAAGCTGACACCAACACCACCCGACAAGGTCAATCATCCTACATAATCGTGCTACAGGTGTGGCTATGAATTCCCCCATGAGGGGGCGACAACCATTTCAGGGCAGTCTGCAGGACCGCCCCTGCATCAAACACCTAGGCCACGTCCCAGAGGAATGGCATGCGCAATTCCAACCGTCGACCAGATGATAGAAGGTCAAGTCGTGAGTACAGAAGAGACCGGTGGAGTGTAGGTTATGTGGAAGTCTGCTCACCATCAGGAAGAAAATCGTCATTCTCGCAGGACAGCCAGAGGAGGAAAGGGTACATGTGGGCTCTAGGAAATGAGATGGCAAAGGAACACAGCCCCATATTGATTCTCCAGGTTCACAACATGCCAACAGAGTTCCTTATCGAAACCGGAGCACCAGTGAATGTCTTGAGTGAGGAGGCCTACAATCAACTGCCAGATCCGCCTAAATTGAAACCCTCGCAGGTGGACATTTTCCCTTACGGCTCCAACTCACACCTTTGCCATGCAAGGAAACCTTTACAATAATCTGTGCGCACAAATCACACATGGCCCAACCCCAGCTACATGTACTCTCCACAGAAGCCAATAGTGGATGTATCTTAAGTTTTAAAACGGCCATAGACATGGGACTCGGTAAACATTCTGTACCATATGATGGGTCACAAATACCTGACCCCAGAAGGGGACATCATGAAAGCATTCCCAGACCTTTTCAAAGGGTTGGGTAAATTACTAAACTGCAAAGTAAGGCTTCACATTGACCCAGAAGTTAAACTTCTTGCCCAACATTACAGGGGAATCACCATAAAAATACAGAAGCAAGTAGAGGAGGAAATAAGATGGCTACTAGACCTTCACATCATCGAGCCAGCGGTGGGACCCACCTCATGGGTCTCCCTGATTGTACCGGTCCCCAAGAAATCAGCGGAAGGATCTTTCTGTCTCTGTGTAGTTATGCGCTGTCCCAACATGTCCATCCAGCAAGAGCCACACCAATCCCCGAGAATAACAGACATGATCCACCTCCTCAATGGAGCAACCATATTCTCAAAACTTGATCTCAATCAGGGCTAACACCAGCTAGAGCTGGCCCGGTTGTCCAGATATATCACCACCTTTATGACCCACATGGGGCTATTTCACTACAAGCGCCTGAATTTTGGCATATCCTCGGCTGCGGAGATCTTCCAGGAAGAGATTCACCAGGTAATCAAGCACATTCCAGGGCATCTGAACTACAGCAACTGCATTCTAGTGTTTGGCAAGACAGCCCAGGAACACAAGGACACACTACACAAGGTCTGCATGGCCCTAGAAGCAGCCCATGTAATGTTCAACAAAGACAAATGGGAATTTGACAAACAGACCCTCAAGTCCTTTGGACACATTTTCAGACCAAGTAATGAGTCTGGACCCAGACAAGGTCAAAGCCCTACAAGAGGCCCCCCCACCCATTGAACGTGTCGGACCCCAGGTCATTCCTGGGACTCGCAAATTACTGCTCCCACTATCTAGAAATTTTCGCAACAGTGAGCACCCCGCTATGAGAGCTAACCAAAGACATTTAAGACTTTGTCTCCACACCAGAATGCAAGGCCGCCTTTGCAGAAGTCCATGCACGCATTTCCTCCGCCATCGACCTGGTGTATTTCAGCTCTGCCAAAGACACAGAGGTGAAGGTGGATTCAAGCCCAGTGGGACTAGGCGCAATACTTGCACAATATGACCCCAGGACCCCACACATTAAGAAAGTTGTGTCATACGCAAGCTGCAGTCTAAACACCAACGAGCAGAAATACTTGCAGGCGGAAAAGGAAAGCCTAGTGATCGTCTGGGCTTGCGAACATTGCCACCTGTTCCTATTTGGGAAAGACTTTACAGTGGTCACTGACCACCAAGCCCTTCTCACCATCTATGGTAACCCACAAGCCCAGATCCCACAGCGAATTGAAAGATGGGGACTTTGTCTCGAAGACTACAAATTCATCATCCGCTATAGGCCAGCAAGGACAAAAACCCAGCTGGCTATCTCCCGCGCCACCGTACAGGACCCTCACAACCTGAGCACTAAATCGCAGATACATACCTATAATATACATCATCCACCAAATGAAGCCATTCCCGATAGCGTGGCAGACCCTTCAACAGGAGTCAGTGGCAGACCCAGTTCTGGTGACCGTCACGCAGTGCATTAGCCAAGGAAAAGTAAGACATGCAAAAGTGAGCACCAGACATCTGGACAAAATGCTGCAGGGTGACATGAAAGCTATGTCACTAGTCCAGAACGAGCTCACCATCACCGAGGATCAAATCATCATGAAAGGCTGTAGAATTGTTCTGGCCAAGTCACTATGCCAGTAAGTCATCGATCTAGCCCACGAGGGACACTGGGGAGTGGTCTCAATGAAGAAACTGTTGCGGCAGAAAATCTGGTTCCCAGGCTTGGACAAACAGGCAGAGGACACTCAAAAAAAAAAGTGCGCCATTTGCAGAGTAATAGCTCCAGACCCTGCACAATCAAACCCGCTGGTGATGTCTCCACTTCCAAGCGGGGTATGGAAGAACTGGCGATTGACTTCTTTGGATTCCTTCAGGACAGCACCTACACTTTAGTCATGATCAATGAATATTCAAGATTCACAGAGGTACAAATAGTGCCGTCCACAGCAGCAACTGGGTCCTGGGCCAAATACTTACAGCCTATGGTGTCCCTCAAGTCATCAAGGCCGACAATGGACCACCCTTCACCAGCGTAGACTTTGCCAATTTTGCCCAATACATGGGGCTCAAACATCGTAAAATCACGCCCCTCCGGCCCCAACCCAACGGCATGATTGAGCGATTCATGGGAAACCTGAAGAGGGTGCTACAGGTGGCTCAGCTGTCCCACAAACCTTTTGAACAGTCATTGCTCCATCTCTTGCGTGATTATCACCACACCCCCCCCGCCCCCACAGCACCACTGGAGAGTGCCCAGCTGATGTCTTGTTTGGTCGCAATCTACGGATGTGACTGCAACAGGGACCCCCACAGGGAAGCACCATACCAGAGGACAGGAAGGTCGGTACCAGAGATGCAGAAGAAAAGTGCAAAATGAAATTTGCAGCAGATGAGCGTAGACGGGCTCAAGTGCACAGCTTTGAGTAAGGTGACGAAGTACTAGTACGCCAGACTCAAAGAAGGAAAGAGGACTCCCGATTTGCACCTGGTCCTCTCACTGTCACAAGAGTAAAAGGCACAATGATCACTGCAGCAGATTGTGAAGGTCGAGAAGTCACAAGGAATTTGTCATACTTCAAAGAATATTGTGGTAATGTGACATCTTGGGAAGCCTCGTGGGAAGACCCGGAGTACCCTGACGACAACTGGGTCAGGGAAGACTATAATGACTCATACTGGGGGGACGAGGAAGCATCGGGCGGGGAAACCTCAGGAGAAGACAGCATGGGAGTGTCAGACAGATCCCCTCATCGCAGCCCCCAGCCGACTAGAGAAGGCTGCCTAGTCAGAGCAAAGACTAAACCCAGAAGACTCATTGAACAGATGGGCTAGCTCCTTACTAAGTATTTAAAAGGGGGGAAGGTTGTCATGTTAATGTTCAATCCACATCGTCATGTGGAAGGTGGGGCTAGGGTGGGATCCGGACATGGGAAGGGAAAGGGACGTGACGGGGGACCGGAAGGGGATAGTTAATGAAGATGGAGTTGAGACCGTTTGCTACCGTGTGGGCCTCCCATTTATTGCTGGGCCTGCGGCACGCTGAGAATACTGTATCCACGCCGCAGAAGAGTGAGTTCACTCTATAACACTTCCCATTTCCCCTCTACCTCTGGAGGCACTGTGAAGTGACATTGTTTCAGTCTGCACTTTATAAATTACCAAAATAATAAATAATGAAATCTAGAACATAGAGCTCACTAGAAGAAAGCATGACTTTGGAGGGCAGCATAAAGTCACACCGAGGATCCATCTTCTGGCACACTGCAGTAAGAACCTTTTCAGGCTGGACAGGCAAAGGCAAGATAAAGCAGGGGTATGCACGTCAATGTGACACATATTGGGGCAAACTGAGGCATTGCTAGGGAATCTGGGTGGGCTATAGCCCCAGGTATTTTGGTTGTAACCCAGGATAAAAGCTCCGGGACTTCAACCGAAAGTCTAGCTAGCCCTGAGTCTCGACATTCCCAGCATTAGTGTAGCCCTGTATCTTTTACAAATCTAGCAACATCCTGGTGGGGGACACATAGTTTTGCTAGTGAGCACAATATCGGGGGGCGAGGGGGGGCTTATGTTTCAAGGGGTGCAGAAAAGAGCATTTGGTAATGGACAATCAAATGCTTTCTCATAAGTGGATATATTTTGTGGCAGATGATAGCTTCTGGATGCAGATATTTTGCAAGAGCTTTCAACGAGAAACACCAATTCGCATATGGTGATATTTTCCATGTTCCAGAAGTGAGATGATTTAATGAAAGGACCGAATTTGCTGCAAAGTGGTTTCAGTAAGAAAATAGATTTCAGGTGGAGGAAAGGGCTTCTAGAGTACAGTTTTGGACGAGCACGCAGACTCAAACAGGAAATTGTTTTAATCAGAGAGTAGGGTGGCCAACTTTACACAGTGGGTTCACAAAACACTTTACATGTGGTGCACCAGAAGTAGTATCTGGTTAGCCCATTTCTGTACGGGGTCATTTCCAATCTACTCTTCCCCACTAATCCACATTTTTAGCAACGTTAATAGCAAATGTAATTTTAACACATCCCCATAACTAGGACCTTTATAGAGTATGGTTGTGTTTGATTTCTCTTCAGGGGCAGACCATGGATATTCGGGTTACTGTCACAAAAAACAGGTGGGCCCCCTAACTTGCATGTTTGCAAGGAGTGTCATCAATCTTGGGCATCATGCAATGTGGCATCACAACAGGGTGCAATTACTAACAAAGAGACAAATATATTTATTGTGTCCAATATAGAAAATGGTCTCTATTGTCATATATGGAGCAACCCTTTAGTAAGCCACGTGTGATTGCTTTTTTAATAGTGTAATTTGCAAAGAGACTCACTTCTTTGGACTTCCAATTTTGGCAGTCAAGACACAGATTAAATGATTTGCCCAGGATCACACACACTTTGGTTAACTGGTGAAAGCATATTTGAGCCTAGTCTGAAATGTAGGCACTTAATCACGTATTTCCAGCCTTAGTTTTTACAAACATATTTTAAGATTGGGTTTTAAGAGCTAAAATAGCATTTTGTTTTACATAAATGCTTGGTAAAGCACATACATTACAAATAAGCTAATTTGACAATCTAAATTATAAATTAATATCCTTTGGGTTTTAAAACCATTTTTTCGAGACACACTGAATGCAAATGCATCATAGTCATCTGCTTATTAATTATTTCACAGATCATGCAGCATTATGCATCCCTCAATGTGTAATCACCCACCATTTACAACTCTTAAGGGGCAGTAGACCCCAGACAATGACCCCCTAATGATGTGCCTGAATCCATCTAGCACCCATCTCCTTGTTTCAAAACTCTTCTGAAATAAAGGACCAGTAAAGAGGCTATTTTATAGATCTCAGGGGGTGCCACTGTGCTGCCCTTTGCCTGAAATACAATGTGAAAAAATGCAAGGTCTTCCTGAAATGCTTAAAGCATTGGAAAGGTAATGAATAGTCCAGCAGGAACTAACCCACCCCGGACAAGTTATGTTCAGGACACAGACACAGGCCGTACAATTGTGTCAATCCCACAGAATACGCAACAGTTGGTCACCCTAGCAGAGAGTCTGTGTCAGGTAGTCCCCTCTGGGATTTTGTAAATTATGAAAGGTCTGCTTTTAAACATCAAGAACCGGAATAATTTGATTTGTTTTTTCTCTTTCTTCATGAAGCATACGTAGAAAAGATTATTGTCCTATGATCCTTGTCACAGTTGGAGTTTGAGAAACTGAAATGAAAAATAGCAATAGCTTTTTTGGAAGCCGTTTGAAGTATTTTGTGAGTCTTATATAAATTGACAGATGTGGGTTAGGATTACTAGGTAGTGGATTTGTCAGGTAGAGTATGTCATGTGGCACTAAGGTTGCTCAGAGAAAGGAGGACACTGAGAAGTCCCCAGATCATGGTTCTGGCCTACCTGTATCCTGGCTCGTGCCCCCTGCTTCTCAGACCACATGATGCCCTTTTACTCAACACCTCCCTGTTGCCATGGGAATTTAGGAACAAATCTCAGGTTTACAGCCCTTTGACGTGTGGGGGTTGACCCCTAAATCACCTTAACCCAAGCAAGCCCACCACCTGATGAACGAGTACATTTTTGCAACAGATAAAATACTCCGATATATTTTATTACAATCCACCCTCCACATGTGATTGGACAAAAACTTTTCAAAGAAACCGCTGCTTTCTCCAATTCCTACATTCTCACTGGTAGCCGTCATCTTAACTACCATCTTCAGCTCATGTGTAAAACACACCTCCTTTTAGGATTTGTCTGTGGCAGGTCATGACCTCATCAGACAGTTAAACATTTGTGTGCAAACATAATTCATTACTAGTAATAACTGTCCTGAGCCCTTTAACCTTAACTCTTAATTGCAACTGGTTCACATAAAAACTTTAAGCGATGTGAAGAAGGCAGAGTAAACGGGTTCTCTTTGAACTAGCGATAACTATCTCATCCCCCAGTTCACTGGCTCCATTGGAACATTCTAATCTAAATAACTGCCATTTCCTCTCACACGGAGAATACAATTGAAATGCCTGGGTTTCGATTACTTTAGCCTCGAGCATTCACTCTACGTTTTATTGCTAGTCGAAACAAATAGCGAAAACCCTCTGTCAAGCTCCTATGCATTCAAGAGATTACATCTGCTCTCTGTGATACTTATCAGACTATAAAAACCATGGCGGGCTCCTTTAGCTGAGCTGATCATCGCTAAGGTTGAAGTTACTTATTTACCCATCCTCTGGCTTCCGAAACCCTGCCGAACCAGTTTCTCAAAGTCAAGATAGTAAGATATCCCATTCACATGTAACTATACAGGATACGTAGGAGATTGTAACATCATGCCCCCCCAGTCACAAATGTAGCACAAGCAACATGAACCCTTGACTGCTGTGTTTATAAAAAGCTCACTACATGTAGATTCATAAATCCCTTTATATGTTTTCTCATTGTGCATGCATGCCTAATAAATACCATCTCTTCTTTAAAGTGGATTCTTCAGGACAGACAGACACCCTTTCTCGCATGCACATTATAAAAACTCCTCATTCCTTACCTCTGGGCACTCCATAGCACATTATGACTGAATCACGTTTAGATTTAATTTGGCGGTTTTATCTTTTGTCTTGCGCAAAGCTAATATGTATTGATTTAACCACAAAGTAACACTAAGAAAGATATCCCATTCACATGTAACTATACAGGATACGTAGGAGATTGTAACATCATGCCCCCCCCCCCCAGTCACAAATGTAGCACATGCAACATGAACCCCTCTTGATCATGGGGACCTTTCTTGACCACACCACAAGATGTTTTGTTTCCTACATCATCTGCTGGGTCCTTGTCCAAGTGTCTTGTTTTCACTGTAGCATCTTCTACCTCAGTTCCATCTTCTGACGCCTTTTCAGGGTGCTTCATACGGCGCAGGTAAATAAGCAATTTGGGTATGACGGCCAGTAAGGGGTTTGGCATGAATTCCAATAGATGATACTAGAACTATAGGCCATTAATGGGGGTTTGGCCGTAAAGCCAGTGGCTAATAAGACTCTTCAGCACTATGGCTAGTAAGGATTTTTGCTTCTATTGCCAATAAGGGGTTTTGGTGCTATGGCTAGTAGGGAGATTTAGCACTCTAATAGGGATTGCCAGAGATAAAGCCGTTTGGGGATGTTGGTGCTATGACCAACAAGAACCATTGACAAATTATGGGATGTGATGGGCAAGGATGGGAGTCTACATCGAGGCGAAGTTCAGGGCCTGAGCAACAGTTTTGGGACAGGACAAGCGTTTGTGCCCTCTCTGTCTTACACGTGCAAAAGAATAAAACAGACACACCCCGGACGGGGAATAAGGCAAAGAGAGCAGGCTGCGAGAGTTCAAGGTAAGGTTTATCTAATGAATGGCATTCAAAAGATCTCTGAGAGCGCTCCGACAAAATTAACGTTGCAATACATTTTTATAAGTGAAGTGACGCCACTAACATAGGATACTACGTTGGTCCCGGATTGGCCAGTTCGTGTGGTGCCTTAGAGGTGGGTGACATCTCTTCCTCCGGGTTGGTTGCTTGGTTGGCGGGAGGATGGAGGTCAGACATCTGTGCTCCGAATGGGTGAAGGTCAGGTCGCTTTGAAGCAGGGTGGTCACTATCTAAGCTAACATAATATATTCTCAAAAATGCATGCACTAAATAACAATTGTTCAAAGTCTTTCAGTAGTTTATCATGTCTCTATAAAAGTCACACATATATCTATACTATCAATAACATTGGATTATACAGGTCTTAGGTTAAGGGTCTTGACCACAATAATACACTGGTTGAAGTTGAGGTCTGCATTCATAAGAATCTCTGGTATGTGGCATTTGTTAGTGGTAGGCAACGATATACTGCAGCAGGGGTCTAATGTTAGTTGTGGATCTGCTGGGTGGGCATCATGCCGTGGTTCGTGGTCTGGCACATGAAAGGAATATCTTGCAGGGACACAGGATCACAATAGCAGTAAGTTTCCACTGGCGAGGGTGCGGGGGGCAAGGACACGTTTGTGGAGATGGACGAGCTATGTGGTTAGCTCAAGCTCGTTCACATGCAGGACGGTGATATCAGAGGAAGAGTGATGTGTTACATTTATTATTTGTTGCAAGCACCTCCGGCTTCAGCGTGAGAATGGAGCCGCAGAGTTTTCCATTCAGAATGGGATCGACGGTGGGGGACATGTGCCCTGTGTGTCTTGCCGTTGCGAGAAAGGGAAGAGAAGCGTTTTTGTACTATCGCAGTGAGGCCTAGTCACCAAGATGGAGTCGAAAGGGGGTACAAAAATGGATGCCCTGTGTCCTGCTCAGTGGTCCCATCTACGCGAAAGTCAACCAAAGTTAACATCGCATAAGGGCAAGGGGCGAACCCACTACTGGAGGCACTTGGTCCGAGTTTTGTACTGAGAAGTAAAGGATGTGGGGGGCCGATGGCCCCTCGCTTCCACTCACTAATCAAACTGCTAATTAAATATTTTGTGACAAAATCTTGAAAACAAGGACTAATATTCTTTCATCACAAAATATCTGGGTTCCATTACCTACTAGTCAATACACAAGGTGTGGGCAACACCTTTCTCCCTTGATCTTGCTGCAGACCAAACTTCTATACATTATATATTACACAACAAACCGCACAGTGTTGCGTGATTTGATTGAACCTCAAGTGCCCAAGCTTTGACGGTTGTGATGACAATCTCAAACTTCTACATCTTCTCAAGGACTGTTTATAGGATATAGTCTTCTCTGGTGCATAAAAGGACATGTTTAAGCACAATTTATATTTCAAATGAAAGAAAACATGTTATAAGCCCTACCACATCAGAGCTGCCTTCTCTAAAAACACAACAAAAGGGTGCTTGTGAGGACATCAAACTAATATACCAAGTCCTCTGTCAAAACTTAAGGTATCTTAACATCTGCCTTACCACTATGAAAAGAAAGACATTCTAAGTTTTAACTTAGATTAGGGTTGCTCTTACCCTGGGTTCACTCAGAAGTGGCTGGTTTTTTGACCCCGACCAAAGAATTCTCTAAAAGTCTCTACCAGCTCCTGGTTTGGGGTTCCAATGAACAAACAAAAAGGTCTTAACAGCAGAGTTTCTGGTCTAGCTCTTGACCTGGTGGCTCCATGAACAAGCAACAAAACAAATGTCTCTTAATGTTCTTATGGAACAACTGCGGCTTAATCAGTGTGTCCAAACAGTTCTTGGTTTGCCCCGTCCTCTGGGATATATTAAAACTAATGAGTTCCTCTGATTTGGGTCAATTCTGAACAAAGATTGAATGAGGATCTAGATGAAATACAACAATTATTTTATTCAAACATTATTTATCTTTGTAAAGCTGCCATAACTGGCTTGTAGTTCATTGGCAACACATTATACACACAATAAATTGCAGTTTAAAAACATCACCGTATTGTAGGGTGCATTTAAAGGCCCCAAACAAAAGTCCCTTTCACATGAATGGCAGGATTTTAAACACTTAAACAAAAACGGCCTGTCCTTCATTTTTGTTTTTCCAGTAGAATTAAAGAACCACGTGGAAAGGGGCCTACCTGTTATTGCCAATGGATTAGCAGCATTTTAATTTACAAAAGGACGAATCATAGATCCCTGTCCCATGTAAAACAGAATTTTTTACACATTGAAAACAAAAACGGCCTGCACAGGTGTTTGCAAATAGAAACACAGTTTTAAGAAGTAAAAACAAAAGTATCACCGAAAAATATCAGGAAAACAAAACATGATATGCGGGTTGACAAAAAGCAATGTATATTATGATTCACCTACAAAACTCCAGTGACATTTTGAAAAGCCATTTTGTCTTCATGGAAAGTGTCAGCCCCAGGCAGACCCTTTTGCTGGCTGTGGGCAAAACCTCACAAGGAAATCTCCCACTCCCAGCCTGGATGTCACAACTCCCATCTAATTACCAATTGCAATAAAATGTCCTACTAAAGGTGTCAAAATGCTGTGTTCTCCAGAACATATGGCTCTGAAAGCATTGTCTTTTAGAAAAATTAGTCTTGGCTGGAGTAATATGTGTGAAAATTGGGGCAACCACTTCAAACAGCAAGCTTCGAACACAAAGGAGACTGATAAAAAAAAAAAGGCTAACCCAGTGGAAAAAAATGGCCTGACGGCAGGAAGAGGGCGTTTACTTTAAAAGGGCTATTATCATTTAGGCCTTTTTCTCAGCCATCATAAGGCGGGTGGATTTCATCTATTTACCATTTTTGAATGTAATTTTCAGTCGATTTTGGGGATATAAAATTCATCTACCTTCAATTCATGGAACTGTAATTGCTATCGAAGATGTGTTTCTGGCTGATTTGAACATGTTCCAAATGTGAGAGTTGGTGAGCTGGTGGAAAATGAAATTAGGTGTATGCTTAATAACTTACATATTCATAACGGCTGTGCTGTTGTGCTTTTTATGGAAACTGCAGAAAGGTGCCACATGGCCGTGCTACATTGTACAGATTTGGTGGCCGGCTTACCTAATTCCCCATCATTAGCTGAATCAGAAAATATGTATATTATGGCACTTGATAGCAACCACCAACCAAACCTTCCCATCGAGAGAACTGATATCTTTCGAAATCTCCCTCTCGGCCACATCTAGCCTCACTCTTCACCTTATCTACAGGAAGACATAGCATCTCTCCTCACGACCAACACCAAATCATTATCAAAAATTGTCATCCTGGGAGACTTCAACCTAGGCCTAAATGACCCATTAGATACCCAGGCTACTACTATTGCCAACATTATTGAAGCACAATATGACAGGAGACTATGTCACAGACAGCGCTAAAATAGAGGCGGTCTACAACATCATTGTTATCTGGATGCAAAGACATTGGATGTGTCTAAATAATACCAAGAAGGAACTAATGATCTTTGGATCCCGTCAGGCAAGATCTAAACTTGGAGCACAATATATAAAGCCTTCCCTATCATAGAAGCCATCATACCGATATTGCCCCAAGTAAAAACATTGGGGATGATGGTCGAAGTGTCAGTAGGTTCTGAAGCTCAGGTCAATTATTTGTATAAAAAATTTGTGTACTGTTTGCGTCTTCTAAGAGCCATCAAACCCTTCATTAATGAAGTAAATACTGCAACCATAGCGAGAGCAATCTTGCTGTCTCGCCTAGATTACGGAAAGGCCTTGCTGTTGGGATCCACCAAGAGAGAGCTACAAAGGTGTCAAGTAATGCAAAATGATGCAGTTCACATAATTAAGAAAATGAAACATAGATATCACATATCAGCAGGAAGAAAGGAGTTACACTGGCTTAGTATAGAGGACAGAGACAAGTTTAAAGCTCTGACGATAGTTCACAGATGCCTTTTTGGAGAGGCGCCGACCTATTTAAAAAAACAACTCCCACTGTACGCGCTCCAGAGATGTCTAAGATCAGCAGACGCAGGCCTCCTAAACATACCTGATGCTAAACTGACATCTGGATGAGGCAGATCTTTTCCGGTAAAGGCCGCTAATTATTGGAATAAGCTACCTGCTGCCCTGAGACAAGATGTTTCAGGAAAGCACTGAAAACGCTCTTATTCCAATAATGTTTAAAGAATTCATGGTATCTTTCAGGTTTTGCCAGGGCACTAAGAATCTGGAAAGTTTCCATATCTGTGAATTTCACATTACCGGTTTCTCCACACCCTGATGCCTGCAGGCTTTCGGCGCATTATAAGCTCATAGACATAGGCAGACATAGACGAGGCTTTCCGCTCCGAATCACTAACCCCACTCATGACAAAGGACGTACACTAGACTGGTTAGCAGACCTTAACTATCTCACCAACATTCTAACCAACAACCCAAAAACAGGCTGCCAATCTGGAACCAGCACATAGTAAACCTTTTATTAGAAATCCTGCAGTCACGGAATTCAATTTCCATTCAATTTCTGAGGCTGAACTAAAATCCATCATTGAACAACTCAAGCCCACTAAGTGTAAGGGCGATCCTTGCTCTTCCCTAATCATAAAATCCTGCCCCCCTCCACTGCTAAAAGCCATCTGTAATTTTGTTAACGCCTCCCTACGAGAGGGTTGTATCCCTGACAACCTTAAATCTGCCTGGATCACCCCCATTCTTAAGAAGCCCGGCCTTGTCCCTGATAACCCACTTAACTATCGCCCAATCACCAACACTCAATTACTCCTGAAAATACTCGACCGTGTGGCCTATTCTCAAATAGCCTCCCACTTGAACCAGCATCCTATCCTGAATATTTACCAGTCAGGTTTTAGGCAGGGCTATGACACCGGGACCTCCCTTTTGGACCTCAAGTCACGTCTCCTTGCTAGCATGGATAAAGGCCTAGCATCTCTTCTTGTGTCATTGGATTTATCCGCGGCATTCGATTTGGCTGACCACCCTATCTTGGTAGCAAGAATGACTGAGGTAGCCAATTTTTTACCCCTCTGCAGCATCATGGATCAATTCCTTTTTGGTTAATAGACAGAGCAGAGCTTGCCTCAGGGACTCTGAACCGGCCCCAATTCCAGTGCTTTTTGGGATTCCTCAGGGTGCTAGTACCTCACCTTGCATTTTATAACATCTACACAGCTCCCTTTTTTAAGATGCTCGAGGAAGAAGGTATCTCATTTTCAAACTATGCGGATGACACTCAGGTTCTAGTTCAACTCTCCGGAGTACACTCCCAGGATGAACAAGAGCTAAACAGAATCTTTTCCCTAATTGAAAACTGGATAATGACCAACAACCTCGCTGTGGGATGTTTTTACCCATGCATCCAAGCCCTACCATAAAACTGTGCAGTACTGGCATGGAAAACATCATGATGGCCAGAACTCCCCAGAGAGTGCACAGGGAAAACATGAAGAATAGGCTGCCACCCATTTTTGCCTATGTTGTGAGCACAGGAGGGTACTGCCTAAAACCACCATTGGGCTACACACACAGTAGCCTGAAACCATTGGGAATGGCAATGCTGATTGCCAAAAAGCAACTCAGAACTGTGGGGAATTGATTTTCTTAATCCCAAAAATGGTTGCATTACCGGTACTCACCACTATCAGAAAGCTGGCGTTTTAAAACCACCAGACTTTTGTGTAAAACTGAACAAATGAAACAAAACCAGACCAAGGAAAGACTTGCTAAGAGGTGGATACAATGTAAAACTATATTCTGAAATGACTTGAAGGAAGTAATTATTTAATGTATAGGTAAAAATTGTCAGTTTGATTTGAATGTAGAAAACTGGGAACAAAAAGTGACATTTAGCTGAAACCTGGCTTAATGAAACTGAATTCTGCCTGACAACTATGCCCGACAGGAGTTGAAACTGCATCAACAGCTGTGTTCCCCGGCCTGGCTGCATCCTGCTGCCCCACAAAAAGGAGGTCACATGGCCCTGTTGATTGAAAGGGGAGTGGCAGCTGGGGACTACAGGGAGTTGAACAAAGGCCTTTCCTGGACTCAGGCAAATGTTATATTGGGGGGGCCGTAAAGTGGCTTCCTCTTAGGGGAAACTGGGAGGGGCAGTGCCTCTGCTAGCCAGCTGAGCTTGGGGGAAGTGGATAAACCAGTTATTCCACCATGTGATGTGGGAAGCCACACCCCTTTTTGACCAGGGCATACTTTTAAAAAGATGGATAATTCATAGTACGGACCTGTCAAAATTATATAAATAATATCATTATTCTTGTGATTTTTCTGTGCACATTTTAAGAGGTGTTAGGACCCTGTGGTGTGTTCCTGGGGATAGTAGCCGAAAAAAAGGTTGTTACTCCAAATGTATGCATGTTAAAAATCTGACACTTTATCATCTGTAACCCATATCCCTGGTGCACATTTGTGTAAAATCTGGAAAGGTTTAGAGGTCATTATCGGGATGAAAAGGGGAGAATTCTGTCATCAGTGGACACGACATCGTACAAAGACAGGGATCGGATGGTTTGGTGCTATAGAAAATATGTTAACTGGACCTATAATATTAGAAAAATGGTACATAGATAAATATGTATTTGGGTCAGAAATAGATTTGTGTGCAAATTGACCAGAGGAGGATCCTCTGACCCATAACAGACCTCATCATGATGACAATCCATTTCCTTCCCCCAATCATGGGAGAGGGGAGAATTGGGCCAATGACAAGTAGAGAGGGGCAGGCTTAGCTAGGCCCAGGCACACACCCATTTTCAAAACACATAAAAAGAGACTGCTGGTACAGGTAGAGACATTCAATTCCATTTGCTGTGGAGCATGCTGACCGACGACTTCACATCCAGAGATCCAGACTTCAAATCCATCAATCTCCAGAACCTGTAGCAGAAATTAACTCCAGAATTTGTAGCAGAGAGGCCTGAATCCACCAGCTGAATCCTCTTCAGCAGGCCTCAAAACCAACCAAACTATTCAACAGCCGGGCGAGCTGTTTGAATTTTTGCCAAGAATTTTTGCAAGAACCTGTAGCAGTATCCAGAAAGCAGTGCTGTATCCGGAACCCGAGAGAACCACAAACCAGACCGTTGTGAGCAGATCCGATGCTTGACAGACCCAGAGAGCAGAGCTGACCCAGATAGCCGGGACTTCAGAACCACCCGCCGGAAGTCCCGTCCAACCTGACCAGACTGTGACGAGGCCTATTTCAAATTGATATTGTGAGTACCTAGCAGAACTGTGCAGGACCAATCTCTTAGTTAAAATAATCTAATCCAAACTATTTTAACCTAAGTAGAACAGCCTCCTAGAAATCGTGTCATCTGTCATTTTTAAAGCTGCACAACTGTCATCTTTCAATTCTGCAGCTGCAAGCTGTCACCTGTCATTTTGAGTTTTACTTTAAATCCGAAAATGTACCTTTATTAAATCGTCCGTACCTCTGGAAACGTTTGGGCTAGGAACGTGGTTTAACTTTCATTTTAAAGCTGTGATTCTAGGCCTTCCAACGATCCTAGAACCGACCTCCTACTCCTTATACTTGTTCCGCAATCACGATTTACGCACTCGTGAAATTTACCGCGATTTGCGATTTTGGCTCAATTTCTCCACTTGTCAAAATAGCAGCTCCATTCTTTCTTTTGTTAAAATCCGTTTGCAACTTGGTAATAACTCATAGAGCATTGCTAAAGTGAGCCTGAACTAATACCAACGCGCATCTCCCACTCACCCTGAATCTCTAGAGGGAATTAAAATCAGTTGGCACATTTTCCCATCCATTGCCATCACATTTAAAAGCATTTTGGGCCTGCGTTTCAAACTCCTACCTGTTTCCTCTAAGCTTGCTGGGGGGGAACTGAATTTCGTATTATATTTGATTGCATTCCTGAGAACGGTGTGCTCCTCTTTCCATCTCCTTCCATTTCTTACATTGCATAGGGGAGGGGGGGGGTGAATTGCCAGAGAAAAAGTGATTATCTTATCTTTTGCTAAAATCATATCAAGTATTTCTGTACTGCATTTTATTCCTCATTGCTTTTCCCTTGAAACCATAAAAGTATTTTTGCTACTTTATCCATCCTATACTAACTCCTCATTGATTGTAAAGAAGTGTGCTAGTGCCAGATTACCCATTGTTGATCAACATCATATGTCTAAGTGTACTATCAGATATTAATTTATTATAAAGTGTGATATATATGTTGTTTAATTTTTCAAATAAACCTTTTAATTTGCAAAACAAACCTACTTCTTGGCTCAGTGGGGTCAGGGGGATTCTAAGAGGGGGGTGTTATACAAGGGTTGTCATCCAGAGTACTGAACTGGACATAAAAATACATCAATAAGGGTTTTCCTCAGCATCCCAGACTAGGCATTGACTTAGCTGTAGTGTTGATTGAATATCGCTTACATCGCTTTGTATAAAAGAAAGACTGAGCTCATGATCGTAGGTAACACCAATTATCTAACCAAATTGGATCCCACCTATAAATCATTTAGGCTAAGCCTAGTGGACATTTCTCCTCAACCAAAACAAAAAATACTAGATGTCGTTTTGGACCAATCCCTCAATATGAGAGCTCACGTTAGTTGTGTCATCTCGGGCTCCACCTACTATGTAAAACTACTGACCCACTTAAGACCTTTTATCGCGCAGGAAAATACTGAGACCATCGCGAGAGCTATAGTTGGTGCAAAGATTGACTACTGTGGCAGTCTCTTGTCGGCTTGGGAAAAGCTGACTTCAATAGACTTCAAGTAGTCCAGAACGGGGCCGTCCATGTAGTTACGGGTTTGGCTCAGCATGATCACGTCTTAGCTGCTCGACGTTCCTTACATTGGCTGCCGATCGAAGCTCGCGTTAAATTCAGACTAGTAACGATAGTCCTTAAATGCAGACTTGGCACAATGCCTAAACACCTACAAGATCAAATCCAAGACAAAGCCAACCTAAGGGCTCTCAGGTCAGGTAACCAGAATTTGCCATCTCTTCCACGCTGCAAACTTAAGAAGGTGGAGAATGGGGCCTTTTACATTGTGGCACCCAAACTCTGGAACTCTCTTCCTCCCATGCTCAGACAGCAATCCTCAATCACCTCCTTCAAAAAGACCCTCAAGACCCATCTTTTCTACTGATCATATACTCTTTCATTCTCCATCCTGGCCTGATCCTCTTACATCTGACGTCTATATTTTATGTTCACCTTTTTACGTCTCTTTGTCATCTCTCGCACCCTCACGCCTCAGGGTTCACGGCTGCACGTTAAAAATTGAATCAAGTAAAATATTCAATTCGCGCCAACAAAGCCCAACACCCCTCAGCAACTCACCTCAGTGGCACTTTCAAGAAATCACAGGAACATCAACCCTGACAGCATGCTCCCCCCCTACTACTTCTGCTTACTACTCATATAAACACTGCCTCCAACCCCACTGCTATGGTAACGCTGTACAACCAAACCTTCCAGGAGGCCATCAACAAAGTTGCTCCCTTGGGTAACCGCAAGGCAAAACCTACCGCCCACACTAACTCTTGGTACACTGCTAGCCTCAAAACCTATGTACTGCCAATAGAACGGCAGAGAGCGCCTGGAATAAAACACCTTTCCATGCAAACAAACTGCATTTCAATACCTTAGCCTCAGAATACAAGGTAGCCACCATCCAATCGAAGGGCAACTCATACAATACGAGAATTGAGAATGCCAACTCGGGTACAAGAGAGCTCTTCACTATACTATGGGAGCTTGAATCTCCAGCCCCAGTCCCAACCCCAGACCATTGCAACAAGGACCTCCCTTTGTGCACAAATATTCAAAATGCCCTCTTCGACAAAGTTGCCCTAATCCACAAGAAAATCAAAGCTAAATCAACTAAACTCACCCCAGTCACCCTGCCCGCAGACCCACGCCTCCAAACTCCATTCCCCGATTCGCATTCCCCCCGGTCACCATTGCCAAAACCTCCAAAAATGATCAAGGGACTGAAGTTGTCAAGATGTCAAGGAGATATCTGTCCAGCATCTTTCATCAAAGACTGTGCTGATAAGCTTGCCCCATTCATCACAACCTTGATTAACAGCTCCTTCACCACCAGCAATGTACCAGAAAACTTGAAAAAAGCCTGGGTACTCCCTCTGCTAACTACCGCCTGCTCACAACAGTACCCTTTCGCTTGAGAATTTCTGACCGAGTTAAATACCTACAGATTCGAAAATACCTAGAAACCCATAACCTCCTAGGCCTCTGCCAATCATGCTTCCGCCCAGGTCACAGCGCGGAAACTGCCCTCCTGGATCTCAAAATCCAAATGGACCAAATCAAAGATAAAGGGGACATGGCAATCCTACTCCTCCTCGACCTCTCTGCAGCTTTCGACTTAGTCAACCATAATATACTCTGCCAACACCAGGCCCTTGAGGCCCACTTCTCAACCAACGCCATGAAATTGATTAAATCCTTCCTGACCAACTGCACCATGGGAGTCTTCACCACCACCTCTGTAGCCCTCCCTGTCCCAGTCACTTGTGAAGTACTCCATGGATCCTGTGTCCCTCCAACACTATATAACGTGTTCACTAAGCCTCTATTTGACCTCCTGGACAAACTGGGTATCATGTATACCAACTATGCGGATGACACCCAAATACTCCTACCTATCACAGGAAACCACGAGTACAAATCACTGAACAAAATGTACCTTACAAATCCAAGCCTGGATGGCACAACATGAGCTTTGTCATAATGATGAAAAACCCAAATTACTCCTCATTGGCAATCGCTCTAGGCTAAACAATCTACCTGAATCCTACAAATCCTTTAACATTGACAGTAACATCATACCAGTTGCTAAGGAGGTAAAAACTCTACGAGTTTATCTGGACTAATCACTGTCCCTAACAAGGCAAGTCAATGCCATTGCCTCAGCAGCAGCCTACACCTCCAAATTTATCATCGCCAGTAGACCTTTCCTAACTACTAACAATTGCATTACCTTGGCCAGAGAACTCATCCTAGCAAGAATCGACTACTGTAACTCCCTCTTTGAAGGGTCCAACGCCCGAAAAATCAGTAAGTTACAAATAATTCAGAACAATGCAATCAGAGCTGCACTCAACATCCCTAAAAGAGATATCTCCTCAGCCAGGCGTAATATCCACTGGCTTCTGATGCGGGAACGCATCAAATAAAAAACCTTATCACTAATGCACAGACGCCTCTCCAACAGCGTCCCGATCTACCTTTGCCAGCCAAATCTCCAGAGTCCAGTCCAATAGACCTGCCCGCTCAGCCTACTCACACTTCCTTACCATCCCGTGCCTTTGTTCCACGGCTCCAGCCGGCATTCCCGCCGCAGGCTCCAGCGAGGGATGAGACACACTGATGACTCCGCTCTCCCTCATCTCATTTTGAAGTAACCAGCCTTTAGCAGTACAAGCTCATCTTTCACAGCAGCACGTCCCGGGCCGCTCACAAAGAGACGTAACACTTGATGCTCCTTAGAGCCCGGAACTCGCGCCACCAGCATCCACTTTTCCAGACTCTCAGTCGGTCCCGTGTAATTCAGTTATGATAAGACACTTCCCAGATCTCATTTTGCCTGACTGACCCATGACGACAACCACTGTACTCTAAGAGCATCTCCAGCTCCTTTGCATTGTTCCACATGACTACGAGTGTCCACTCGCGTTTCACTTACCACCACCCAGCCCCTTTGAGCTGCACCTTTTTTGATCACCAATCAGTGGGTCCTGCTATCTATTGCCCTGATGAAGGCAGAGTACTTTCCTCTAACGCGAAGAGTATCGTTCATTTGACTTTGAACCACCGAAACGCATTGTTTCCCAGAGGGGACACAAGGTCCTTCCCAGAATACTGTGTCAACAAGGATCTCTTTTTTTATTTGATACCACCAATCGATGGACAAGGATACCTTTTCTGTATAGCTCCTGTTGCTAATTTGTCTTGTTCCCCCTGTTGCGTTGGCAGACCCAATCCCAACACACAAGATTTGATTCCCTCACAATTGTATAACAAAACTGGTTACTTGCCTTACCTATGAACTCTTAGCAAGAACACAGTCATCATCAGCATAATTGTTTTTCAATTCAAAAATTTATATTTTCTCTGTTTTGGTTTAAATTGAATTCCAAAGTGACAAACAACTAATTTATGTTAATGCTTAGATTTGATTTATGTTTTTCTTTCATGCACTATTCTCGGTTTTTTATTGTCTGAAGGACTTCACACTCAATATTTGTATGTGCCAATTATATTATTGATTATATATGTTCCCATATGTTGGATTTTACCATGCGTACTACCCTTTTTGATATAAAAGTTTCATTTCAATTCCAACAATTCTTCTTGTTTCTTTTGGAGGAATGTCTGAACACACACAAACGCATGCAACTTCTATAACCTGAATAGCTATAAGGGTTTGGACCAGGTGAATGACTTTAATTCACTTATAGTTCACATTGGCCAACCTTTGATGTACCAGGACCCTTGTTTTTTTGTTAATACAGGTTCTCTTTGGCCCCTCACTGGTATGTCACCCCTGGGCCAGACCACTGCTGCCACATAGTGGCCTTCTTTTCTGTACATACATCCCTAGATTTAGACAGCAAAATGCTGGAGATCGCAGTTTCCCAGTGATGCGGCCAAACAATGGAATTCCATGCAGCTGGCACGAAGATCAGACCCCTCACTCTGGTCCTTCTGCAAAGGCTCTTTGGCCAAGATTTCTAAAAGCTCTTACCTACCTGCACCTGCTTAACCTCTGTAACCACTGCAATTTGTGTAATCTCTGCAATTCTTGTGAGAAATGCATGTGTTTAATGTAATCAGTGTCAGTAACTGAAAATCTGTGCAAGTTTATGTGCCAAGTTTGTGATCTATAACCACTGCAAACAACCACTGTAACCAACCCTCTTAAGAAAAGCGCTTAGATGCCTCCGGGCTTGGTGCGCTATACAAATGACCAAATAAATAAATAAATAAATCCCCATTTGGCAGAACACTACGGGGTGAAATGTGTTAAAATTCGAAAGCTCACTTCCCAGTGTGTGCTGGAAATTATAGCCTATAAATTAATTGGGTAATCCTTGTTGTCCAGCTGACCCCGACTTCTTTAAGGAAGAGGGGTGTCTTTGTTCTTAAATCAGTGCAACCTTTTTATTCAGCTTCCCCAACACAGGCCTTTTCATTCCAATTTTTCTTTCTGATTTCCCAACGTAGACCAAAGCAAGGGGAGGTGGGGTGGTCTGAAAAACAAACTGCTAAAACCCTGTGTTTATTTTAGTGTGGGCGATTTATATTTGCCATATGTATTTGTACCAATCTTGAAATCATAATCCTAGCCTTTTAAGTCTGCAGGAATATCAAAACCCACAACATTATATGATAATTGCCTTTGTTGTTGTTCAGTGTATTTAAAAAAAAAAAAGAAACTGAGATCATACATGAATCAGAAAAATGGTAAAATATCAGTTTGTGTCGGAGTAACACATCTCATAATGTACGAGATGTTTCTCCTAACCCTCCGGTGTTATTGAGTTCCAACTCAAGTAAAAAGCCAATAGTAGCTATTCTTACAGATATTCGTTTAGTATCAAATGCTTGTATCCAGAATTCCTCATTCTCAATGTTTCTCAAGATATTAAAACAGTGTGCAAAATATTTACAACATTGCGCATGCAGTCCAGAACAGTACGCTGTGATATGATTCAAGGTTTCAGGCTGTTCGGTAAGTTTGCAGAACCTACAAACATTCTCATAAGAGGCCAAAAGCTGTTGTCTACATAGGATCTCTCTAGTAGGCCACAGAGTCAAACGAAACCTCATAAAGTATTGTCTAAATTTAGGAGAAGGATATTTAATTAGATAAGGTTCTGGGGTTCTGAACCTTTTGTGTCCAAAATGGGCTGGTTCCCAGTCTTTATAGGACTGACATATGATATGATATGGCATTTATAACGCGCCTATACACACATGTTTCAAGGCCCGACGAGGCAAGGGAGGGGGAACAAAGAGAGGACAGACAACGATCCTACTAGGCCAGGTGTCATTCAGATCGTGCAAGTGCATGGGACTGGGGAAAGGGCAGTGCGGGGGGCAGGGGAGAAGGGACAGTGCAGTATATGGGAATAGAATAATAACAGTAAGTAAAAGTACGGCCAGCAGGTGGCAAGTGCAAAGGTAAGTGCAGACATCAGGTGTTAAGTGCTGGTAGTGGGACTGTAGGGATACAGAAACAGTCCCCAAGTGCGGGGGTTGCCAGGCAGGCAGTGCAGGTGTGTGTGCCTGGCGGGGGAGGCCCGGTTTCAGAGAGTGGCCAGGTAACCAGTGCAGTTTCAGTTTCAGCCTGGAGGTCAGCAGGGGAGAGGAGGAGAGGCAGAAGCAAAGAGAAAGGTTTTGAGGTGCGTCCGGAACTGGAGATGGTTCTTCTCAAGTTTCAGGGAGGCAGGGAGGCTGTTCCAGAGTGACGCCTCAGTCAAAGAAAGAGATCTACCAACAACTCGTTGCTTAGAGAAGCGACTGACCCTGAGGGAGTTGGAGGCGGATGAGCGAAGAGCTTGAAAAGGAAGATATTTAGGAAGAGAGAGTTGAAGGTATTGAGGCCCCCTGCCCCAGAAGGCCTTGTGGACAATGCAGAGGATTTTAACTTGATCCTCGCAGCCACTGGGAGCCAGTGCAGAGATTTCAGTCCTGGAGAGATACGATCCCTGGGCTTGAGGCCAAGGACAAGTCTTGCAGTCCTGTTCTGAATGAGTTGCAGAGGGCTGACAGTAGAGGCATGCAGATTTTTTTTGCAGAAGTCCAGCCTAGAGAGAACCAGAGCTCTGGAGACAATGAGCTTCTGGGGGAAGGAGAGGAAAGGAAGAATACCTCTGAGTAGGTGCGGCTGGTAGTGTGACTTCTTAGAGACGTCAGAGGTGTGAGGAGAGAAGGAGAGTGTGGAGTTGAAGATGACTTGAGGTTTTTAGCCTTGCAGGCGGGAGCAGGAGGAGGGCCAAGAGAGGCCGGCCAGAGAGCGACAGGAAAGGAGGGAGCGGGTGTGCCGATGAGGAGAATCTCAGTCTTACTGGCGTTAGGCAGAGGTCATTGGCGGCACACCACTCCTGGATAGCAGTCAGAGATGAGAGACAGAGAAGAGGTGGCCGAAGGTAGCCTGAAAATGAGCTGAGTGTCATCCGCATAGCACTGAAAGTTGGGGCAGAGAGCGGCAATGCGGTGGGAAAGAAGTGCCAGGTAAAGGTTGAACAGCCAGGGAGAGAGGTTAGACACCTGGGGGACACCACAGGTAGAGAAAAGGATAGCGAAAGACCCAAGTTGGTCCTGGGAGGGTCGGTCAGAGAAGAAAGAAGTCAACCTTACATAGTTCTATAGTATAAATCAAGTCCCTTTGGTAAAGCTTTAATTTTGCACGAGTGGGATTAGTAATTATTTTGTGAAGTGAAATTTGCAGAAAGTGAAGAATTGTGATTGTGTTCTTTTCAACTCACTTTTGTGATTTATTTATGCTGAGAGAAATTAATTGTGTGATGCCACGGATAAAGTGGTGTTTGACATTTTTGTGCTTAAGTTAATTACATTTAATTCAAATAAATACCAATATATTTTCCATACACTGGCCTGGTTCTTGGCTCATTGCTAGCTCAGGGGAGAGGGATCCAAGGGGCATTATATGTGTTTAGATAGAGCTAAAGAAAATAATCTGTTAAACTGTTTGTTTCATAACCACTTGAGTGGGAAGGGAAGGAACTCCCCGTGTTGCGGGTGGCTTTTCAATAATTGGCTTCTCAATAAACCGTTAAGTATACATACACAAAAAAACCTCATGAATTCCAATGTGCAAGAAGGTGCTAGTATCCACCAAAAAGATCCTCAAGATAAGGATGTGCAAATAAATAAGGGAAATATGCACACGCCACTAGTAGGCATAGGTAGACAATACTGTACCACCTGTACTTAAGTGCCACAATTAGTAATAACAACCTGCAGTCCTCTGATTTGGGGCCATCAGTATTTAGAAAACACCACTCTCTTCTTGTTCCTGTTCAGATAGTCCTGCTTTCGACTTCAGGTAGACCAAGGGGTTGCTTAGCCAACTTAGTTGCTGGCTTTGGTTGTATTTTCTCTCAACACCTCCTGGGTTCTCCTGACTATTGGCCCCAGGTGGACTATGGGCCTGCTGCGCTCCGCTTTGGTTGTGGTTAATGTTACTTGTGCTGGGGTCTTCTAGTCCTAATCCCTGTGTGGTCTAGGGGATTGGCTCACCACCCTCCACCCGCAATTTTTGCAATGCTGTGTACCTTCACTCCAGCGGAGATGCTTCGTTATGGAGGCAGTCTCCCTTACGTGCGCAAACCTGCATTCTCGTCCTAGCTCCAGAAGGCGTGGCCAGCTGCTTTGCTTCAGTTCTTTCCTCCTGGGTTCGAGGAGCAAGACACTGATACATTTTCCATCCGGGGAAGTGACATCTTCTCTTGGCGGTCCCGGGCTAGGTGGGATTCCACCGTTGGTGAAGAGGCAGCACTCTGCAGGCTGCTTTCGGGTCCCTGCTGACCACCCTGAGTGTGTGGCTCTCCCATTCGGCTCCTACTGAGGGGGAGGAACTTCCTTCTTCGCGCAGCAGCACAAGGTTGCATATCTCCCATCTCAGCTGGTCTCCCCTTTTCTTAATTTGCTGGTGTATTTTAGACCCTCTGTGGAGTGGAGGGAGAGCTTCCATTGGTTCTGGGTTTTACAATGAGACTACAACAGATATATGTTAGAGACCAACCCATCCACTTCTGCAAATTGCTCTCCTGCTCAGTTCCCATATACCGAACAAATGCTTGGGACTTTGCAGTGAGTAAAGGTTAAAGGGAATCACTACCTTGGAATTCCTTGTCCCCAGAGGATTCACCCTCAGTGGGATCCCACTTTTCCTGACCCATAGGGATGGTATTGTATAGCAGGCTCGCCTCCCTAGTCCAAAGGGGGGTGGCTGCTCTTGGGGAGAAGGGACGATTTCACTGGATTTTCCACACTTTCTTCCTGTCCTGGGAAAATTGTGTCAAAGATCAAAATCCAGGAATCATAATATTGTAAATAGGGGTAGGAAAAGAGTGTTATATGATCTACTTGTCCTTATCTTGTGGTAGTATAATACCCTGGTTGGAAGTATTTTTCAAGCTATGGTTCCCTGAGAGATCCATAATGATGCCATGGTGATCCAACATATGCTAATATTTCAGTAATGTTGTGGTGTGCTTGGATTACTTAAACCATGGCAGTATACTATGAGACATAGCAGAACAGAAATGTGTGGGTTCACAAGGGACGGCGTTGGCCAGAGTGCATGGGAAAAACTGCAGCGAAGAGCTCCAAATGAAGACACACTCTGCTAGCTGCTCCTATCTGTCAGTTATGTGTCCCCACTAAAATGCAGCCTGACATAGCCACTGGTAGACATCTGCGACCTCTCTCCTCTCCTTTTCAACTTTGAAAGTTCTCTGTCTAACTGGCTTAGTTCCTCTGGTGCTGGGTGAACTGCTGCCTGCCAGTAGCCTACAGTGGCCCATGGTGATTGCCATGCCTCTCCATCCAGCATTTGCTCATATTAAAGCAGGGTCTCTCGTGCTTTTCTGCCGCTTCCCAGTGCTATGCACCACACCCGCACATCGCACACATCTGCTAGGACCATGATCTCGAAGTACATCTAAGCGCATCCCTGGAATGGAAGTGCTGCAATGTGGCTCAAGCTGCACCGGCTCCTTTAATTCCGCTTGCGTACCACTCCTGTAGAGGAAACACATCTATATTTGGCTTAGAAATAAAACCTACTTCCCTTTTGACAAATCTATCTACATTTGGATATTTAGGTGGAAAATGTATGAAAGCTACCAACACAAGCAGCATGAACGATACAGTACATTAAATAAAACATGTCTATGAAGACTTTCCATATTCCATTCAAGATACCCTCTCCTGCATCATTTCTATGAGCCATTACTTCCAAATGTTCCAAATGTCCCATGTATTGTATTCAATCCTAAATGGACAGACCAGGTTTACATTTATGTCTGTTAGTTCACCTTTTCTCGTAGTCCCTTTTAAAACAGTCGTCAATGATAGTAAATGAACCTTTCTGCTTTTTATTTTTAAGCCGTTTTCAATAGTCACCCATGCTATAAAACGAGGGCAAAGCAGAATCCTCTGTGTGAGTGATCATTTTTCATCCCAGACAATGAAGGATGTAGAGCAAAGTTTGTATAAATGCGGTTTTGAAAATGTGTACAAAAATGCAATAATCGCACTGGTCACCCAGACTGGCTTTCAGAATAGCGGCCAAAGAGCGGCGTTGAAACCTTGATTGGTGGCAGTCTGCTAATGGGCTGTTGTGGGCTTGCCTGTCCCCTCCTGCATGGAACCATTTCATACGGCAAAATGGCGGTGAATGCTGGCATTGTTCTGCTGCATTGTCCTGTACAAAGGGAAGGCCGCAAGCACGGAAGGACTTTTATTGTGTATGCTGTGTATGCGTTGTACAGTTTTCAACATGGGAATCGGTTACTCCAGGTGACGGCGTCTCTTCTGAGAAGGCATGGCTGAGTGGTTGAAACAGTCACTCCGCTGACGCATTCTAAGGGATTGGCAGGGTACGCCATAACAACCAGGAGTTTGCCGTACAGTACAGCTAATGAGCCAGCATCGCAGCCTATCTCCACGGAAACTTATTTGTTGCTTCAGGCTTGCAGGAACACGCAGCATAATTAATAATGGTAACAGTCGTGTACATATGCCATGGGAGTTAGATGCAATTCTGGGTTCCCCCGACTAGACTGTCATTTCTGCATTTGTTGGAGGTGTAGGTGGCTGAAAGTGCCACAGCTCACTTTCCTCTCATTTGGCGTGTACAGATTTACTGTAAGTATCGAGTGACAATTTGTTAATAACTTTTGAATAGGCACTGTACAATCATTTGTCAGATATTATCATACGATGTTCCGCTACACTCACCTTCTGATAGCAGTTGGCCAGTCCAGGTACCTATTGGCATGATGTTCCCAGAAATACTCAGATACTGAAAACATTATTGTGTGTGTGCGTGCACTATGTTGTGTGCAGTGTGTGTGAACAGGTTGTGTGTGGGCAAGGGTGTATGTGGCCAGCCAATGTGTGTGGAGGGATATTTGGGGGAAAGTTGTGTGTGTGTTTGTGTGTGGGGGGGGGCAGTACATGTATGGCATTGGTTGTGGGGCATGCCGCGTGCGTGCATGCATGTGTGTGTGGTGGCATTGTCTTTGCTGGGGATGTGTTTGTAGGGGCACAGTGCCTGGTATGGGAGCAGTGTGGGTTAGACAGTTATGAATTGGAGGGAACTGTGTGTATTTTGTGTTAGTGTGTGTGGGTGTGTAGTGTGTGCTGACAATGCTAGTGTGTGTGGACAAAGATTTTGTGTATGAAAGAGATGCTTATCAATGTGTGTGAGGGGATGTCTACATTGGGGTCTTATTGTGTGTGGTGGGCTCTGTGTGGGGCAGAGCTGTATGTGTGGGCAATGAGTGTGCACTGGAAGTGTTTATAGGCAGTGTGAGAGTTGGGAGGTGGCAGTTTGTATGGGTTTGTGTGTGTTGGGAGAGCGTGCATATGTGCAGACAGTGTGTGTTGGTGTATATTGTGCATGGGTGTGGTAATGTTCATAGGGACAATGTGGGCTTGAGTGGTTGGGCAATGTGGGGGGCATTGTGTGGAGGAGAGCCGTGAGGGCAGCATATATTTTATGGGCAGTGGGTTTAGTGGTCAATATCAGGGCAATGTATTTGTGGGGGAAGTGTGTGTGTGTGTTTGTGTATGTGGGGGAAGTGGCATGTGTTTGGGCAGGCAAAGTGTGTGTTTGTGGGGGACGTGTGTGTGTGAGACATGGCAATGTCTAGGCAGTGTGCATGTTTGGGGGAGCTGCGTATGGGTCAGTGTGTGTGAGAGAGAGCAGTGTGTATTTGGGGCATTGTGTGTGTGTAGTATGTAAGGTGACTGTGTCTAGGAGGAAAGTATGCACATTAGGCAATTAGACTATGTGGGCAATGTAAGTGGGGCAGTCGGTGTGAGTGGGATTAGTGTGTATGGGGGAATTGTGGGTGGGCAATTTTTGGGGGCATTGCATGTGTGGGGTGAGTGGAGGGGGATTGAGTGGATGTGTTGAAGCAGTGTGTGGGGGCAGTGTGTGTTTAAGTTGGGGGAGGAAATGGGAAGTGTTAGTGTTTGGAAGGCAGTGTGTGTGGGGGGCAGAGTGCATGTGGAGGCCAGTGTGTCTGGGGGCAGTGTAAGTGTGTGTGGGTAGGGGTTGATGATATGGCATGTGAATGTGTGAAAAGTGTGTGTGGGCTGTGTGTGTGTAGGGTCAGTGTGTGTGTGATGGGGATGAACGTGTGTGTGTGTGGTGTTGCGTGCCAGTGTTTGTGTGAGGCAATGTGTATGGGGGCAGACAGTATGTGGGGAATATGAGTAGGGGCAGCGTGTGTGCCTGTATGTGTGTGATAGAAATCAAATCAGCCCAAGGCTCCCTTTAGCCCCATATGTTACATAGTCACCAGATGAGCTAAAAATGCTCCATCAGTTCAGAAAAAATGCCCCAACTGCCAAGTTCTAAAAAACTAAGTGAATAGGCTAAAAATATATAAAAATCAAAGGAACGAATTTGCCTGTCACTGCAGCTTCCTGGTACGGGTGATGCTATGCAAGGACCTCAGAGAGGGGAGTCAGTGTTTGACGTCTGTGGGGGGGTCAGTGAAGGCATCATGAAGCAAGACGCAGACAACAGATTCAATGTTCAAACAAAAATGGTTTATTACTCAAATGTCAGGATGGTTGAAGGCCTAACTTGCCCTATACTAAGGTAGGATTTCCCTACCTAAAGAAACTAAGGAAAGTCTGAGTCAGGAAGTTCAACTTAAGTCTGTCTTTGTCCAAACCCTATATTTGCCCTCTAAAGCTAAACAATGTTTAGGGATGTAAACAACAAAAGAAATAGTGTTCCAAATAAAGTTCTGATCTTCTTTCAGCTCCTGACTTACTTTCAGCTCCCCTTCCCCAAGTTCAAGAAAGTTCCACAAAGTCACGGGGGTTCCCTTCGCCAAGTTCATGATAAGACCATTCCAAAGAGGGTCAAGACGCCACAAATTTCATAAGGTCTCAATGTTCAATATTCCAGGTCAACTTTACATTCCTTTTGGTTTCTTAACAGTTCATTCAGATTGCTTTCCTCTGCTTCACTTCAGCAATCTCTTTAGCTTTTCACAAATGGGGTACCTCTGTTCTAGGCACAGTTGTCAGACCACACCATCCACCCATTACAGGGCACGCAACCAGGAACCCTAGGCTTTCTAGCCCCCACAGGCTCTTCTGTATCTGTACGATGATTCACACTCGCTTAGCTATTCCTTGCCTTCCTCTTGGCTTTACCACAATGTATTCTTTTCTTTGCCAGTCTCTTGACTTTGCCACAATGTGTTTTCGTATACAGTTCACTTTGTGATGCCCTTGTTCCATCACCACATTGCTTTCATACTTTCCAGCAATATTCCATACTTGCTTTCCACTGTATTTCGTAACGTTCGTCATATTGCTTTCCATATATGGTACATGCATTACACACTTCTCCAGCATTGGATCTTTCATGGATTCACATACTGTGAATATTCCCCGTCGTCAGGCTGGGAATCCCTGGTTACTTTGATTTAGTACTTTTCCTATGGAAAAATGTTGACACCTTGAGTGTCCCATCGACGTCGTTGGTGCTTTTGGTCCCCACCAATAGGACGTTGAGTCTATAGCTCCGCCCCAGCAGCTTCCCCTCAAGTTTCAACCGTCTTTCTAGCAGGTGGGAATTCCACTAGTTTATCTCTTAAAGAGAAATTCTCTTTACAGGTGAAAAAAATATTTTCCCATCCTACTTTTAAATGGAACAAAGCGGCAACACCAGCGACTCTTCTACAGTGTCGCCTATGACCATGGAGACCCTTGGTCTGAAGGAATCCTTATTCAGGCCCTGTGGGACGTGCAACCTAAAGAACGTCTATTAAGGTGACAGGTATGTAGACTGTATATACTGCCTATACCCTAACCATTCCTCTGAAGATTGTGAGACCTGTCGGGGTTTTTCTCAAAAGACAGAAAGCGTTGACTAATTTGTTGGCTAAATGAAGGGGAATATCCAGCGTCGGAAGTGGGCTTGTCAAGGAGTGGGAGAGCTACCACCCCCTCTGACAAGTGTTCACAATCAGGCCACATGCTGACATCCAAAGAGCCACCTACTAAAAAACAAAAAACAGGTGAGCCAAAATTGCAAACAAGCCAAGATAAGGCTACGACACAACCCCAGTCTCCTTCTAAAAAGAAACCGGTCAGCAGCGAAGGCTCCTGGTCCACGTCCAAAAAGTCGTTGAAAATCCCGCTGACGAAAACATAATTGTCGAAGTCGGATAAGGACTCCTACCCGTTAACGAAGTCGACCTCCCATTCATCGAGACCATCCTCTCAGACGTTGGAGAAACATAAAGCCAAGCCGTCCGCGAAAACTCCATCTTCACTGATGACAAAGAAACACCACTCATCGTCAGAGTCCCATACTTCTAGAGAAGGACATAGATCCTCCTCGGGCCAAGAGTTATCCACGAAACATCCCCAGTCAATGAAATTGTCCACGGGACATGTTCCGACAACAAATTCTGGCCATCACTCGTCGATTAAACCCTTGTCGACAACGAAAAAATGAAAATCTCCAGGGGGTGACACTGTAGTTCACCAGAATTCTTCATCAACTTCTACCACGGCTCAAATTATAGTTCAAATTGAACAACCTAACCACCTGCTACAAGAGGAACATATTCTATCCTGTAGTAAAGGAATACTGAAGACTCCACAGAAAGAACCAACAGAGCCTAGACATCTCCCTCTTGGTATGTCACCCATAAACTACACAGAAATCATGCCTGAGGAAATCCTTCAGCATGAAATAACATCAGACTTTGAGCCACCCAGACAGCCGCCCAGATTTGGGGGTAGATCTTTATCCTCTGGAACATCCTCCCTGCCTCTCTACGTCTTAAGCCGGACCACCCTAAGTTCTGGAAACTCCTCAGGAATTTCCTCTTCTCCTCCTCTTTCTCTCTCACTCTATCCCTTGCTAACCTCCTTAACCTTCTCTCCTGCTTCCCTCCTCCTCTCTCCTCATCAACTTGCTCAGTTTTGCTGACTGGTCGCCTGTTGCGCCTCTAAAGCCTCACAGGTCCCAGGCTCTCCTGCCAGTCCTGCACTTGCCTCCGTTCCAATGCACTCTGTTCGCACTACTGTATTCTGAATACGTACCATGAGAGTGGAAATCTTTCTGCACTTAACCCTGGACACTGCTGGACTGGGCACACTTGTCCCCCTCCTTCGCACTTCCTGTCTGCACACTTGCACTAGTAGAAATGCCTCAGGTCTAGGATGCCAATTATTTTTTGTTAGATAATTCGGAAGCTTCAAGGCCTAAGAAAGATGGCTGTACTCCCTTGTTCCCTTCACGCCTTGAAGCGCTTTGAAGCACTTCACTTGTGTGTAAGCACTTTACAAATAAACAATTACAATTCCCAGGGGTCACCGATTCTGAGTACTGCAGGATCCAACCCCAGGTACAAGACAGATCTTTCAGTAGACCACATTCAAGAGGAGAAGGAACTCCAGTAACACATAGTGCAACCCTTGGTTTCCCCCTACACCATCTACACCATCGGGACCAGGAGGTAGACTTCAACACACCCTCTTATTAATGCACAATCTTTGCTATACCTGCAAGTTCTTTCGACTGTGCAAAATCTCCTTGGACAGTTCAATGCTAGGCTTCCACTGCCTCAACCTCAGGGCATCCATCAATGCAGAGACCAGGTTAGTCCAAGCCTACATGCATTACAAGAAAGAGATCCAGGGCACTCATCCCGGGACCGCACCAAGCGTCTACGGTCGACACAAAGATCACCCTCTCCACCCAGGCCTCTACCTCCATGAAGAAATAGACTGCTAATAGGCGAGCAAGAAGAAGGGGAGCTAGTGGATACAGACCATGACACAGGTCCCTGGACACAAGCTCCACCTCCTCGTCCATCTCCCTTCACCTCACCAAGAGGACACGTGGGACACTGAAGACCCAGACCAGGAACCACATGGTAGCCCAGCAAAACCCTCTCCACCAGACGACATTGGCGCTTTCCACGGCATGGTATCAAAGGCATGCCAAGAATTTGGGCTAACTCCTGCAGAGGAAAAGAAAGAATGCTTCCTTTTTGATCACATGGGTAAGCGCAGGAAGGCTGTATTTTTAATACCAATCATAGACCGTGTTTGGCGAGAGGGGTTGTGGACCCTGAAGCATCCTTTCACTGAACCTGCTAAAAAACGCTATGGATGCGACCCCAAAATGTCTAACATCCCAACCCTCCCCAGAGTCAGTTGTATCAGCGGCAGCAAGTCGCAAGGCGCTTACCCAAAACAAATGTGCTACCCTCCTGATAATGAGAACAGGAAAATCAATGCCTTTAGCAAAAAAGTGCTCATCATCGGGGCAACAACAGTTAAAGCGGCCAATGCCCTGGCGATAGTGGCCCGCTATGACCCTGAAATGTGACCCTGAAAATGTGACCCTGAAATGTAGCACCGATTGACCCCATATTAGACCACTTGCCAGAACAACAATGAAAGGAGGCCATGACGTTAGTATGTGAAGGGGAGGATGCCTCAAATCACAGCATCAATATTGCAGTTGATCTTGCAGATACAGGATTCAAGCAAATCGGTAATGGTGTTGTTTTAAGAAGACGGGATGGCTATGCTGCACTAACTTCAGACAGAAGGTACAACATAAACCTTTGGTGACAAAATAGACAAAGCCCTTAATGCAATGAGGGCAGACACTGATACTACTAGATCATTAACCTCTCTACAAGGACGAAGGTCTTTTCATCCATTGTGAGGAGCCTCAAGCCACACCAGATTGTCATCCTCAAGGGACAACAAGAACTACGGAAGATCCGGCTACTACTCTGAGGTATAGAAGAAGCTACCAGTCCTCCCAACACATCAGGGATTACCACCAAGGTCAGCACAAATGTGAATCGGCCACCTCGCAACGAGGTAGGCAGAGCAAAGCCCAACAATGACTGCCTCAGGGGCAGACCAGTGGGGGGGAAATTTGCCATTTCATTTAGACAGCTAGCAGGCAATTACAAAAGACAGATGGGTGCTAGATGCCATCCAACACAGCCATCTGTTCGAGTTAAAATGCAAGCAGTAACCCCTTCCTCCAATACATGCAATATGGTTAGTCTAAGGGTTAGCCATTTGGGTTAGGGAAAGGGGGAGCTGAAGGAGCCCCCACCCCCTTTAAAATGAAATATTATTTTAGAAAAACGGGCATGACTGTAGAGAGGTTTCATATGTAGAAGTTGACTGTTGATAAACTTGTTGCAGACTGCCATCCCTCCGGATACCCTGATCCCTGTTGACTTCTTGCAAGGTCTTCAACAACAAGCCCTGACAAAGCCAAAGTTTGGGCCTTTGAGTAAGCAGGTGATCTGTATGTTTTAGGGACTGCCATGATGGTACGACCTGGCAATAGGACGACGACAGCCTATTTCATGGTAAAACTCTTGACTTTACCAATGCTCGTTTTTAACAGGAATTCAGTTCACGGAACAGATGGAACAGAAGGAGCAGCTGGAAGGACACACACAGCTTATAAATCAAGTGTCTGCTCTTGATGAAGGCAGTTTTATTAACTGAGGAGCTGCACTTAAGCCATTACCCTTTAAAGGCTGCTCAAAAAGCACATAGCTAGAATCGTCGATTTTCGGGGGATAGGTTTTGGGTGGGGTATAGCAGGTAGTGGGTGTTAGGCAGAAACCTGTGCAGTTCTCTCTGGGACCACTGCAAAAGATTTAAGACTACAGGTGTTTGGCAGTAAACCCACTTGGTAGCAGTCTGTACCAAACAGATTCACTTGGTAGCTGTGGCTGAGCAGTCAGACTTCCCTCAAGAAGAGTTAGGCAGTATACAGAGTATTCACAATAGATCATACGAGCACAGTAGAACAAGTAAACACTGACCAGAGCTTGGTATAAAAGAGATATCATTATTTATTTAAAACCACATCTAGAAAAACACACAGGGACTAATAGTAAGCAATTCAAAAACACGGTCACTAAAAGATATACACTCCCTTAGAAGAATTTTAGTCAAGTCTTAAGTAAAGCCCCACTTATTTTCAGACAGCTGTGAGCGCTTAACGCAGATGGAACTCTAATAATTCGTTTTAAAAGGGAGAGAAAAGCAGAGTATAATATGAAACAGATCCCAAACCTTTTCATAAGAACAAAACAAGAGAGGGAGGCAAGTAAAACCGTGAAGTTAGAGTTCAGAAGGCCGGATCCACTTTAAGAGGATCAGAACAAAATGTGTCCAAGGTCACACGGTTGAAGTGCACACGGGTCTTGCAAATGTTAAAAAAAAAGAGTTGGAGCAAAAGAAAGGGACCCGTTAGAAGGTCAAGGCGGCCAACCCAGTCCAGAAGGTTAAGGGATTATTCTTACCTTGTAGCAATCTTTAGAAAGGGAGGCCTGGTGGACATGGTACCTTAAAGTGGTGAGAAGCCTCCAGCGGGGGCAGTTGTTCCTGGCAGCGGATGCAAGTCAGTGCTTCGTCTGGGGGAAGAGACGATCTCGTCGGGGAGGAAGACAGGAATCCGTTGCACTGCCAGGGAAGAAACCAGCCGCGGAGTTCTCAGGTAAAAGGAGCGGTCCTTTTTATTCGCGGTCCAGTGGTAAGTGGCTATCCGGTTGCCGGGGTGCTTGGCACGGGCAATTCGACCACAACACGGCCTAGCATGTGAAAAGAAGGTAAACTGGTTGTGCCCACCAGTCAGGGGAAGAAGCCTCTCCTGTCGGGAGATATTCTCTGTCGTTGGGAAGTGGTGAGTCGGTTCTGCAGGGCTCCACCGGTGGTGTCGTCGTGGTAGGTCGGCTCAGCTTCTCCCTCGTCGGATTCCCAGGTCCTGTGGCGACTTCTGAAGTTCCAGTTCCCAAAGCCCTGCTTTTATGCAGCACACCCCCATTCACTCAGCCTAGCTGTCAATCAAACATGCTAAGTGGTGAGCCGGCCGGCTCACCACTTGGGCCAATCACACAAGAGTGCGACTTGAGTTACCAAGGTAACTCAGTCCAGGGTGCCTAAACCCCCTCCAACACCCCCGGTGGTACCCAGACAGAGTGGCACCACTTTTGGAGGCTTCTGTGGAGAAGCCCGCCAAAAAGTGGAACAAAGGGCTCGACTTGCGTTGGAGTCACAGAAGAGAACACAAACGCCATTTTAGAATCGAGTCCTGGCAAAAAATACCAACTGGCGAATTAATATTAATTAAATAAACCGGCGGTATGTTCGAGGCTATGAGAATTAAATAATTAAAGTTGGTAGCCTCGAACAATGGGAAAATCCCATAGGGATATATTCGCGGTCGAATATAAAAAGTAGTATCCACTGCCACCAGCCAAAACTCGATCAGGGGGGACGGAGACGTGCCCCCTCGACTAACAGACCCCGGGGCAATCGAATTGCCCTGACCAGTACGCGCACAATATGATGGTTTGTACCGGTTTCTCTTAATAATTTGGGACTAGTAAAGCCAATGGTGACTTAACATGCCCTGGGAGACAGTAGTCAGTCCCAGGGTATGGAGTCTATGGTGGGGTGTCACTATGACACCCCTATGTCACTGCACGGAGGGTGCTGTGTAACACACATAGTAAAAACACATGAGACCCTATGGAGTAAAGGACCCCATAGCCCAAAAAACTCATAAACAATCAAAGGAACACCATAAATCATGTCCAAGAGTGGGAGAAAAAGAGTCTCACTCTTGGCAGGAGAAAAAAACAAACTCCAGAAATCCAGCAAAGCTGCTGGGGGACTCACTAGGTTAGGAAATTCAGCCTAAAGAGAGAATTCTCCCTAACAGTGGGTGGGAAGGGTCATGGGGACTAGCATGACCATCAGTGCTCTGTGGGTTTGCAAATTAACATACAACACCCACGTGCACGTGCTCCTCTCACATCTCATCTGTCTCGTCTCCTCGCTTCCCGTGACAATAGTTTTGCATCAACGCACCAATTTCAGCTCCAACTAATCTCCAAAACTGGAAAAATGTGATATCGACGCTCCAGACTGGACAAATGCCACATGGTGTTGAGAACCTATGGACCTGACTGTGTTCTGCAGTGGTTCTCTCTGCAAGGGGAACTACTGTCACAAGCAAGCAGACAGATGCTATTTGTGCACCTGTCCTACCTAAGCCTTTGTGCCTCCATGTAGAGTGGTTACCATATCCGTTCTGGGAGTTCCTGAAAGATGTTCTGGAATTGATTTTGTGAACTTCCATTTATTTCAGTCAGATGTAGGATTTGTTTCAGGTTCTGCTATGAAAAATATGAACCCTTGGTTATGCCCTACAGTAATTGTTTTGGAATGTTTGAGTTCTCTGGCCAAGAGGAGTATGAATGGCAATACATTTTAAGACTTTGACAGCTTTATATTTGAAGTGGGTACCCGAGCAAAAAAAGATAGTAGTTCAGTGTTTGGAAAGTGAATAGAAAACTTGTGAGATGGGGTAGTATTTAAGGGTTGAGACGCTCCAGAAGAAAAGAATAAAGGGGAAAATGGGCAGAGAGAAGGGTTAGTATGCACTAAAAGTACATTATAATACGTTATGTTATTAGATTTGTAGCGCGCCAAAGCCCATGGGCATCCAGGCGCCGAGAGATAGAAAGGAAGGCGAGAAGCTGAGCAGGCAATTCTAATAAAACAGCATTGTCTTCATAATAGTGAGCTATATATAAATAGAACGGTGAAAGAGCTAAGATGATAAGGTCAGAAGATGTTATGTGTCAGCCTCTCCATCTGGAAATCTTTTCCAAAAGGAGGGAAAAATTAAGAAAGATGCCACAATATTTGATGTCCCACTGGAAAGAGATATAGGGTTATCTTCTGCATGTTGTAGATTTTTATGTGGCTCCACTGTATATTCTTTTGCATATTTTGACGATTGATTATCGTTGTTCTCTTACTTGCCATATCACTCAGGTTGCTGTAGGGTCAGGTGCCTCATTTTGTAGATATTCCTGGATCGCCGGTGTATATTCTGTTGTATGTTTTGATGCTTGATTGTCCTTGTTCTTTTTACTTGCCATGTCAGTGAGGTTGTTGGATTGTGTATGGTGATGTGCTGCATGTTGTATGCGTTCATGGGGCTCCAGTGTATATTCTTCCACACATTACACATGATTTTCCTTGTTCTATTACTTGCCATATCACTGAGATTGTAGTGGGTGATGTGTTGCATGTTGTAGACTGGGGTGTTTGTTGTAGACTGGGGTGTGGGTGCGTATTCTGTTGCATATCACAATGTTTATCCTTGTTCTTTGACGCGCCATTTTTGGGATTTTGTTGTATGGTCATGTTGTGTATGTAGTAGATGTTTATGGAGCCACAGAGTATGGTTTGTTGCTTATTATGAGGATTATCCTTGTTCTTTTACTTGCTGTGTCGCTGAGATTGTAGTGGGTGATATGCGGAATTTTGTAGATTTGCCTGAGGTGCGGGTGTATATTCGGTTGCATATTACAGTAATTATCCTAGTTCTTTTACTTGCCATGTCACAGAGCTTGTGTAGATGTTTCTGGGATGCAGGTGTTGTGCGTCATGTTGTTGATGTTCATGGAGTGCCGGTGTATAGTCTGTTGGGTATTTTAATTATTGATTGTCCTTGTTCTCCAGCATGGGGTCTGGCATGGATTCACATTCTTGTGAATATTCCCCGTCAGGCTGGGAATCCTTGGTAAAAGAAAAAAAGTTTCACTGGGTTGTAGAACTGTAGAGATACCACCAATCACCACACCAACTGAGGGGTGGACACTGGCAGGTGCACTAGCCATGTAAGTGAGAGTGAGGAACATGCAGGGTTGTTGACGTAGCGGGCGGAGGAGGCAGTGAGATGTTCAAGGGGCCTCAAATGCCAAACTGGCACGGACCATCCAGAGGCACAGGGTGCCCAAGCACACAATCGGGTGAGATTACGCAAGCCCAACTCCTCAACTCAGAATAGAGATGCCAACTAACCAATACCACTAACAATTTCCTCCTCTGCATACACCTCTCAAACTCCAAACCAAACACAAGCACAAACCTCCAGCACAACAAACCGCACAAACTTCACTAAACTGCAACAACAAAACAAACACACATAGATTCGCACATCAGTACACGCCGACTACCGGCCACAAACACCCCAGGCCTAGCCGACGGACCCACCGGGCTGAGGCTGCCAACAGCACATCACTGCACTCTTGCACTTTTCCAGCCTCCTCCCACTAACTCACCTTCCCTCCCTCTTTCAGAGCCGCCAGAGCGCAAGGGGACCACTACGGTGGTGCTAGTGTGCGGTACAAATGTCCTTTAACATTAACATTAAAACTATTTCTCCTCTAAACCAATCACTGTCCTCTGGGGTTTACTGCCCACATCCAATGACAGTCCTCTCCCTAAGCCCCGCCTCTGGAATCCATCTTCAGGTTTTTACTACACGTGTCATTGCTGGGAGTCCTCGAGTTGCTCTCCAAGTTATTTTGTACTTTTTTCCAAGTTTTTCATGGAAAAGTTCTATTTTTGTTCCATCAGAGCCCTTGTACTCCCATCTTCATCGGCCAGCAACAGGGATCCATTTTCGAAGAATTTGCGTGCCCCTCAAGGGCGGTTGTTCTTCACGCCTTCTGACCATGACAGAGGAGAAAAAAGAGGAAAGGACCCTTTTCGGGCCCTGCGCCTAAATGCGGACTAAGGAACGTCTTTGTGGAGGACAAACTTCAAAAGTGTCTGTACTGCCTGCACCCGGACCACAATGTGGATGGGTGCAAGAAATGCCTGGGCTTCTCGAAGAAAATTAAGAAAGACCAGTTTAGCAGCCTGGCGCCATGGCTCAAGTCGAGCATGGCCCCCGACCCCTCCTCCGAGCAGGGTCATGACTCGCCCATGGCCAGTCTGTCCGAGGAGCAGTCTCCCTGCGGAAGGAGGTCAAAGTCCTTTGAGGACGCCCCATTCGGCTAGACTGTGACCACTATAACCGTCCTCCACCCCGGCCAAGTTAGCGGACAAATCAGAGAAACAAAGGACAGAGGAAGAGAAGAAGGCCTCACAGCAGGCTCACTCAGCGCAGCCAAAGACACAATCGACCGCTTCGTTGACATCCTCTGCAGCGACCGCTACAGTGCGTGGTACCGACCCGAGAAGGGTTCTCCCTAAAGCACAGAGAGTATCCCTACCTCCCAGGTGCGACACGGCTGCTGAGGCAACAGCGAAGTCTGCGGGCAGCCCTTGGGAGTTATGGGGAGGCACTGGCTCACATCCCGCTGCGCAGCCCTCAGGAGGGAGAATGGGGGGCCAAGGAGGCCCCCAAGCATCCCTCCAAGGTTCCATACGACCAGCCAATGGACATCTACTCGACTGACAACCAAGTGTCTGTCCATACAGTCCACGAAGACGACGCCTGGCACCCCATCCTTTCCTCCACAGCCAAGGGACATATACATGGACATCCTGTCAACTCTTCATACCCTAGTGATGGAGATCCAGCAACGGTTGCCTCCAACACCGGCACCTGCTGTACTGCAGGCCCCTGACCAGCCTCCATATAAGAAGAGGAAGCATCACCTGACGCCACTGCATTGCCCGCCTCCACCACGTCGGGACCCGACTCCACCAGCGGACCCGGATGCGCACACAGACATGGCCGATGAATCACTGCAACCGGATGCCCCTGAGAGAAGCTGTCCACTAGATGAGGTGGGATCATTCCACTTGATGATCTCCAGTGCCTCTGACCTGTTCCAGATGGTGCCAGAGGAAACTAAAAAGGAGGGCTTCCTATACCAGCGACAAGAGTCCAAGAGGAAGACAATCATGTCGGCAGCATTTTTGGACAACATTTGAGAGGAAGGTCTGGCCCTCATGGGAAAGTCATCCATGGATCCACCCAAATCAGACAGGTTGGAGAAGTACAGGGTGCAGGACTCTGCACCCAAGTGCTTGATGTCACATCCGTCACCGGACTCTGCACTGTCGGCCGCTGCAAGAAAATGTTCAGCCAACCTGTCCTCCGCATCATCAGTCCCCCCGGACAACGAGGGGAAGAAGAGAGATGACATGGGGAAGAGAGTCGTATACACTACGGCATCTGCGATCAAAGCGGCTAATGCTCTGGCTATCTTGTCCTGATATGACCTTTAGCTTTGGTACAAGCTGGGCCCTATTCTGGAATTCCTTCCCAAGGACAAGAAAACCAAGTCCCTCCCCCTGTTCCAGGAAGGGGAGGTGGCGTTGGACCATACCATTAAGGTGGTAGTGGACATCGCCGACACGGGCTTCAGACAAATTGGGAACAGTATTTGCATTTGTCAGCAGGGATGGTTGGAGGCCAAAAACATTTGCCAGAACGTTCATGCAAAGATGCTGGACATGCCTTTTGATGCCGAAAATCTGTTCGGGAAGGCGGTCGACGAATCCCTTCAAGTCATAAAGATGGACACGGAGACGGCGTGTTCCCTTGGCACTCTGGAGCTGCATCGCTCGTCGTCTTTTTGCTCCTCCAGGGGAAAATCGAGCAGATCATCCAAGGGATACTCCACATCATACCAACACCCTTCCTGATCCTCCACGCAGGAAACCTACAGGGGTTGCTCCCAAACATACGGTAGCAGAGATCAGTGTTTCCGTTAGGGCACCGGCACCCAAGCAAGCCTGAACCGGCCAAGACGTTGGGCCTCCACTCGTGCACCTCAGTGGGAGCCCGGCTGACGAGGTTCATCAGCGAGTGGAAAAAGATCACTGAAGATGGGTGCTGGACACTCTCACCCAGGGACACACCTTTGAGTTCCAACGCAGGTGCCCTCGTATTTCACTGGTTCCTCATCAGGAGTAGCACATCCCTCAGCTCCTAGAAGAAGTGCGAGCCATGTTACGGAAAGGGACAATGGTGCTCGTTCCCCAATGGCTCCAGAGTCTATTTCAGATACTTTCAGGTCAGAAAAAAGATGCAGGTTTGGAGACCAATCCTAGACCTACGCCGTCTGAACAAGTACCTGAAGGAAGGGGATTTCTTGATGTTGTTGGATGTAGAGGATGTGCACTTCCATGTCCCCATCCACAGGAAACATCAGCAGTTCCTAAGGTTCGTGGCACAAGGCCAACGCCACAAGTTCAAGGCCCTACCATTCAGCTTAAATGTAAGCCTCAAGGCTGTTCACAAAATGCCTTCCGCCTCGCCCCCCACAGCGGCCCACCTGCATCTGCAGGGCATACATATATACCCGTACCTGGACAAATGGCTGGTATGTGCCTGCTCCCGGGAACTGGCCGAAGAGCTCACAAAGGAGACTGTCTGGCTACTGATGGAGCTGGGGTTCTCCGTAAACTATCTGAAGTCCTGCTTAACGCCATCACAGAATGCGTTGTTCCTCTGCGCCATACTCAACACAGTGGCTTGCCTAGCATCCTCGGAGGAGGAGAGGCTAGCGGCCATTCAAGGGAAGGTGCAGCGACTGTTGTCGTTGAAGACAGCCACAGTTCGGACCATCAAGTCATTGCTGGGCATATTGTCCTGCATCTACCTCATCCGTCTCTGCAGGTTGCAGATGCGACCCCTTCAGGAATTCTTGGGTGCACGTTGGATACATACCAGTAAAAAGTCACCACAGACTGCTCTCTGGAAGGTTGGGGAGCTTACACCAGACATCTACATGCCAGGGGGCTGTGACTTCCGGAGGAGAAGGATTTGTACATCAACATCCTGGAGCTACAGGCAATGTTCTGGGCCCTCAGGTTTTTCCTACTGTCTCTAAGAGGCAAGGTGGTGAGGATCTTCACGGATAACACCACCGCCATGTTATACAACAGGAAGCAAGGGGGCACTCCTCGAGCACTCTCCAAGGAAGCTTATAACTTATGGCATTGGGCCATCGGACAGGGGATGTTCCTCCCGTTGCCTGGCCAGCGTCAAGCACACCATCGCTGACTCCCTCAGCAGAGAACTGCGCTCCTGCCACGAGTGGGAGCTTCATTAGGATCAGGTGGACTGTCTGTTCGTCAAATGAGGCAGACCTCCGATCGATCTTTTTGCCACAGCAGTGAACTCAAAATTAATTCCATAAGTGTGCCAGCAGATTCCAACAAACGAGGAGCATGGGGGACGCGTTCTCCTTCCCGTGGGAGGGTATGTTTCTGTATGCTTTCCCCCGTTTCCTCTCCTGCTACGTGTGATCAACACACTCAGTGTTGGTGCAAGATGATACTCGGCGCCCTGGCGTGGCCAAGCCAGATTTGGTATCCATCTGGACCTGCTCAGCCAGTTGTTGTCACCTCCAGGCATGGCTCCTGCAGCCGTAGAGTTTGGAGGTTATGAGCTGCCAGCGGACTGCAGCGAGGTCATCACCAAAGTCAGGGCGTCAGCGACATTAAATTGCTATGGCCATAAGTGGAAGTGTTTTTCTAGATGGTGCCGGTCACAGAATAGTACCCCTCTGAGGGTCACGGCCACACAGATTCTTCCCTACTTGCTTTCCTTGGAAAAAGCTGGTCTGGCTCACACGTCCATCAAGGTACACCTGGCAGCCATCTCACGCTACACCAGATCCTCATTGTGGTCCCACTGACTTGTCAAGGAGTTTCTCAATGGGATTTTTCAAACTTTTCCACCAGTGAAGGCGCCTGCCCCGGCATGGGAACTCAACATAGTCTTGACAAGACTCATGGGGGCACCTTTCGAACCTATGCATCAGGCCTCAGTCAATTTTCTCTCGTGGAAGGCAGTGTTCCTTGTGACCATCACCTCAGCCAGAGGAGTGGGTGAGATCCAACCTATGTCCTGCAAGCAGCTGTATCTGACTTTCCATGAATCACGGGTTGTGCTGCGTACGCACCCCACTTTCATGCCGACGGTCCCGTCAGAATTCCACCTCAACAAGCTTTTGGTGTTGCCTGTTTTCTTCTCAAAACATTTGTTTGCCAGTGGAGAGGACCTTGCATTCGCTGGATGTTGCTTGTTCCTTTAAGTTCAATGTGGCACAAGCTCGGAAGACATCTCAATTGTGTGTTAACTTCGGAAATTTGAATCATGGGAAGGCCTTGTCCAAGACTTCATCTCAAGATGGCTCTCTGGCTGCATTATGAACTGTCATCGGCTGGCTCACCGGCCACTTCTGAGCAGTCCGAGAGACCACCCCACCAGAGCGATCGCTGCAACAATGGCATTCCTTTCTGATGTGCCCCTGCACGACATCTGCATGTCTGCAATGCGGAGGTCCATGCATACCTTCATGAGGTTCTACTGCGTTGACAGGGATTCCAGGGAGGGGTCCAGAGTTGGCCAAGCCGTGCTATGCCACCTTTTCGCTTGAGGTGAGTCTGTTCCAAGGGTAATTGTTAATTGCTTCTGTTGAGCCATGCCAGCGCCTGTGGTTGTTTAACTGTATTGCTGTGTGTTCGTTATTCATAAGCCTGTGAATCCATGCCAGACCCCATGCTTAAGAAGGTTTTATTTACTTACCTGTAACTATTGTTCTCCAGCATGGGTCTGGCAAGGATTCACATGCAAACCCTCCCTCTGGCCCCACTGCGGCGGCTCTTGGTCATACTGCCACTTTATGTGCTTACCAAATGTGAAGATGGCTGCCAGAGGCAAGGCTTAGGGAGAGGACTGTTATTGGATGGGGGCAGTATGACCCATTGTACATGGATTGGTTTAGAGGAGAAATACAATTTTAAAGTCAAAGTGAAACTCTTTTTTCTTTTACCGAGGATTCCCAGCTTGATGACAGGGAATATTAATGAGCATGTGAATCCATGCCAGACCCATGCTGGAGAACAATTGTTACAGGTACGTACGTACCTTAAACCTTCATTTACTTTCCATGTCAATGAGGATGTTAGGTTGTGTTAGGTGGTCTGCTGCATGGTGTGGATGTTCATGCTGCTCCTATGTATATTCTGCTGTGTATTATGATTGATTAAACTGGTTCTTTTATTTGCCACTTCTCTGAGGTTGTTATAGGGTGATGTGCTGCATGTTTTAGATGCTCCTGTAGAATGGGGGGATTGTCCTTGTTCTTTTACTTACCATATCACTAAAGTGGTTGTAGGGTGATATGCTGTAGATGTTCATGGGGCTCCAGTGTATATTCTGTTGCTTGTTTTGATGCTTGATTAGCCTTGTTATCTTACTTGCCATATCACCTAGGTTGTTGTAGGGTCAGGTGCCTCATGTTGTAGATGTTCCTGGAACGCTGGTATATATTCTGTTGTATTTTTAGATGATTGATTTTTCTTGTTCTTTTACTTGGCATGCCAGGGAGGTGGTTGGGTTGTGTATGGTTATGTGCTGCATGTTGTATGTGTTAAAGGGGCACCAGTGTATATTGATCCTCATATTATAAACGATGATCCTTCTTCTATTACTTGCCATGCCACTGAGATTGTATTGTGTGATGTGCTGCATGTTGTAGATTTCCCTGAGGTACGGGTGTATATTCTGTTCCATATTATGATTAACCTTGTTCTTATACCTCCCATGTCACTGAGGTTGTTGTAGATGTTTCTGGGATGTTGGTGATGCACGGCATGTTGATGTTCATGGAGTTCCGGTGTGTGTATTCTTTTGGATATTTTAATGATTGATTTTCCTTGTTCTTTTACTTGCCACATCTGGGAGGTTGTTAGGTTGTGTAAGGTGATCTGCTGCATGTTGTGGATGTTCCTGAAGGGAACGGGTATATATTCTGCTACATGTTATGATTGATTATCCTTGTTCTTTTTTTTACTTGCCATGTCAGTGAGGTTGTTGTAGGATCATGTGGTGCAAGTAGTGGATGTTTATCGGGCCGCAGGGTATATTCTGTTGCTTAATAGAACGATTGATTATCCTTGCTCTTTTACTTATGTCAGCAAGGTCGTTGTAGGGTCATGTGGATGCTTATGGTTCCCCAGAGTATATACTGTTCCTTTTGTACTGTAGTGGGTGGTGTTGCGTGTTGTCGTTTTCCCTGAGGTACAGGTGAATGTTCTGTTGCATTTTATGATGTCTATCCTTGTTATTTTGCTTGCCATGCCACTAGGGATGTTGTAGATGTTTCTGGGATGCAGGCGTATATTCTGTTCCGTATTTTGATGATTGATTCTGCTTGTTCTTTTACTAGCTCTGTCCCTGCGGTTGTTTGATATTATCCACCTCACTCTTCATTACTCTGAATCCTGTCAATCACATTATCCTGTAATAAAGAACATCTTGGTTGGCTTTCTTTGAGTAATATGGCTAGATTGCCTAAATACCTTATTTTCTTGGAATCTCTGAATCTAATAGACAGCGCTTTCTTCGTGTTAATTTGCTCATCTACAGATTTTGCTTATACCTCGTTTCTTGGGTCAAAATTCTTCAATAAAGGACTTCCGGGCTAGGGGGATTTGGTGGAGGTTGGTGGTTGTCTTTTTCTGCCGCATTATTGGATTGAATACTGCTGCCTTATGTCACTTCATTCTCCTTCCTTGGTCAGAATTACATTATAGAGACATTTATTGTTGTGGGTTGGAGGCATTTCCTTCAAAGAATTATTTGGGGAAAATAAGTGCCTTGTTGAAGGAACTTTGTCAGTGAACTAGTAAAAACTGTCCTAAAATTGAAGTAAAGCATAGCCTATGAACTGATCCACATTCTCCATGAAGTTAAATTAACCACGACCACAATGTAAATCCCCCAAATGATCCATCAGTGAAAAGAATAAATGTCTATCCATGCCTCGGTACTTGGTGGCACAGTCTGCATCAATGTTACATTCTCATGAGCAGTATTTTAAAGTCAAGAATAAATGTGTAGGTCATCAAAGGCTGTATTGTTAAATAACAATAGGACATGTAGCCAGTCCAAGTCTCTCCTCACTAATCAGCCGCCTTGATCGCTAAAATACAACACAGGACGAGTCAATGCAACATGCGAAGCCCTTGAAGCAGTTTATGAAGATGAGACCTGCCCCCTTGTACCTCTGGAGGTGAGCACAGCTATGGACACATGATTAGCTGCTGTGCTGCCTTGCCGGTGTAGCCCGCTTGCTAGATCCCGCACTTTATCGGCTGGCCTGGCAGACGCTGTACTCCCGTCTGTTGTAGAATCCCAGTGCCCTCTTTTCTCTTTAATGAGTAACTTTTCCCGCTCCTCGAGTTCATCGTTTGGCAAACACACCTCAACTACTCGTCTTGCTTAATTGAACACAGCTCTTCATTCACGCACCAGGAAGCACGATCAATATCAGAGGTGCACTAGTATTTTTGCTACTCTAGGCCAGTTTTTTTATTTATTTATTTGAGCATTTATATAGCACACAAAACCCAGAGGTATCTAGGCGCTTAGCTTGGTTACAGGCATACATTTCTCTTAGGTTACAGATCAGGTTATAGGGCGAGCAAGTGGGGCGGCCACGTAATCCCAGTAATCCCAAACACACGCCCGCAACCCTGCAAGCACCTCATCTGTGATGCAGATTTAGTCGAGGGTCTGCGCCAGGACTCCTTTCTTTACTTTCTTTCTTTCCTTCTTTCACTGTGGACGATTGTTTTAATGAATAAACACATTGTTATTGTTTGTTCGAAAATGCTCATCCTGAGTGCCATGAAAAAAATATATATTCCTGGTATTAATGGGAAGATTTGGGTGCTCTCTTTTATTTTGTGAAATAAAATTGAAAACATTTCAGCTGACTTTACAGTTAGGCAGCACATAGGAGCGATGCAGGCTGCATGGGCCTTCATGCGTATTTGAATATTGTGTTCAAGGCCCCTGAGGCGAAATCTACCTGCAGAATATTAAGCATATGCCTTTCAGTGGGAAGCCAGAGTGAAGGGTGTCAATCTGTCGGGTTGTCTTTCACTACATTCCGCTGCTTAATTGAGGAGAAAAATAGGGGGCGTTCGCATATAAAATCCGTCAGACTTCCATTTAAAAACTAGTGGCAATTTGAAGTGGCTCAGGTACACATCCTTAATTTCGTTTGATATTATTGTAAAGTTCTTGGTAGGTGGGGGAGAGGAGAGGGTGAAGTGGGGGTCCATATTCGACGAGTGTCCAACTGTCGGGCATTCGCTCTGCACAGGGTCTGGATGACTTTTCATTGCTCATCCCAATACTTTTTATTGTGTGTCTGTTGCTAGTTGCCCAAGACCGCACCTCTGTGTCATTGTTACTAAGCAGTATGTACAGTCGACCTGCGTCTCTTAAATACCAACTGTGCATTTCACCAGGATGGAGGGAGTGGTGGATAGCGTGATGTTTTGGAAGACGTTTGCCGTTCAGAAGAGCAGCGGCACATGAACTCTTGCAGTTGTCAGCCAACCACCAGCATCGTGGTGCTTTGTATGATTGCCCATTTTCTGAGGGCCTGATAATATAGCCTTATAGAGCGAGGGAGGGGTCTTTATCTTGAGATAATGACCGCCCAACAAGTTATGGCCCGAGGAGATGCCAAGGGCCATTGGTTGGGGAATGATCATTATCCCAATCGATAATGACCCCTGCTGAGGTCTACAAGGGTATTAGCACATAATAGTAGTATCAGCAATACATGTTTTGGAGTTTTGGTAGTGAAGTAAAAAATTCTACTTTAATTCTGGATAAAGTGAATAGTCAAATAAATTAAATGTGGTTTTGTTTTGAAAGAACATGGTTGTCCTCATAAATAAAGCATTTTATTTGCAAACTTGAACTGAAACCGGTTTAACATCATAAACCTGCAATTGGTGCTCTATAAAAAAGCAAAAGCACTTCCCCATGTTTTTGCCTTATCTTTAGTGTACCAGATAGGATATTTCCGCAAAGAAAAAAGGTCCTCTCAGAGTGGACCTGGCTTTGTAAAAGAAATATTGCCTGCAAATTGCATTCTTGTTTCCCTGATTGCTTTGGAAGACAGAATATTCAGAACACAGTCATTACTAGTAGTTATTGACTGCATTCTAAACTTTCCGATTGGCTGAGAGGAGGTCCACAATGATCTCCATGTGCTAATGAATGTAAGATGATGGGCAGTAGTCGTTGAAAAGAAGGCAATGCAACACACACATGACAGTTTTTTTTTTTTAACGTTCAGTTGCTTTCGTGTTACGCTTATTGGTGCCTGTTTTAGAATGTCACAGGTTTGCCAGATATGGGAATTGATGCCTTCTTGGAAATACCTGGAAATGATCACACTGAATGGTCTGGCGAGGAAGCTGAAACTGCAGTAGTAGTCACCAGTGGCAGCTGGTGAATTTATGAACTGGAGGGGCCGACATGTTTGTGCTGAATATGCAGCAGCAGCAACAGAGTGCAGCAAGAGTATCTGAACCAACCAAGAGAGGTGTATGGGTGTTCTCCGCTTCCCCCTTCCCCTCCGTCTCCCTCCCCGCCTGCCTTGGGTTAAAATGGTCAATTTTACAGCACTTTCTGCAAAACAAATAGGTAAAAAGCAACACAGTTTGCAATCAGTTTTTGTATGGCAGCTCTTGAAGAAACCCAGTACATGCAAGTCACCAACAATACACAGGAGCATTTTCCAATGCCTTTTCATGATGCCTTTTCCCACAACATATGGCAGCATATACACATTTCCATGCTGACTGTGCCCACACATTTACATACAGGCTGCACTTAAATGTATTAATATTACTATATAAGAATTCCCAGTTAGTAGAGAAAAAAGTTCCATGTTACAAAAGGAAAGTATGTCCACCAATGTAGGCCAGTGTACCACATAATCAGACTTGGGTCTACTTTTACCCATGATGTCCAGTACAGACATCCCATGACACACTAAAAATAAATGGCCAGGCCAGAGCCAGTAATGTAGGCCCATATATCCATGTAACAGTTCTCTTGTTTTCCATACCATTCATGCAGACTAAAAGAAAACATTCCCCTTTGGAAATGATATGCAGACTGGCACTACTAACATAGGCCAGTCTAGCCATGTAATAACACGTATCATGGTAACTTTACCCTTGATACGAACTAACAAATGGCATACCTCAGTAACCCAGTATATGCCCCAGTATATGCAGATTGGCACCACTAGTGTAGGCCTGTCTTGCCTCGCGCTACCACTTAACATGTCGGCTTTGATGCACAGTAAAGTATCTTTCTCCAGCACGGGGTCTGGCATGGATTCACATGCTCATGAATATTCCCCTTTGTCAGGCTGGGAATCCTTGGTAAAAGAAAAAACAGTTTCACTTTTACTTACAAACTGTATTTCTCCTCTAAACCAGTCACTGCAATCTGGGTCATACGGCCCCCAGCCAATGACAGCCCTCTCCCTAAGCCCCTCCTCTGGCAGCCATCTTCAGATTTTTACTGCACGTTCAAGTGTTGGGCGTCCTCGAGTTTTGCTCTGTGAGCTTTTCTACACTGTCTTGCTTTCCTGAGAAAAAGTCATATTTTTGTCAAATAAGATCCCGTTTGCTCTTTCTCTCCATCGACCGAGAAGCAGGGATCCGTTTGTCAGTGAATTTCAATGCCCTTCAAGGGTAAGGATCGTTGAGTTTCGTCGAAGTTTCCAGAAGGCTATCGGGCCTACTCCACACTCTGGACCATGTTGGAAGAGAAGAATGAGGGAAGCTCCCTTTTCAGACTTTGCTCCGGCAGCGGACTGCGGAACACAAACCCCTTCAGTGCCTCTACTGTTGCCATCTGGACCACCGAGAAGGAGATTACGAAATCTGCCTCGGGTTCACCAAGAGAAGCATGAAAGGTAGTCACAGTAGACTGGCGGCGTGGCTCAGCGTCAATGCCTCTGCCCTGTTCCCCAAGCAGGGACATACTTTCCCCAGGACCGGCCAGTCAGAGGAGCAGGCTTCTAAGTCCTTTGAGGGCACCCCATCCGTGGGGGCCAAAGATGAGGCCCAAGCACTGCAAGTCCGTTGCTGTTGGGGTCGCAGCGCAAGCGGGTCCCGCGATGGGCCAGGCATGATCTACCTCACCATCTGCCTCCATCCCTAGCCATCGATCCAGCTCCTCCACAAAGAGGAAATGGGCCAACCAGGCTAAGCTGCGGCAGAAGCCCAAGAAGCCTAGGGTCCAAGAGAAGGCGGTGGACCGGCCAAAGAAGGCCCAGGCAGCGCAAGACAAATTGTCGCCGACGATCGTGATGGCGGCAGCTGCTCTTTCGAAGGCCAAGTGGCTGACCATGTAAAGGTAGCCCGACTGCACCCAGAGTCTCTGTGCCCCCCGAGGTGGGAAGACTCGGCCGGCGTGGTAGAGAGGACACCGGAAAAGTGTGCTGTCACTAACCCCGTATCTGAGCCCTTAGGATGCAAAAAAGGGGGGGCCGACGAGGCCTCTGGGAAGACCATACTCATGCTCCAAGGCACAGATGTTTCTTCCTCGGACAAGGAAGACCAGGCCTCCATTCACACGATCCATGAGGATGTGGGGCACGACAACGATGGAAATGCCGTCGCAGATGATGCAGGGCTTAGTAGGCCTACTGCTCCAACTCCTCCAAGAGATGTATCGCTGGACATCCTTTCGACCCTGCACATGTTGGTGTTGGAAATTCAGAAAATGATGCCTCCGACCCCAGGTCTGGTCCCTGTGGCCCCAGGGCCTCCAGCGAAAAAGAGGAAGCGCCACCCAACACCGCCGCATCAACCTCCACACCCATGCCGCATGCCTTCCCCTGTGGGGGATCCAGTCAAAGGGACAGACACGGCCACGCCGACAACGGACGATGACGAAATTGTCACGGCGGGTGGATTGCCTCAGCCGAGGGCATCCCCACAGCTAACGCCCGAGGAGACCAAAAAGGAAGGTTTCCTTTACCAGAGGCGCAAAGCCAAAAGGAAAACCTTCATGGCAGTCCCTCTCGTGGATGACGTTTGGGAGGAAGACCTGGCCCTGTTGAAGAGCCTGGCCACACCCAAGTGCCGATGGTCACAGCCGTCACTGGATTCGGTGTCAGCGGCTGCGAGAAAGAGGTTGCCTAATCCCCTGTCATCCTCAGTCCGGCCAGACAGAGAGGGGAAGAAGTTGGACGCCATGGGGAGAAGGTTCATCTACTCTGCGGCATCGACCATCAAAGCGGCCAACTCACAGCAATCCTGGCCAGGTACAACCTGGCCCTGATTCTGGAGTTCCTACCCAAAGAGATGATCTCCTTCCTCCAGGATGGGAAAGTGGCGTCAGACCATGCCATCCCATTGGCCCTGGATGTCCCCGACACAGGCTTCTGACAGATGGGGAACAGTGTCTGCCTCCGCCAACGAGGCTGGCTGAAGGCTACCAATTGACGCCAGGAGGTCCAAACGACGGTGTTGGTCATGCCCTTCGACAGGGACAACCTCTTCGGGAAGACCGTCAACGAGTCTTTACAAGCCATCAAGACTGATAGGGAGACGGCTCTGGCCCTGGGCTCTCTCCAGCAACACCACTCTTCCTTTCATGCCTCCGGCAGAAACCCCGGCAGATCGCCGAAGGGGTTTCGTGGAAGTTCCTCGTCATACCATCAGCCCTCCCGTTCTATGACCCAGGAGGCCTATATGGGCTGTTCCAAGGCTTTCAGTGGAAGTGGCCAGCGTTGTCGCCCCCAAGGTGGAATGCAGGTGCCGAAGCAAGACTGAACCGGCCAGGATGTCGGCCCCCACTCATGGACCCAAGTGGAAGGCCAGCTGACGGGATTCGTCAGCGAGTGGAGGAAGAACTCACCCATGGACATACACTGGAGTTTCAACAAAAGTGTCTGCAGATCTCCCCAGTGACCTGGCAGGAGCAGCACATCCCATAGCTCTTGCAGGAGGTATGGGCCATGTTAGGAAAAGGGGTGATAGAGCTGGTTCCAAGATGACTCTGGTGCTCCGGAGACTGCTCCAGATACCTCTTAGTCAAAAAGAAGACCGGGTGCTGGAGGCCCATTCTAGACTTGCGGCATCACAACAAGCACCTCAAGTCCCAAGGATTCAGGATGGTCACGTTGCAGCACGTGCTCAGCCAACTGGAGGAAGGAGACTTCTTGATGTTGCTGTATCCGGAAGATGCATACTTCCATGTCCCCATCCACAGGAAGCATCAGAAGTTCCTACGTTTCGTGGTACAAGGAAGACACTACCAATTCAAGGCCCTCCCTTTCTCCTGAAGTCGGCACCCAGGGTGTTTACTAAGTGCCTGGCACCAGTGGCAGTCCATTTATGTCTACAGGGGATACACCTATACTTGTACCTCAAGGGAAGTAGCTGTCAAACACATGGAAAGGACCATCCAGCTGCTGACGTATCTGAGGTTCTCCGTAAATTATCCAAAGTCCTGCTTGATTCCATTGCAGAACGCTCTGTTCCTGGGAGCCAGGCTCAACATGGTTGCCTGCCTGCCGTCGCCCTCAGGGCAGGAGGTAGCGGCCATACTGGGGAAGGTGCAACGGCTGTTGTCACTGAAGACTGCCATGGGATGGACCATCAAGTCGCTGCTCTGCCTGATGTCGTCATGCATCTACCTTATCCAGCTCTGCAGATTGCGGATGCAACCTCGTCAGGAGTTCCTGGACGCTTGCTGGATACAAGTGTCCGGAAGCTTCACAGCCACAATCACTCTCGACAAGGAGTTCCGTCGGGCGATAAGGTGGTGGGGCGTCCACTACAGCATCGCCCGGGGCACAGGATTCCAGAACCCTGATTACCAGGAAACGGTCACCACAGACGCTTCCCTGGAGTGCTGGGGGGCCCACACCAGACATCCGCATGCCATAGGCCTGTGGCTGCCCGAGGAGAAGGATCTCCACATCAATATCCTGGTGCTACGGGCAGTGTTCTGCGACCTCAAATCATTCCTTCCATCCCTGAAGGGGCAAGGTGGTGAGGATCTTCACGGAAAAGACCACCATGATGTTCTACATCAGGAAGCAGGTGGGCACCTGATCCCCATTGCTCTCCAGAGAGTCACAGGATTTGTGACAATGGGCCGTTGACCTGGAGATGTTTCTCATCCCCTTTCACCTGGCGGAAGTCAAGAGCACCATTGCAGACTCCCTCAGCAGGGAGTTGTTCTTCTGCCACGAGAGGGAACTTCGGCAGGATCAGGTGGACTGCATCTTCCTCAAGTGGGGCAGAGCCCAGATCAATCTGTTTGCAATGGCGGCGAACTCCAAATGCCAGAAATTCACCAGCAGGGTCCACCGGCCGAGGAGCATGGGGGATGCGTTCTCTTTCCCATGGGAAGGCCTGTTCCTATACGCATTCCCTCCATTGCCTCTCCTGCTCCGAGTCATCAATCAACTCAAACAGTGCCGATGCAGGATGATATTCGTCGACCGGCAGATTTGGTACCCGTACCTTCTCAGCCTGTCAACGTCCCCACCGGTCAAGCTGCCAGTGGTTGCAGATCTGCTCACTAGAGAAGGAGGCGCAATCCAGCATCACGCCCTGGGATTGCTGAACCTGAGGGCTTGGCTCCTGCAGCCTTCGGGTTCGCTGGGTATGAGTTGCTGGCAGATTGTAGGGAGGCCCTTGCCAATGCCAGAGCATTGTCGACTCTTAAGTGCTACAGGCACAAGTTGAAGTGGTTCTCTATGTGCTGCCGGTCACAGAAGATCAACCCTCTGATGGTCACAACCCTGCAGATTCTTCCATACTTGTTATTGGCCAAGGCAAGGCTGACGCACGCCTCTATCAAGGTGCATCTGGGGGCTATCTCCTGCTACACCAGGCCTCCAGGACGATCTTCTCTTTGGTAGCATCGTCTTGTCAAGGAGTTCCTCAAAGGACTGTTTCGATCTTTCCCGCAGGTAAAGGCTCCTGCCCCAGCGTGGGAACTCAGGGTGGTGCTGACGGGGCTCATGGGGGCCCCCTCCGAGCCTATGCATCTTGCCCCCCTCAAGTTCCTCTCCTGGAAAACTGCTTTCCTTGTGGCCATCACCTCTGCCAGGAGGGCGAGATCCAGGCCCTATCCTGCAAACTGCCATATCTGACTTTTCACGAATCAAGGATGGTGTTATGTACGCACCTCTCCTTCATGCCAAAGGTTCCATCAGAATTCCACCTCAACAAGCCTTTGGTGTTGCCTGTGTTCTTTCCGAAACCTTTGTCGCCGGCTGAAAGGACTTTGCACTCACTGGACGTTGTTTGTGCTCAAGTTCTACGTGGCACACATGAAGAGATTTCAAAAGATGTCTCAACTGTTGATGAACTTTGGTCCTGTGAACCGTGGTAAGGCCTTGCCCAAGACTTCCATCTCAAGGTGGCTCTCTGTCATCGGTTGGCGAACCGACCGCTGCCTGGCCATCTGGGAGCCCATTCCTCCAGTGCGATTGCTGCAACGACGGTGTTCCTGTCTGGTGTGCCCCTGCTGGACATCTGCAGGGCTGCTACATGGAGGTCCACACACACCTTCACAAGATTTTACTGCATCAACATGGATTCCAGAGAGGAGTCCAGGGTCGGCCAAGCAGTGCTACGCAACCTGTTTGCTTGAAGATGAGCCTTGTCCGGAGGTAAGATTAATTGCTTCTGTTGAGCCTTGCCACCTACCGTGGCTGTGTAATGTTGTACTGCTATGTATTCTTTATTCATGAGCATGTGAATCCATGCCAGACCCCATGCTGGAGAAGGAACAAGTAACTTTCCAGTATGTAACTATTGTTCTCCAGTATGGCTCTAGCATGAATCCACATGCAAACCCTCCCTCCTGCCCCTCTGAGGCTCTTCTTGGTCATACTGCCACTTTAGGTGGTTACCAAATCTGAAGATGGCTGCCAGAGGAGGGGCTTAGGGAGAGGGCAGTCATTGACTGGGGGCTGTATAACCCAGAGTACAGTGATTGGTTTAGAGGAGAAATACAGTTTGAAAGTGAAACTGTTTTTTCTTTTAGTGAGGATTCCCGGCCTAATGACTGCGAATATTCATGGGCATGTGAATCCATGCCGGACCCATGCTGGAGAAAACTAGTTACAGGTAAGTAACTTGTTCCTTACTGTGCATCAAGGGTAAAGCAAAAAAGAATGTCATGCTACAAGCCCACCCCTAAATTGTGCAGCCCTGCTTCTTCTTTACACACACCCACACATGCTGTCATAAAACAATCTTTCACATGTGCATACATACATCATTAAAAAAAACGCCTTGCATGCACACATACATCAAAACAAACACACCAACATACATTCACACAAACACACATACACATTTTATTTAAAAAAAATACACTCAAGCTGGATTTTCTTTATTTCTCCTCTCCAATGCTAGTGGCATACCCAAAAATCCCAGTGGTCTCCAGCTAACTGTGCCCTGCAGAGTGTAGTGAGCAACATTCAACTGAATAAGCTATATTGCTGGGACGTGGTTTAACATGTTTTCTGCACCTAGATCTGACACAATGTCATACGAATTTCAGGGAGGTAGATATAGTAGGTAGCGTGACGGGGCGCCTTCAATTATAGGCTGCGCAATCATTTGGCTTCACAGCCTGTTAAAGGTAATAGGTTACCTGACACATTTACTTTGCATTCTGGTAGTTGTAGTCTTCAACTCAAAATGGGGGAATGGAGGAAGAAAGTTACAATTATACTCTTTTTGATTAACCTATTTCTAAAGAAGTTTATGTTCTTGTCATGTCGGTTTATTATGATTTGAGTAATCACCTAAAATTGGGTATTTTTGAAATTAGAAATTTTTACCAATTTTACAAAAAAAATGTTCTTACATTGCAGACTGGTCTTAAATTCCAGCTTCATCAGTTAACTAAAGGACATAATCCTGGACAAATCAGTTCATCCTACTGTGCCTCATCCGTGTGTATCCAATCTCCCACAGAACACACATGCACACTTTCTTTTACACTGGGGCGACCCGGGCGAGGCAATGGCTGAGATTTTAGCACTTTTGGGCGGTGTTAGGAATGCACCTGCAACAGCCAAAAAAATCTCTGCGTTTTGGATGTTCAAATGTAAGCAGGTCTGAGTGGGCTGCAAGCGAATTCAACGCTCGCCCCTTTGCATGGCCCCTTCAGTGACTTGGTCTATGACCTTCCACCTGGGTCTTCTGGCTCTTTCGTCTGGGAGAGAAGCCTGTTTCTTAACACCCGCTCCCTCCTGGTGCATGCACTAGACTGCTTCAATCGTCTTCAAGATCATTCTCCCGATTTTGCATTTTGCAGAAATGGCTCAGGGACTCTTCCGACACCGTCATTGGCCAGTCTATTCCCAGAAATATTGGCATTTTAAGGCAAGACCACCCCTCATAACACTGTGGGGTGTAATTGCAATGATATTTACTATGACTTTTAAATGTTCGATATTATCATTTTCTCATATGCTGCACATGGAATCTTTTCTTCTTCGTGCGGAAGTCTGATCTATTTGTAGTCTTTATTTCTTTTTAGTCTATGGACCCCCACACATGACACAGCCTTCATTTCTGCTTTTCTTGAGTTTCTCTCCGAGCTAAGGCTCCATTACAATTCCCTTATTGTTTTAGGGGATTCTAACCTAAACCCAAATGACACTTGACCTTCCTGCTTTTCACCTTGTGTCCGCGCTCACAGATTTTGGCCCGACCCCGTTGGTTGTTGGCCCCTCGCATTCTTTGGGCAATACACTTGACCTCATCTTGGCCTCACTGGAGCTGGTCACAGTACATCCTAGTATTCCGGTCTCCTGGTCAGACCATGTAGTCATTCCATTTTCAATCCGAGTGGCTCCCTTACCTGTGGTATTGCCACTTTGTCGTACTCTGTCTCGTCGCTGGAAAATGTCAGCAGGATTGTTATTGTCAGGAACATTTCTGATCATCTTGCCATAGATACTCTTGTTGATTTTGCTACCCTTGCAGCTTCGTTTACATCTCCAGCCAACTCCCTTGCTCCTCTTCAAGCATCTCGGCCTCAGGGCCGCCCTCTCAGTCGTGGTTTTCCGCAGCGCTTCCCGAGCTGCATCTGCTAAGACAGCAAGCGAACGTAGAAGGAGAAGTGATTATTCACCCTCTGCTCGGCTAGCACTCCGTAGCGCAACAATTAGCCATTATAGAGGCCAAGCATGCCTTTTTCTCTTCTTCTATTCAATCTTCCTCTAATGCCCCAAAAGCTCTTTTTAAAATAGTTTGATCCCTATCCACCCTCCCTAGCGGCAGTCGGATCTCTCCCTCTCTTTCTGTCTGTCTTTGTCATCTTTCTTTCAGGACAAAATTTCTCTTATCAGACAGAAGTGTATCACTTCTCAGGGCTCTGCTCCCATGCTTGATTCTGTTTGCTCTGCTTACGTTCCCCTGGCTCTCTGGTCCGAATTCCCTGGTTTTTGTAAGGCTGACATCATCTCGGCCACTTTGCGTCTCAAATCTGCTTCCCCATCTGACCCTATTCCGCTTAGGATCTTTAAAGAGATCATCCCTCAGATTGCTTCTCTAGTGTCATCATCAGTTAACCTTTCTTTGGCTAATGGTTTTATTCCTTCTTCTCTTAAACATGCACTGGTGACCCCCCCCCTGATCTAGCTCTTAAGGCTAGTTCTCTTCTACCTTTTTCTATGAAACTTTTAGAATATCTTGTCACCCCCCTGCTTTCCTCTTTTCTTGAGAAGCTGGTTGCCTTGACCCATTTCAGTATGGATTTAGGCCCAGTCAGAGCACCGAGTCAGTTCTGGTGTCGGTGGTTGATGATCTGGCGCAGATTGTAGACCAGGGGGGTGGGTGTTCTCCTCCTGGATCTCTCTGCCGTGTTCGACACCATAGACCACGTCATTCTGATCCAGAGGCTCTCTCATCTGGGTATCTCTGGCAAAGTTCTGGAATGGTTTACTTCTTTTCTCATTGAGAGATCCTAGTCTTTCTTTCTGTCCCCTTTCAGGGCTCTGCACTCTCGCCCCTTCTCCTTGATGTCTATATTCATCCTCTATTTTCACTGCTATTCTTATGCTGACGACACCCAGATTCTGATGCGGCTGGACCTTGCTCGTCCTGATACAGCCACTCGGTGCCGCTCTTGTCTCTCAGCCATTCATTCCTGGATGGCCCTCAATTGGCTCCACCTCAATGGGGACAAAACAGAGTTTCTTTTAATTGGCTCTCATCCTGATGTCACTCTGTCGTCCAGTTTATTCTGACCTCCCGAGCTTGGGCCCCTCGCTTGCCCTTCGCCTGTGCAAAAAACCTAGGTGTTAAATTATCTTCAATGGATTGCTTTTCTCCTGCAGATTCCTCATCTGATAGATATTCCCTCCAGCTCTGCTGCTTCGGAACATTTTCGATACAGGGCGTATTGGACCTCGACCCGGTCGTCGACCATCGATTTGTCTTGCTCGGCATCTGGTTGTTGGCCCCTGAAATGACATCAGGCGTCGTATAATAGAGCGTCACTATGTCCTAACATCAGTCCCTTTTTCCGTGCACTAATACAGTGCTTAGGAACACAGAGCTCGACTCTTTTGATGTTTTTTGTCATAAATCTTGTATTTTCGCTAATTCCTCGACACGAGATGACGGTTGCAAGGGTGTCCGGTTTCAAGCGGTTTTCCAACTGATGCACCAAGATGTCCCTCACCGACCCACACGAGTTGTCTCTGGTACCTCGGCACAGGACTGACAGGTGCCCATCGTGCTCGAAGATGCAGCCGAAATTCCTTTGTGACCGAGCTGCTAAACTCACAATGGGTCGACTGCCCTCAAAATCTCTGGCACGGTCCACGGTTTGGTCTTCAGAGGCCGATACCGAGGGGCATACCCCGAGAAACACCGGCGGAAGAAGAAAATGTCTCACTCGAGGAGCCACTCTTCCTTGTCTTTGTCCCAAAAAAAGAAAAGTCTCCACCACCATCAACGGGACTCTAAATCGTCGATGGAATATGGAAGCCGTCGGCTGGGCCTACCACTCGCCAGGAGTGGAAGGATTTTAAACCCTTAATGCTTGCAATGTTCAAGCAGCATGCTGCAGTCAGCGTGGCTCCCATCCCCATGCAGGATGCCTCGGAGCCAAGAGCGGCGCTCAGTGCACCCAACCCCTCTAGTGCCCCGGTACCGACAATGTCAGCGTTGATTAATCTTTCAACGTCAAAAGAAATATATGGAAGCCGGATTACACCCGTGCATCCAAGGATGTCAACGCTGCAGCGTCTCGACCTCGGTCAATGCTGACATCCACCATGCCAGTGCTGAAGGACAAACCCTCGACGTTGGCGGCTGTCGAGAAGGTCTTTAATCCACAGCCCTGGTCTGAATTTTTCAAGACCATGACGGGTATCTTCGGCGATCACGACACTGATGACCAAGATGTCGACCCGATTTTCTCAGGTTCAGAAAGGGTGCACTATTTTGATGACCAGAGCAGGCTGCTACAACTAGCTCAAGGCCACCAAGATGCTAGTGGTCTGGACACTAAGCCTGACCTCGAGTTTCAACAGTACCAGCCCTACCTTCACAATAGATCTAAATACCCTGGTAGAAAGGGTTATCAACACCCTGGGACTACACTCAAAAGTGGCGCCTGCGCAAGGTTATGGCCTTACCGACATCCTAGAGGAAGATCTGGCCACTAAATGTAACATGCCTCTGAACCCGGCCATTGCCGATCCCTTGATATCTCTATGGCAAACCCCATGTTCCATTCCTCCCATCAGCTGCACCATTCCCAGTTAGTACAGGTTGGCTAGAGGAGACCCCTCATACTGCTCCTCTCACCCTTCCCTGGACTGGCTTGTCATTCAGGCGGCTACGGTCTCATATAGATCCTCTTCTACATCCACTCTTGCACCCAGACAGAGAAGCAGTTTTGCCAAATACTCTGGACAGCAGTGGAAATGCTGGCCAGTATGTCCTGGAAGGTGAAATGCGTGATGGCTTTTCATTTTAAGCTTCATGTCCTGCGAAGGTCCTTCCTGCCTCCCTACATCCGATTGTCGTCTCCTCTCTTATCTCTGGTTCTTTTGATTATTGTTGCTCTCTTTATTAAGCCCAACCTAAATATTTGTTCCCACCGTCCTCAGATCCTTCAGAAGTCATCGGGTCGCCTGGCTTTGGGGGCTCCTCGGCTCTCTTTGGCCACTGCTGCTGTCGACGCTCTTCACTGGCTTCCGATTATTAGTAGGGTTCATTTTAAAGCCCTGTGCAATTTTCAGCAGGCTTTTTGTAAGGGTGGTCCAGCCTATCTGCAGGCTACATTTGCTCAGTATGTTCCCTCGCACTCCTTGCAATCTGCTTTTACACTCTGCATTGTTGTTCCTCGTGTCCCGCGCTCGCGTGTCAGTGGCTGCTCCTTTTTGGTCTGTGCACCTCGGTTGTGGAATTCTCTTCCTCTTCCTTTACGCTTAGTACAAGATCATCTCACCTTCAAACGCAGGCTAAAAACTCCCCTTTTCTCTTCTGAATATGCTTTGTTCCTGTTGTAGCTGTTTTCACTTTCTCTGCCTAGCGCCCTCATGCCCTTGCTCGTGTATGTTGCGCTTTACAAATTTCCTTATCATAGCATAACATTGAGAAATTGTGCTTTCACAGTGCCCCAGCCAGTGTGAGCCAGTGATCACAAAGTAAGGCTCTTGGTGTGCGTCCTTTACTTTCATTTAATTAGCCCCTGTTTTATTACACAGTTAAATTAGGGATTGCGACCATATTTCTGCGCACTAAATCGTCCGCCTAATGTGAACTGGAAATCCTCACTGTAGCTTATTTTTGTAATCCTTATGGGATAATTTAAGGGAATGAAATATTGCAATTGATGAATGTCTGCATAGTTATGCAAGCAATTGCTTTAAATCTGCCATTTGCCATGCTTGCCTGCGTGATTTAATGCTAGTCTCCCGCGCAATATTGTTTTTAAAGAGGACCCTTCTTAATGAATTATATTTGTGACATAATACCGAACGGGGAGCCCTCTGTACGTGCCGTTAAAATGTTTCCACTGTAGGGATATTATAATCTAAATTCACCCCCCCAAAAACCCGTCCGAATATGGTCTAGAGATATTTGAAGTAAGAAGCGAGATGAAAAACATTTAGAGTACCAAACTGCCCTCTAGTGGTGTTAAGGAGAGTAACATTGCAGTGAGAAAAGGGCACGGCATAGTGCTGTATTCCTGCAATGGAGGTATACAGGAAAAAGTCCGACATTTGTTTCACATTCACTTACACGGGTAAAATGTCAATTGTTAAATCTACGCCAGGATCACATGAGCAAACTAACTTCCACACCCCTAAACAAACCGTGCTGTCCGCAATTAAAGAGACACTTGCCGTATATAGTACTGCTTATTTTCCTAGCATACTAGGCTAGCACTCTAACCTGGCACCAGCCTGCAGCTTCTAGTAGCATAAGGCAGCATTAGTTATGAATATGCACTGCTGCTCGAGGTAGAAACCGTAAAGGCCAAGAGTAGTAGGCGGGAAGCTTTGAAATGCCTCCATGTGCCCGTGTTTACTTTTGTGTTAACAGAAACAAGTGCATTCACGCGCGACTGTTCGACAGCTACTAGGAATTTGCTAAATTGAAAGGACTGTGATTCCTGTCATACAAGTATTAAGGATAAGAAGACTGTGGCTCAGTCTACTCAGGGCTAGGAACGCGATAATGTGTGCCCCTGTGTTTGTCCGTCTACGAGAATAGAACCTTTGTAAGGACACATTCTTCACCCTCATTGACCTTTTGACTAACCTAAAAAATTACACAAAACTCTTCCCTTAATCCTCCTGAAGAAGCTGTTTAGTAAAACACGTGTTTCAAGTGTTTTTTTTTTTTTTGTAAAAGAGGTCATGAAATCCTGAATTCTCTTAAGGCTATATACACTGTTTGACAAAACGCATTGATAGAATGACACAATTAAGTTATTATTTGAACATGAAAAATGTGCATGTATATAGAGATTTGAAAGAAACACCTACTACCAGGTTACTCAATTCAATAATTATAAAAAAGATAGCTCAGTGGCAACGTGCTCGCCTTGGAAGCAAGACCACATGAAGAAACACAGGTTCGATGCCTGGGTCCGAGCTTAGAAACCTATGGGTATTTAAGCATGTTATAAATATGCAACTAAGACAACAACTACAACAAAAACATATTCTGTAACAGCGCCTCGCTGCCCCCGGGCGGTGTGAGCACTTTAAAAATGCAAATAAATAAGTAAAATAAATAAAAAGAACAAATAAAGATTATCTAATTAAATACTCCAGAAATAATGGTGTTTTTATGTACTTGGTGAAATTGAGTTTACCCAAAAGCAATACCCCTCAGATGTGATCCATCCTTTCTAACCAAAGTGGTTGCAAAGTTACATCAGACCGAGGACATTGTATTGCATTCTTTCTTCCAAAACCCAGCTTCCTGCAACGTAGAGCCATAACCCAGTGTAGATGTCAAGAGGACAGTCTTGGCCTACAAACAAGTACTTTCAGAAAATTTGACAATCTGCTACTTTTGGTTGTTCTGGGGCTGGTAGAAAAGTATGAGTGGCAACCATCAGCAAATTAAGCATATTAACCATCTGCATGGCATGCTCATCAATGGGTGTCCCACTTCCTTCAGAGGTTCAAGGGAGATCGACCAGGGATATGGCGGCCTTGTGGTATCAGGACATACCTAGGACTGCAAGCTGCTTGGACGCAAACTAGTTTACACAGCGCTATTGCTTAAACTTTAGGAGCCAATGATATAGCTCCTTTGGCCACTACTGTTTTGCACATGGGTAGCCATTGAAAAGGGCGATTGTCCACTTTCTGATGAGAACAAAACAGTGATGGGGTGTGTTTGCCGACCACTCAGTGGCCTGCATGTTTTAACATATACCCATCCATCGCTAGCCAAGTTACGTAATGGGACAATGAAGGAGGACTTGGAGGTAATGATCATTTTCTGATTACTTACATTGCGAAACCAGAAGGTGTCTCATCCACTAGTCGCTGGGGATCTGTCATCCAGGTGGCCAGGAAACGGCCATTGCTTTTGTATCCAGTTCCTGGGGGTGGACCAGTGCGGGAGGATCACCTGGGTGAGAGGTTTTACGGGGAGTGGGAGTGGGACACTGAATGGTGAGACTCGGTATCCCCTTCCCTGTAACACCTTTACCCCATCCTACCAGGTAGGATACTTAGGAACTCTACACCCCCTGCTATTTACAACACAAACACTTTCACATGGACAGCCCACTTTGGGAGAAAACACCCGAGCCGTGTACATGACCTGTCCCAATGCATTGGTCAGGTGAGGTCAGGCAATTACTTACAGTTAATCACACCTGACGTCCATTAAACTTCCCACATGAATAAAAGGCAGAGCACAAGGGCACACACTGAGCGAGGCAAAGCACACAAGGAAACAGCAGTTTCGAGACGGCAGCTGGACGAGAGTAGAAAGACTGAAAAACGGGAGGGGATTGCAAGGAGGGAAATTCCCTTGACCTTTCCAACAAGGGACCGTTACTTTCAAGACCCATCGAAATTGAAAAGCCTAAGCTCAGGAAACCAGGCTGAAGAATCCTACATTGTGTGTTGGAGATTCCCGGGGCCCTCCCGTGCCACTAATCAAGGCAGGAGAAGCACCAGCCGCCATGGTACCGTCCTTGGCTCCAAGAACAAAGCAGCATCTGTGAAATCAACAGAGCCGGTGAGTTGGGGAGACAGATACAAGACCGGTCTGTGTTGTAGCCAAGGTTGTAAGCAGCAACATTGTATGGCGAGTGCTGGAACGAACATTATTAAAACGCGTGTGATAAAAGACGCAAGTAAAGTTGATCTGCTAATGAGTGTTTGAAATTTGAGAGTAAAAGATACAATACTTTTGACCGAGTGGTCCGGCACCGCGTGTGTGCTCAATCGAATGTCTCTGTAAGGCATCCAGCTAAGAAATGGGTCTGATCCCGGCAGAGGGGGATCCAGGGTGAAAAGTGGATCATCAGAGTTTTTGCATATGAGAATCTTGAGGAGAAAGGAACTTTGAATGTTTGTCGCATCAGGCTCTCTGAAGTAAGAGACCTTGAATGGCAAAGCGACTTTGTCGCAGAAGGCCCTGGTACTAAGATTTTGAACTGCATCCTTGTGCTATAAAAGCCAGAGTATGTGCTAAGCTCGAGTTTGCCGTCTTGTCCCATGCTGAAAACATGGGGAAGGGAAGCTAACGGCTTAACTAGCCTGACATATCCTTTATTGAACTCTTTTCTTTTGTATAACATTGTTGCCAACACCAATTCTATTTAGAAGTAAGGATTGGCAATAGGTGTATTACCATAGGCCCTTTGATTTAGACAAGGCCCCACTAGGAATGTGGTGTTATTATTTGATGGTAGTAACTTGCTTCCATCTTTAGACTTAGGATTAGATAGGTGTTTTTCAAACCCAAATGAAGTTTAATAAACACCCTTGAACTGTGATCACTTGTGTCTGTATTACTGTTTGATACCATGCCTTCCTTACATTACCAGTAATCTTGCTTACTCGTAGTTATACTCCCCCCACACCCTTTCCTAAAAGCGGGTACACAGGCCCATGATGGACTTGGATAAACATAACTGTGGTATTATCGGATACTGTGGTTATTCTACCTATAAAGGGAAGGGGATGGGACTAAAATAAATGTAAAATGTGTTCTTGTCATACAAGTTGGTACTTCAAACGTAAGTACTATGACGAGGAAGACTGTAGGTACTAGGAGTAATTTATTTAATGTGTTCATTTATTTCACTTAAAAAGCATGCAACAGCCCGGGTGCATTGAGGCGCTGTTACAACCAGTTGTTACTCATGCTTATGTGACAAGTTCTGTGAAGGGAAGTACAGTAGAGACAGTATAGTCAGGCAAATTATTCAAATAGCAAAGGGTTCAAGGCTTTGTGGAACAGCCAGTAGGATGGTTCGGGTCTTAGGGTGGAAGGCAAGGCATTCCATTATGTGGCTGCCAGGTACGGGAAACTGGAGCCACCTGCTCTCATGAGCCTGAATTTGGGTTGGACAATGCAGTGGGTGTAGGGATTTCTCGTCGGTCTGATGGAGTGGACTCTGGTGATGTTCTTGGAGAGGTAGGGCGGTGCAGAGTTGGAGAGGCATTTGTGTCTAATGGACATAGTTTTAAAGATGATTAGGTTCTTTATTGGTAGCCAGTGTACAGCTCTCCTGGCTGCAGAGATATGGTTTCTCTTAGGGATGCTGAGAGCTGAACGGAGCACGTTATTTGGGATGACTTGGAGCTTCAGGATGTTTTTGCTAATGTGCCCACAAAAAGGGCATTCCAATAATCCAACTTTGAACCAATAACTGCCCGGGAGATAGTAAGGCAGCTTTCTGTGGTGAGGAAGAGCTTGGCAGCGTTGAGCAATTTGGTTCCATAAGCCACTGAGGAGGCTATTGAATTTACTTGCTGCGACATCGAGAGCGCAGAGTCCAGGTAAACACCTAGTGTCTTGACCGATGTCGAGACTGGGATTGCAATGTCATCAATGAGGAAGGTGGCGTATTGGTCACTGAGATTCTCGAGCACCGCGGGTGTGCCTACCAGTAGGATTTCAGTCTTTTTCCATTTAGGCACAGGTGATTCTCTGTCATCCAGGCATGGATGGTGGTATAAGTGGCATTGAGTGTGCTGGAATCTCCAAGATAATTGCCTGTGAGCAGGAGTGGGATCTGTGTATCATTGGCGTAATTTGTGTAGGCTATGCCGACAGCATCAAGGATGTCAAAGAGAGGTCTAGTGAATATGTTGTATAGGGTAGTGGATATGCATGAGCATTAAGGGACTCCGCAGCTGATGCTTGGGAGCGGAAATGGCAGTTTCTGCAATACTTTCATGACTCTTCCCTATAGGAATGAGGCAATCCAGACTGTGGCACTTATTACCAGTCCGGCGGGACCGGTAGGGATTTACTGCCTCCGGACTTGTCAGAATTACCGGGGCATTACAGCTCTGGTAATCCGGTAATTCTGGAGCCAGCATTCTGTAAATCCCCATTCCCGTGGAGTCGCATTCCACGGGAATGGGGAAGTGGAATCGCCGGCACCATGTGGTAATGGTGCCGGTGTTTCCGCATCCATCTGCGGCCGGTGGCGTTATGCCCGCCAGGTTAGACCTGGCGAGTGTAGCACCACACAGCCAAAGAGCTTGTAGTTAACTGGTCCGGAAAACGGTGCCAGTACGGTTTTACCAGCACCATTATATCCGGACCGACTAACTTGTAATGAGGGCCTATGGCTTTAGGGGAGAAATTGGCTGCAATCCTCAGGTGGTGGCAGAGTATCTTGTGGTCTATCAGGTCAAAGGCCGCTGATAGGTCGAGGAGGAGGAGGAGGAGGAGAAAGAGGAGGAGAAAGAGGAGGAGAAAGAGGAGTAGGAGGAGGAGGAGGAGAAGGAGGAGGAGGAGGAGGAGAAGGAGGGGGCGGCGGAGGACGGGCTTGCTGGTGTCCCTGATCTCATCCAGTTGTTTTTTTAGATCCAGTAATGCAGATTGTGTACTGTGGCCAGGGCAGAATTCTGATTGCCTCATTCCCAGAATCTGGTGGGTTTCCAGGAAATGTTGGACTTGCAGGTAGGCAGCTCTATCGAGTATTTTCAGTAGGAAAGGCACTGTGGCTATGGGCCTATAGTTATTAGGGCTGGTGGGATCTAGCGTAGATTTTTTCAGAAGGGGTAGCCACCCACACTTCCTTGAGCCAGGTGGGTACTAGGCCTGAGGAGCATGTAGCATTTATGAATGCAGAGATGAGAGGGGAGATTACTTCAGCGCATTCCTTGATGATGGAGGCTGGGCAGATATCCCCTTTGCACCTTGGGGGTTTTAGACTATTGAAGATGGCTAAGACTTCCGTTTCTTTCGTCATTTTAAAATCAAACTGTGGAAACCATTTCACCTGGGGGTCCCGATTAGGGTCTGTGGTATGGTCAGTGGGTTGCTGGTTGTAGGAGGCTCGAGGGCTCTGCGTTCTTTTGTTAAGCAGATCAATCTTGTTTAACATTGCTGCCTGAGTGTTGGTGCACCAGGCTTCCTTCTTGGTGACTAAAAGTGGAGCGGGCGAGGGGCTTTCCAATTTCCTGAAGATAGTCAACAGTTCTTTGGTGTCACATTTGACATTGGTGGTTCTGAAGTTATAGGCTGAGGATTTAGCTGAGAGTATGGTTAGTTTTAGGCATTGGAGATGTTATGGAATTTCATTCTTGTGACGATCGAAGGATATTTATGCCAGGTTGCTTCCGTGCGTCGTTTATTATTCCTGAGTTCTAGCAAGTCTGAGGTGAACCAAGAATTGGAATGTCTAATGGGTTTGGCTTTGCGGGCTGTTAGCTGGACAATTGTATCAACCACTGTAGTTAGCATATTGGTGTACATGTTGGCAAGTGTGGATGGGTCCTTGGAGAATTGCGGTTTGAGGTTAGGCGTGTCCAGCAGTGATAGGACGTTCACCTTGGTGAGCTTCTGTAAGCTGCGGGTAAGTGCAGGGGGCATGGGCAAAGATGAAATCTTTTATTTAGTATGTTGTGCGAAAAGTGTGATGTTCCGATCTGACCAAGGACATGGGGTGATGGAGGTGACTGCACTCATGCAGTTAAGTCAGCAATCCAGTCCAGGGTATGACCTTTAGAGTGAGTAGAATAAGTAGGGTTGCTGATACTCCGATTAAAGCCTATGGTTTCAAGTGCTTTTGGTAGGGACGTGGCATGTGGGTCCTCAAGGCCGTTGAAGCCTAGATTTAGGTCCCCTAGCAGGATTAATTTTGAAGAGGTTTTAATGTTTTCATCCAGGATTTGGAGGAGTTTTTCGTTGAAGTTGTGAGGCAGGCCCCGGGGGGCGGTAGATGATATGTAATGTGATAGTACAGGTGGGCGAAGGGGACAGCTTCAGGGATAGTATGTCTGCGTTGCCTGGTAGTGAGGTGTTCACTTGTCTGAAGGTGAGGTAATTTTTGGCTATCAAGGCCACACCACCACCTCTGGCATTAGGCCTGTCTTTCTGATATATTGTGAAACCTCAGGTGAGGGCCAGTGTAGGGGCAGAGCCAGAGGTCTCATGAAGCCAAGTTTCAGTTATGGTTAGGGGATCAAGGTTCTGTGAGGTAAAGAGGTCTGAGATGTCCAGGACATGAGCAGGTAGAAGGAGCGAGCATTGATGAGGGCACATTTTAGATATGGCTCTATTACTGGGCAATGGGATATATTCACCGGACCGATGTTGGCAGTACTATTGTCTGGCAGAGGAATTTTGGGGCAGCGAACTCTGGCAGTGATATGTACATTGGAAACGTTATCATTCACAGGTATGGCAATTTGAGGGCAGCTAACTTTGGCAACAGTCAGTACATTGCAAACATCATTCAGAGGTGTGGTTGCTGGACTGATCCGGGCAGAGGCTGCAACGCTTTCTTCGTAGTCTGGCCAAGGTGCATTCGGTCAGCAGGTTTTAGGGGAGTTATGTGTTTAAGCCGCAACTCCATGGACTCTTAGGGAGGGTGCTTACGACAGAGGTATTTGCTCTGACCACATCATACTGGGCAGGATCATTGATGGTGACGGCGTCAGCCTTATCGGGACGTATAGTAGCTTGCACCAATGGGCTGAAAGGGGAAGTTGAGCGGGGAGGAATGTAGCATGCAGGATCCAACTTGGGTCCAGCTTGTGAGTGTGTATGCGCTCAGAGGCAGCAGTTCCTAACTTAAGTTAGGATGGGGAGGTCCGGCAGCTGCGGTGATTCAGTCTACGATCTTAGATTGAGGTTGCGGGACAGCATTGTGGCTCTATCGGCCAGGCCAGTGACGGTAGCCCATTCTGTGTACTGTTTAGGGGGTTGGTGAGCGCAAGGGGTAAACAAGCCCGTTGCAATGGGAGCCTGCAGTAATAGTTTTGGATTGTATGCGTGCCTGCAGGCTTTCTGTGGAAGTGGTGAGCTCTGCCGATGTATTATTTTTGGGCTATGTAGTCCCAAGTCTGGGGCCATATTGAACGGATTTGCTTCGCACTAGACATATGTTCCTCATAGATCCTGATATGTCGACGGGGGGCGGTCTAAAGCAATTTACTTTTGGCACTGAACTTTGCGGAAGGTGTGTGGCGGCCATATCGCCAGTGGAAAGAACTTGGAGGGAGGTGGTAGGGGGAAGACAAGGTCGCAGGAGAGATTGATAACACTTAGATTGGTAGGATCTCTAATCTAGTTGCGGCCGCAGCAGGGTGCTTATTTATAGTCCATAGGACTGGTGACAGTGAGGGGCCTGGCTCACAAGGGCGCCAATAGAGGGAGGTGCATCTCGTCCTCGACGGCTGAGACCAGTAGAGATGACCAGCGACAGCCTTAATAGCTAGCCTTGCTTGATGGCTGGCTTTGGCTCCCGGCACCGGGTGGAGTGCTGTATAGGTGGGCTCTTGATGGAGGATGCAGTAAAGGGGAGAAGGCAGGCTGGGAGCTCAGCAGAGCTCTGTGTCCTGCGGCAGCCATCTTATGGTGATATTCGTGGCTGGAGACTCCTGTCTTCCTCGTGCTTTGGGGATAATCTGTGCTGGTCTAAAGGGGCCCTGTGTACATAACAGTCCGGTAGAGCCGACCAGTGACAGCCTTAATGAAGATTACCATTAATTCATTATACATTAAACATAACTACTGCCAATAGCTCTGGGAAGCTTCCATTCCATTGTTTTTATTGTTCCCCTAACCTGTAAATGTGACACTATAAACTGTTTTCTTTTCTTCTTAAAAGCAGTTGCATGCGTATTTTGTATTTATATTTGTACAAGTCAGATTGCTTTTACCAATACAAAGTGTGCCTTCTAGGAGAATCTATATCACTGTGTACAAAAGAGGGGAGCCACGGTTCATATTTATTCATTTACTAGATATGCCTTTATTCTTCTCCCAATTGAAGAATAAAAGCCCATGGTTTTGGACATTTATGGCCCAGACAGCAGCAGCACATGTACCCATGCACCTTATCATGTACACCTTATCTCCCTTATCTCCCTTTCACACACTAGGCAGTGAGAGCTGTCACAGACCACAGGCCAACTTGGTTTTAGTGACCGCATTGATGTCGCTGGGCCGCTCCATTTGTTGTGTTTGAACCGGTATGTTTTCCTCGAGATGAAAAGGCGTCCTTCTTGCATGTTTTCATGCCCTCCCATCGACGGCATTCACACTGGTCTTTGCAGGCTGAAATGTGGGCATACCGGCATTTCCGAGAATGTCATGAAGGTCAAAAGGACAGCAATGAACCCCTTCATACAGCAGCAACGTTTACTCTCAAGCCAAGCGTCATAGTGTGTGCGACAATCACGTTGGTATTGGCACTTACCTCTACTGTGGGCAGATCTGAGTTTTACACCTGCTGCAAAGAGGGCGTTCTTAAGGACATCCCATGACTTATTTACTCACACATGTCATGGGGAAGTATGGAATATGGGATATGTTGAGGGTTTCTCTTTCTTCCACTTCTCTCTCTAATCCTTTACAGTCTTCTCTCTGAGGGTCTACGTTCCTGCCCTTCTCTAAGCTTTCAATCTTTTCTTGCCTCTCTTGATGTTGTCCATATGCAATTCACAACTCTCTTAAACAGTCTCGTTTCCCGCCCTTGTCTAACAAAAAATAATTTCTCCTTGTCTTCCTTTTTGTTCTCCATGATATCACCACTCTCCCTTATCCCTTTCCCTCTACTATCTTCATCTGTAGCTTCCTGAACAATCCCTCTTCTCCCTCCTCAAGTTGCTCTCTTCTACTTTCCTTCTTACAACAGTCTGTGTCTGTCACCCTTCTAATATGCTCTTCCTATTGTACCAACGTTTTCTCTCTCCAGATGATACTCCTCAACTCACTCTAAGGCAGAATCCCTCTCTTTCCAAAATTGCTTCCTCGCTATAACTTTAACCTAAACTCTCTCTCCGTCTAACTCTGTTGTTAGCTTTACAACCAGATCTATTCATCTCTGTTCAAAACCCCAACCCTCATCCAAAAGTCTGTAATTAATGTCTTTAGAATTGAAGCTCAGCATCTTTCTTTCAACTAACATGTATCTCCAAAAAACGTCTTGCTACCCTTATCTTCAACTCTCCTTACTGTGTCAATTTACTGACTTTCTATGCCCAAAACTGTTCTTTTCTGTTGCACGCTTTCATCCTCCTCAAATCCCAATATTCATACTTCTATTCCTTGCATACAGCATTCCCCACGCTTTACACCCTTCACCACTCACCAGTAACTGATTCAAAGGCTTCTCCTCTGGCCCCTCTGCTGACCAATCTTCCCTGGCTGGAGCCTCTACAGTCCTGTCTTCACACAGCAGCTGTGTCATGGTGTCAAGATTTGCTCCCTTTGCTCTTGTTCCTGCCACTTGAGGGCATGATTTGGGAACTGTTTCATATGGGCCTTACCTTCTGAACCCTACAACACAATACTGTGCTGATTTGGGTGCTCAAAAGCCCTTTTTTCCATTTCACTTCCCTTCGGGATTCTTTTCGGGTTTCTGGCAGCCAATATGCTTCTTTATTCAAAAGACTACACTTCCCAGTATTCCTGGCTCACTGCTTCATGTCCACCCTTGCAGGACAAGGTTGGAAGGAGAATAAGGAACACCTGGAGCTGCAGGTGCTAGCAAGCATCACACCTGCGGCGTGTGATCGTTAGCCAGCTTTAAAAGCCTCAGTTTGCTTCAATCCAGCGCTGGCCTTTGTTGCATTGTTCCTGTTTGTGACCGGTCCCTTGTTCCTGTTCTTATGTGTCTAGTTCCTAGTTTCTTAATTCTTGTTCCTAGATTTCGAATTTAGTGTGCTTATTAGTTTGTTCTGCTTCCTGGATTCCCTTTTTGTCTTCTGTTTTGCCGTCAGCACTTTACAGTGATCGCCTTTTCCTGTGCAACCCAATTTGTCTGTGTTCTTTATTCTTTTGGCTATGCCCTAATCTGCTATGTAACCTGGATACTTTAGATGCCCCGCATTTATAGATTTACTATTTTGTACCATTTTCTTTTCTTTCCCTTGGTGGGGAGGGGGGAGATTTTGCACTCATAATTACGTTTTCTCAGCCCCTTTAGATTCTCTTAAGTCTGTTCCTGGTTTACCCTTGCACTTATCTCTTTGTTCCCTATTGAGTGTTAGCTATTGTGTGGTGATATATCAAGCTCCTATTTGAATGCCTACATTTTCCTCACTATTCTGTAAGCACTACTCCTTCTTTTCCCTTGACAGGAGTCTTATGTATTAAGTTATCCTCCCTTTGCTGCAATAGCCTTTCTGGGTCCCTGTTTGATCAGCAGGGTTTGTGGGCTTTCCTGACATTCCAGGTGGTGTTTCTCATCCTCGAGAGAATTGTCTTAAGTTACCTTATACAATACCATCAAGGGTGTTCGCTCACAGATCCTGCCATTGCTTGTCCTGTATGTGGGCCTAGCGCTGACAGTCCCCTAACAGCAATTGTGGGTAAGGAGCTTGCCGACTTTCTTTGTAACCATAAGGAGCTTAAAAGTGCTTACCCCACATCCCTTTTCATATATTTGTATTATTATCACACTCTACTTGCACATCCTGGGTTTTAGTGAGCATGTGTCTTGGTTCCTGAGTGCATGTTGTTTGACACAACTCTATTCAGTGTGTGATCGTGTGCACATTTCCCTTGCCGTATCCCCTGCCTTTGTCCTCTCATGACACATGGGCTGCTAATCTGGCTTTGTGCTGGCTGGCCTGTCTATTGGTTGGTCCATGCGCCTCAGCTAAGGTGGTGTGTAAGGTAGACAGTATAAGGGCATAAGGAAGCTGGCAGTCATTTTGATTTTCACTTTATTTTCTATAGCGAGTGGGACTGCGGGAAGTCTGTCTTCCTGCACTGCTGATATGCTGTAAACAAGACTGTGGGCCTCATTCCGAGTATGGCGGTAGGGGGTAAACGGTACCGGTAAGGATGCCGGTGCCGTTAAGCCCCTACCGCCACATTCCGAGGTCCCTTAGTGGGTCCCACCAGGAATGGCTGGTCTGACCAGCCGTTCTTAGCAGGACCCGCTAAGGGACCTTGGTGCTAATAACGGGCCCGCAATGTGCGGGCCCGTTATTAGCTCCTTCCCCATTCCCATTGAGCCCTGTGGGGGGCTCAAATGGGAATGGGGAATGGTTTTCTGAATGGGGACTTACCGGGTCCTCCAAGGTTGGAATGACCCGGTAAGTCCCCATTCAGAGACACCGGACCCAGACCCGGGTTTGGGGGCAGCCATGGTGCTAACAGCACCATGGCTGCCTCCAAACTCGGAATGACCCCCTGTGTGTATGACTGAGGAGTTCTTGTGTCGTTTTTATGGTTCTTACAATTCTTTTCTGGTATTTGTAACATTCCAATGCGTTTGTAGGCCCATAGACTTTCCCTGTGGTTCTGTGGACACAAAAACTGTGAATCCAGAATCAGGATCTGCAAGTCCATACAAATCCACAAACTGCATATGCCTGAAAACTGGTATTGTTTAGTTTAGTTTAGTTTAGTTTAGTTTATTTGCTCGTATAGCGCGCTGAGCCCAGGGGTAGCTAGGTGCTTGGACTTGAATAGAGGTTACATATATGCAAGGTTGCTTAGGTAGAGGAAATTTACAGTTACATAGAATACAAGTAAGGTTACATAATTACAGGAATTTACAGTTACATAGTATACAATATACAGAGGTGATTGGGGTGATTGTTGGTGTTACTTACAGATAGGATTGAAGTCAGATTAATAAGCAGTGAATAAAGTCATTTTACAGAATTAAGTAGTAAGAACAAATTATCCCCATCTGGGATAGGCACAATATACATGTATATGCAAGTTGAGCGTGGAGGATGTGGGTATGACGTTATTTGAAAGGGATTGTGGATAGAAGCCATGCTTTGACTTTGAAGCGGAAGGCTGGGAAGTGATGTTCGTCTCTCAGTGATGCGGGCATGGAATTCCATGTTTTTGCTGCTAAGACTGGGAAGCTAGTCCCGCCTGATTTCTGGAATCTGTATTTGGGAATGTTGAGGCAGTGCGCGTAGTTGGTTCTGGTGGGTCTGGAGGATGTCCTGGTACAGAATTTCTCAACAAGGTATTTTGGGGCTGTGTTGTTAAGGCATTTGTGTGTGATCATGAGGGTCCTGAATGTGATTCTGTCTTTTATGGGGAGTAGGTTGGCTGTCTGTCTTGCGTGGGTGATGTGGTCAGTACGTGGGATGTTGAGGGCTGCCCTAAGGGCGTTATTTTGTAGGATTTGAAGTTTGTGAATATTTTGCTTGATAGTGATAGTGAGTTGCAGTAATCAAGTTTGGAGAGTATCAGGGCTCTTGCCAGGATGATACAACAGTGAGTAGATAGGAAAGGTCTGCAGGCCGTTATAAGTTTAGTGGTGTAGGCAGATGTGGAAGCAGTGGCGTTAACCTGTCTTGATAGTGTCAGTGTGGAATCTAGGTAGACACCGAGTGTTTTGACATTATTGGAGACCTTGATATGGTTTCCGTCGATGTTGAATGAGTTATATTTAGGGTCGAGTTTATTGAGGCGTTGTTTGGAGCCGATGAGTAAGAGCTCGGTTTTGTCATCGTTTCGACAAAGCCCATGCTTAGCCATACAGTCTTGGATCTTGATGTAGATTTAATTGAGAAGGGCTGAGTCTTTTTCATGTGACCCTGTGAGCGTGATGAGGATCTGTGTATCATTCGCGTAGTTGGTGTATATGACATTAATGTCATGAAGGAGGTCAAATAACATCTTAGTAAAGATGTTATAGAGGGTGGGGGAGATGCAAGAGCCTTGGGGAACTCTGCACGTGATAGGTGTGGGTTCTGCAGATGTGGGCATTCATTGTCTTAGGAACACCAAAGGAAGGTGTGGGCGGTGCAATGTAGCAGTCACAGGACAAAGGGACGGGGACCTCACCACATGGTGATTCACTTCTTCACGGTCAACATAGGATAGATTTTGCTGGTAAAGTATTGTTTCACCTGGTTCTCACAGGGTTCCAGAGGTTTGTGTGGTACTGTAGTGAATGGTCAGTGTCTTCAGTACATTCGTTCTGTCCTTGACATGTCAGGGTATCTCTGCTTTAACAGATGCCTGCTCTGAAGAATTAGTTGTTTTCATCCATTGGTTCTTCGCTCTCATTGACTCATGCATCCCTGTGGGACTATAGAGTCAATTGGAATGAGTCCTGTTTACTTTGCACTCCTATCCCAATGACACCTCAAGTATGACTTGCCTCAGCCTATTTTGTGAAAGCTCTGACATGGCCGATGCCTATTCAAGGGGAACACTCTTAAATAAGCGTTTCTGTCTATTGCCCACATGATGGCCACTTTGGTCCTCATTCAGTGCTACTGGCATGTGAAATGAGCAGTGGATGACATATCCGTCTCGTGAGCCAACGTTGATTCTTTTGGCGTAAGACACTGTTCATTTCCTGCATTCTGACAGTGTCTTGGTTAGGACAAATGGATATTTTGGGTATGTTTTACACAAACATGCCATAAGGAGATGAGCTCACTATCGTTTTGCAAGGAGGCAGCAGGGCTCTGAAAATAGACTTGGATAAAGTTGTCTGGGGGTTCCCTATTAATGGTACATTTTGAAGGTGTGGCTGAACTAGCAGACTCTAACTCCAGAAATGAGATTGAACCCTTCTGGTGGTAGACACACCTATTTAGATTCGGGTTGTTCTGTTCCTCGATTTAGTCACAACTATGCCTCTGGGGAGACCTTCATGAAAGCATGGTGGGAATAGATGGGAAAGGAACACGCTCAAGGGAACAGCAGTGTTTCTTTGTGGTTCCTACATATCTAGAAGACAGGACTATACCCCTTTCCTAGTCTGGCATGGACGCTGGTAAAGCATCATAAAAGGGGTCTGCATATGATAAAATGGAAGAACTGAGCAAGTCTTCTTCACCTGGGAGTACATTGGACCAGCTGATTGTTCTCAGGTCTATTGGACTCAAAACAGTTCTTATTGGATAATTATTAGGGTATTTATTTAGCACAGAAATTTGAAAGCAACGTAGCACTTTACAAGTCATAGGGAAAAGGACACAGTGCGAGAAGCAGACCTAGAAGGAAGGGGAGGGGGTCAGTGGGCTGGCAATTTAAGAGTAAGGTATCAACAAGCAACTAGGGGAGAAAACAGGTGGCAGCAGATCGCCCCACCTCAGGTGGGGACTGGCGAGTGTGTGTGGACATAAGTGTTAGGGAAGAGCCATTGATTTCACAGGAGGGTTTTGAGTTCCTTCTGTAACTGTATAAGGGGGCGAATCTCATGTTGATGGGGAGGAGGTTCCAGAGTCTTGGGGCGTAGACAGAGAAGGTCTATATTCTGGTTCTTTTCTTCCTGAACCGGTGGAGTTCAAGTCTGCAAAATGCATACTATATCTATCTTTCAGCTGTGTGTGTCTGTAGCATGTTCACTGGTTAGCTCTCCTTAACCAATGTCAAAGTATTACAAGATTAAATGCATCATGCCAACTATCCAGCACACATCTGCATCTTAAATCCGTTTCTGTCCATGCCAATAAAAGAAACATTGGACCAGCGTGGCTTCTGTACATGGGGGGCTGTTGCACAAAATATCCTTTTTATTGCAGATATTTTATCAACACGCACAGTTAATGGATTACAGACATTTTGTCAAAAAAGATCCAGTAGGACTCGGATCAATAGTTGCTATAAAAGACAGCTGTGCGTTTTTTAATCCTTTTCACAAGATCTAATAGAAAGCGTCTAACTCTTGATATCCAACAACATCCATAGGTGGGGGTATGTGATAAAAACATTCTCTAATTTCCTTTCATGTTATGTACTCTTCTCCAGACTTTCTTTTCACTGACCTCCCTGTGCAGTCTATTGTTACTATCTGTGCAGCTTTTTCTGCTTGTATTCCTTAATCACCTTTGTCAGGAAGGAACAGTCCTGGGTATTGGTTAGCTGGGTTTTTGTTCAAGCTGTCGATGCCTTGTTCTATTAATATGTTCGTCTATATGTTAGATTTGGTATGTTAAACCGAATACTCTCCTTGCATTGATTAAAGAGGATCTAACAAAAAATGAGTAGACGCTATTTTTGTATTCTAATAGATTTGGAAATGTCAAATAGGTGCAGTGCTGAATTTGGTGATGTGATTATTTTTACATCTGTCATAAAGCATTTTTTTTATATAGATTACTCATGCAGCATTACTAATTTAGAAATATGCTGCTGGTTGTTGAATTCTTAAATGGTCCCTCTCCGTCGGTCCCCTGCTGAACATATTTCTGCAATGCCAAATGCGAAGTGGCATAAAGGCTATATGGGTCTGCACTACGTTATGCACCCACATAATGTAATTGAAGCTCGTAGACGAATCGATCCAGTCTCGATATCGCCTATGCAGGGATATTACTGTAACTTAACCCTTTCGTCATTTTTATCACAGACTGTGTAACCTTATGCACAGTTATAGTATACCTTATCGCCCCAAACCTATCGCTATCACAGATTTTTGGCATATTTTAATGATGGGAGAAGATTACAAGCCCATTCTGGTCGCTGTGCGTTTCTGCAATGCAATAGCGGTACTATTGAACATTGTACAAAATGTATAGATTTCAATATGTTTTATGTAAAATAGGATTTTAGTGATGCTAGTATACTGGTTTGATTTCTTCTGTATACAAGATTTATTTTGATCAGTAAATTTTAAAAAAAAAAAGGTAATCCACAGAATCTATTATTAATTCTGTCTCGGGGGATAATTTGCACATTTTTCTGAATTATCAATTAGCCCTCTTGCATTTAATTTTTACTACTGTGATTTTTCCCAAAAATGTGTCTGCTGATTTTTGGGGGGAAAAAAGCTCTGCAACGCTGCCCAATTTATCTCTCATCAAAGTAAGCTTGTATGTGAGTGAGTTTTTTCTAGCCCCCAGTCACTTTATTAAAGTGGTTTGGGCCTACAGGGATTGCTCCAGTAATTTCTCTGTGACTATTCGTCATCGCCTGTTATTGACGTGCATGAATTTGACATATGCCCTTAAGTCTTTCATTGTTACCCTTTTTTTCCAAGAAGGTACATGCCCATGGGACTGACCAGTGGTTATTTGAAGCACAATCTCCTGCCGAACCTGTTTGTTCGTCAATAATCATTTGTTCGGTCTGTCCATTCTGAGTCTCGAGCACAGAGGCATAAACTCACAGGCTCAATAAATGTGGGCAGAGGTAGGGTGTGGCACAAGGCCTTGCATATTAGCTGTTGCTGCGAATACCAGGTATACCAGCGGTCTTCGGTATTGATCCAGAGGGCCCAACAACCCTCTCCCCAAAATAACTGAGGACCCACCAAAGGGCAAATTAGAACTCTGGTTTATTACAAAAAATAACTGAGATCATACAAGCCAATCACGATTCTCCAGTACATCTCAATTTTCCATAGTGCGTTTCCCAGTTATGATGCCACATGTCATCATTTGGGCCCTCTCCCAAAAACCTATCTCCACTCCGGATTGGGTGCTTAGAGTAGTATCCCCTATAGCTAGCCCATATAGAAGTTATTCTACTGGCCTTTGCATGTCAAGTGGCTGACCTGCCTCGTCCCCAGGAAACTATCTATTACATTGTTGCAGGGTCATAGACTTACCATTGGCCCTTGCCTTTTGCCACCCACCCCTGGATTTCTGTCTCATGATTGGCTGGATCTGGTCTCCCCAGGCCTGGGACCCAGTTTGGTTCTGAGCCCTCTGGGAACCTCTTCAAGGTGATGTGAAATGACTGTGTCTGAATTATCTGTTAGTAGAAGACCTTTGCCTATGAAAGTGCACTCCCCAATGCAACACTTGTTTCACTTCTCATCTGGGTTGCTGAGAACGGCTCGTCTTCCCACCACAGGTGAATGCCCATTGTCTAGTTTCGGCTGCATCACGTGGTTGTGGACCACAAAACTGAGCTCTTTGGGTCTGCATTTATGAGGATTTATTCAATTTTCCTGCAGCTGGCCCCTTGCTGTCAGGAGCTTGTAATGTGACTGTTTATCCCTGACCTTGGCTGTGAGCTTGGTCTGCACTTCGTGCAGCCTGAACCTGCTCCTTTTGTCTGGTGTTCTGTGGCTTTAGGATTCTGCAATTTTCCTTAGACTTATAATATGATTTCTACATGCTTGTGATGTGCTATGTTTCCTATAGATTAGTTGCACCTGGTCCTACCAGGCTCCAAATATACTCCTGCAGTCCATTGCATTAATTGCCATAAGTTTTTCCAAGCATGCTCAGGATATCTTGTTGCCTTGCATTTCCGTGTTACTGCTGTTGGCTAATGAGAAAAGTAATAAAAAGCTTTGACAGTTTGTATATGTGTCCGTCCTCTATCTACAGAACTGTGTAAACATGTTCTTCGTTTAGGCGAGTGTGTTAGTGTAAGCTGTGCATGGCTGCGAGTGTTCATCGTGGCTAATGCTGCGACATCGTGGTGTCGCTAATGACGTCAGCACAGTGGCTTCTCAGCACTTAATCAAGACAGTCCATCATAGTGTTCGGGTCCACAATCTGTCGGGTTCTCTGGATCTGGAAGGATATGCACTGGGCAAGATTGGAATGGCTGTCTGAGGGGATACCTCCTGCATAGGTGTCAGCCAGTTGTGCACTTGGGGTTTGTCTGAAAAATGAGCGAGTTTGAGTGTACTTGACTCTTTGGCCCGTCATGTTCATAGTGGTGAGGAGGGGCATTCCTGGGACCCTCTCTTCAGTCCCCCCTCTGGTCGACATGTCAACCACTCCTCCATACCTTCTCACCTTTATTCTTGGTAGCCATGTTTTTATCACTCCTCCGAGATATCCATGGTAATTTGCATGATCGTCAAAACTCCAGATCATGTAACTACATTCTCCTTCTGGGTTGCACATACCCATTTTCCCCCATACGTCTTGTTGTCGAATGGATTATCGAACATTACCATCTCAGCTGGGAACAGTGGACATTCCCTTATTCTTGTTCTCAGGTTATCTCTTTCTTCCACAATCTTGTCCTTTCCTCCTCCCATATTCGCATCCATCATCACCTTCATCCCTATCCTCTCAATTCTCTATGTATGTCCTGCAGTAAACTGGTTGCAGGTCAAGCAATTACTGATCATTTCGGCCATGTGTTCTGCCAAATTAGGACAGAACCATGTGTAAGTGACTCCGATCAAGCAATCCCACTAAGTCAGTGCCTTGTCTGGGATGCCCAAGGGAAGCCCTTATTTATGTATTTTTATGGCAAGTTATAATCTGGATGATGAACCCTTGTATAACACCCCTCTCTTAGAATCCCCCTTGACCCCACTGAGCCAAGAATAGGCTTGTTTTGCAAATTTAAAAGGTTTATTTGAAAAATTAAACAATATATATATATATCACACTTCTATAAATAAATTGATAATGGATAGTACACTTGTGAATATGAGCAGTAATCAGCAAGAGGTAATCCTACAGTAACACAGTTCTCGGTTACTTATGAATAAGAACAGAAGAATAAGGTGGGAAATAATGCTTTATATGGTTCAAGGAAATGCAATGATGAATGAAATGCAGTACAGAAAATAACTTGATATGGCTTCAACAAAAGACAATGTAATCACTTTTCCTTGACAATTCACCCCCCCCCTTTATGCAATATAAGGAGATGGAAAGAGGAGCACACAGTTCTCAGGAATGCAATCAAATACAATACGAAATTCAGTTCCCCCCCAGCAAGCTTAGAGGAAAACAGGTAGAAGTTTGAAACACAGGCCCAAAATGCTTTGAATGTGATGACAATGAAGTGAGAAATGTGCTAAAAATGCTTTTAATTCCCTTTAGAGGTTCAGGGTGGGTGATATCTAGTTTATATTAGTTCAGGCTCACTTTAGCGATGCTCTATGAGTAACTAGCCGGTTAAAACGAATGTTAGCAAAGGAAAGCAAGGAGCTGCTGATTTTTACATGTGGTTGAAATTGTGCAAATTGTCAAATCGCAGCAAATTTAATCGCGTGCATCGAGCGTAATTACGGAGGCCCTATAAGGAGTATGAAGTCGGTTCTAGGTTTGTTGGAAAGCCTAGAATCTTAGCTTTAGGATAAGCTCCTAGCACAAATGGTTCCGGAGATACGGACGATTTTGTGAAGGTCGTTTTTCGGATTTGAAATTTAAAAGTTCAAAATGACAGGTGACAGTTTTCAGCTTTAAAAAGGACAGAATGACACACACGATTCCTATAAGGTAGTTCTAAATAGGTTAAAATAGTTTTAATTAGATTATTTTAAACTAAGAGATTAGTCTGGCACAGTCCTAGAGTACTCACACTATCTTTTGGACAGGAATGGCTTCGTCACCGATCGGGTCAGGATTGGCTGGACTTCTGCTAGCGGTTCTTCACAGCGGTCTGGTCTCTGGTTCTGCTCTCAGCACTGCACAGTTCTGGTCTCTCTGGATCTCTGGTCTCTCTGGATCTCTGGTCTCTCTGGATCTCTGGTCTCTCTGGATCTCTGGTCTCTGGAGGTTGATGGATTTGAAGTCTGGAGTCTCCCGGCAAAGCGTCCCGCAAGAAAGTGGAAAGTGAATGTCCTGCCTGTCTTTCAGTGGTCCTTTTTATGTCTTTAGAAAGTAGGTGTGTGCGTTGGTCATAACTAAACCTGCCCCTCTCACTTATCATTGGCCAATTCCTCCTTTCTCCCTTGATTGGGGGAAGGAAATGTGAGTCAGAGTGATGCTGTAGGTTTTATGGTCCAAGGATCCTTCCCCTGTCAAATTGCACACAAATCTATATTTGATCCAAAAACACATTTATCTATGTACCATTTTTCTAATATTATAGGTCCAGTTAACATATCTTCTGTAGTACCAAACCATCCGATCCCTGTCTTTGTATGATGTCGTGTCCACTTTTGATAGAATTCTGCCCCTTTTCATCCAGATAACAACCTTTAAACCTTTCCAGATTTGACACAACTGTACACCCCCCTTCTACACACATTCCAGTAAATTTCCATTTGTCTAGCTTAAACACAGTGTCTGCAATATCAATAAATAGCGGGGTTCTGCCTCAGAACGTGGTACAGAGTCCTACCGCCTTTTAAAATGTGCACGGAAAAATCCCAAGAATAATGATATTATTTATATAATTTTGACCCCTCCCAGTTTCTCCCAATAGGAAGCCATTTTACGACCCCCCAATATAACATTTGCCTGAGCCCGGGACAGGGTTTTGTTCAACTTCCTGCAGTCTGCAGGTACCCCTCCCTTAATTCAATCAGAGAGGTGTGATCTCCTTTTGGTGGGGGCAGCAGGATGCAGCCAGGCCTGGGAAGAGTTGTTGAGCCAGTTCAACTCCTGTCGGGGGTAGTTGTCAGGCAGAATTCAATTTCTTTAAGCCAAGTTTCAGCTAAATGTTCTGTTTGTTCCCAGTTTAAATCAAACTTACAATTTTTACACATGCAGCTAGAATGCTGATTCTAACTTCAAAACCATGACATTTAACAGTTGCAAACTATGTGACACTCAAAAGTAGGTCACTCATTTAATTTAAACATTTCGATTTTAGTGGTTTTAGTCCAATTTCACTTAAGCTGCTGACATCCACAGCTCAGCCAGTTTTGTTATAAACATTGTTTTCTTCCCAGATTTTGTATGCACACAAGGATACATTCTGCCAAATGTCTGCTGGTGTTCATTGATATTTTTGAATATCTTGTGAGGTTTAAAATAGGCATTTTGAGCTTGCATTCAGGGAAACAAAGGTGATTTTAAAGCGCTTTTAGTCTAACAACACTGTTAATTTTCCTTTGACACCACCTTTCACCCCTGGCGCTTCCGGTCCATCATGCTGGCACTGGTGGGTGGCAGGTTAGACAACCATTTTGGTGTGCACACAACCACGCGGTTTTCCTGGTTCTGGGATGGAATGATGGGCGGCGACAGCTCATCCCCACATCCATCCAGTCTATTGATTTAGTTTTGTTCTGGGATAGAATGATGGGCGGCGACAGCTCATCCCCACATCTACCCCGTCTAATAATTCAACATGGGTCAAAACCCTTGACACATGTTTCTCCAATATGGACGGCAAGCACCTTGTTCCCTCTACGTGTTGGATAATGTAACTATGTCAGTGCCGTGTGTAACAATGCGAGTGGCATAACCACCTTTCTTGTGTTATTCTGCCGCCATAGGGCGTTTGTTGGAGATACTGCACATCTCCTCCTAACCCACAGGTCCTTCTCCTCCCCGGGTGCAGCTCCCTGCAGCTCCAATATTTGTGTTGCTGGCAATTGCAAGGAACTCATGGTGGCAACAATAAAGACAGACACAAGTGATCACAGTTCAAGGGTGTTTATTGAACTTTATAATGGGTGAGGTGAATGCCTAATCCAAACCATAATCTAAAATGGGGGCAAGCTACGACCATCACATAATAATAAGGCAGTCCTAGTGGCATCTTGTCAAATAAAAAGGGCCTATAGTAAAAAATAAATATTGCCAATCCTTACTACTGAATTACAAAGATGTGTGATAGTGTTCACTAGAAAAGAAAGAAGTGTTCACAAAATGATAAGACAGGATGGTATGGCTCGGTCTCCTTTCCCCACCTTTTAAGCACAGGACAAGGCGGGACTTCTGAGCACAACACACTCCTGGACATCGACAGCACGAGGTTCACAGTTCCAATTCAACAATATCAGAAACCTTCAGAGTTTAAGTCTTTTTCCTGCAAATGTCTCTTGCCTGAGAAGGCCTGCTGTTTCACAATGACCAATAAACTAATTGTTCTCTCTGTGATCTTGCACCTTGGGCGATTGCTCTTTTCCCCTAGGATTGCCCTCCATCAAGCTCGGATCCTCCTCACAGTTTGGGCCTCCCTCCATCGATTTACTATGGCTTTTTTTTTTTTTAAACACCGTTCATTTATATTGAACACTGTTCATGCATTGCTCATTTTCATCAGAAAGCAAGATTTTCCTTCTAGCTTTCTTTCAGCATCCCTCTGTCGGGTTCTGTGAGAAACCTGAAGGTGTCTCCCTAGCTAGTCCCCTGGGATCTGTCATCCAGGTGGCCAGGACATGGCCATCGCTATTGTATCCAGTATTCCTGGGGATGGACCAGTGAGGGAGGATCACCTGGATGATTGTCCTCGGGGAGTGGGAGTGGGACACCAATGGGTGAGACATGGTGTCGACCTTGTTTCAACACCTTTTTTCCATCCGACCATGTAGAACATTCAAAACCACTGGCCCCCACCCCCTTTTCCAACACAAACACTTTCGCATGACACACCAGAGAACGGACTAACACCAGAGCCGTTTACCTGAATTGTCCCAATACAAGGTTCAGGCAAAGTCAGGCATTTGAGCAGATTTACACACAACTGATGGCCCTTTCCCTTCCCCACAGGGATAAAAGGTGGAGCAATAGAGCACAGTACAAGCAAGGCAGACGGCATGTCGAGACAGCTATCCAGGCACAGCAGTTAAAAAGGAGGAGAAATATGGCAAACATTGAGTGGATGGCTCGCAGAGGCACAACCATGCCCTATTCGACAAAACCCTATGAACCCTCCACTGAAATAATCATAAGGCCGAGGACGATAGCCCAAGTGTGCTGCTGAATATGTCAACGGTACACAGAGCTCATCGACGCTGATAAGACAGAGCGAGGGAGACTCCTGCTTCCGTGGTACCGGCCTCGACTCCCATTAAAGAGGAACGCCAAGTGGTTCATCAAAGTCAGTGAGTCGAGGAGAGAGGCGGTAAGAACCGGGCTGTGGTGAATGAAAGTTGCAAAGTAAGAAAAGCTTAACAAACAGTAACATTGTTAAAGGGAGACCAGCTGCAAAAGAGAGCCGCCACCATGTGGGTGCTGCTCCAAGAAACCCATGTCAATCCCCGTCTGAATGAAACTACAGTTACCAGAAGGCCGACGGAGAGCCGTCAAGATAGGTTGAAGTGGTCATACAGGAGGTCAAGCAAAATCCCTGTACAGTCGAAAGCTTTTGACCTAAGAACTGTGAGAAAGCAAGGGAAGTGAATCCCGCAAGCATTGAAAGCGAATACAAATTTGAAGTTGGCAAGTGTGAACCCGGAAGAGGGATGGGATGCTGACGAGAAGGGGGAAAGTCTAAAGTCCCAAGAAACAGTGTGTTGACAAGAGTAAACCCAGCCGAGGATTGTCGACTGGAACTGTTTAAAAAGAAATTTATTTGTCAAGGAAAGAAAAGCCATAGTGAACCCGGTGGAGGGAGGCTGAAGAGGGGTCAGCACCCAGAAGAGGGGGATCCAAGGGGTGAGGAATCCTCACCCTAAATAAAACCGGGAAAAAACGTTCATTTGATTGAAGGGACATTCGTTTTGTTATTTGAATACGTCAGGCCCGCGGAGGCAGTCGACTTTCAGGAGAAACACGACTTTGCCATCGACAGTCCTGATACTACAAGTGAAACTGTCGTCTTGTGCTGGGGAGTCTTGAGACTGGGCTGTGCTCCAGGATCCCACCTTGCCCCATGCTCAAACCGTGGGGAAGGGAGACCCAAGCTACCGCATCCTGACATATTATTTGTGAACACTTCTTTCTTTTCTTGAGAACTGTCCCAAACCCCTTTTTGTATTAGTTGTAAGGTTTGGCAATAGGTTTTTTAGTATAAGCCCTTTTTATTTTGACACAATGCCACTATGACTGCCTTATTTTCATTTGATGGTCGACGCTTGCTCCCATCATAGATCTAGGTTTAGATTAGGCTTTTTTCCCACCTGCATACACCTTTGAACTGTGATCACTTGTTTCTCTCTTTACTGTTGCCACCATGGGTTCGTCACATATGGTGTCATGTGACTCAATTGAAAGAAATTGGGGAACCCTACAATTTCAAAAACTTTGTCAGACCGCCTTTAACCCTTCCCTCGCCACTAAGGAATCAATAGAGTTTGATATCTGTAGCAGTAGGGAAGCTATTATACCCCCTGGGAAAAGAGGTATGATTTCTACGGACTTGGTTTTGATACCCCCTCCGGGGTGTTACATAGGATTAGCCCCAAAATCTGGCTTAGCATGGAAATTTGGGATAGATGTCCTAGTGGACATTATTGACCCCGACTTTAGGGGAGACATGAAGGTTCTCTTACTGATTTATGGCAAAGTCCCTTTTGAGGTGCGTCAGAGAGACCAAATCGCACAGGGAATTTTGGAAAGGGCATTGTTCCCTCAGTTCAAAAAAAGCAAACCACATAACACAGAAAGAGGTAATTTAGGTTATGGCGAGCCTGATAAATCTCTTAACATCAAAGAAAGGAAAGGAGAAGAACCCACCATCTATCCCAACCTAGCCTTTGCCATGCAGAATGATCCAGCCCTTGCTGAAGCTTTTTTGCAAGCAATCCCAGAAGAGGAAGGCATAGAGACGGGAAGTCCCTTTTTCTTCTTAAAACTTGGGTTACTTTTCCGAAGAGAAACCTCCCCAGAAGTTTTTATAAAGACCCAACTAGTAATACCTAAAAGCCACTGAAAGGTTGTGCTAGGGATTGTACATTCCCATCTCACAAAAGGGCATTTGGGACATGTTAAAACCCAGGTGCATATTAGTGGAAAGTTTTACTGGCCAGGTATCCTCACCGATATAAAAACTTTCATACAAGCCTGCGAAATATGTCAGAAGACCAGCCCGCACATCCCAGTACCTGCCCCTCTGAATCAGCTGTCGATCATAGAAGTCCCCTTTTCTAGAATTGGCATGGACATAATAGGACCTCTAGAAACATCTAAATTTGGCAACAAGTATGTCCTGTTGATCGTAGATTATGCAACCCGATATCCAGAGGCATTCCCGATGCGAAATAATACCACTCAGCAGACCCTAAAACGTCTTCTACCATATTTAACAGATCAAGGTTTGAATTTTATGAGTAAGCTTATGGCCGAAGCCAAAGAGCTACTCCACATTAACACCTTGCAAACTTCGGTGTACCATCCTCAAACCGATGGTCTAGTAGAAAGGTTCAATAAGTCTCTGAAACTAATTCTACGGAAATTGGTAGACAAGGACTGGAAAGACTCTGATCGAATGATCCCATGGGCGCTATTTGCCATGAGGAAACCCCCCTCCCCAAGCTTCCACAGGTTTCTCTCCCTTTGAGCTACTCTATGGAAGAGAACCGAGAGATGTCCTGGTCATGCTCTGGAAAACCTGGGAAGAACAAGAGGAGGCTCCCATTCCAATATCACAAACCGCCACTAGAATGCGAGAATACATGAAGTTGGTTTGGGACTTAGTTTGCACTCACATGGGAAAGACCCAGAGCCAATAGAAAGCTAATTATGATATAAAAGTAAATTTAAGATCCGTTTCTGTTGGACAGAAAGTATTAGTCCTCTTAACCACCTCGGAGAACAAACTTGTTTCGAAGTGGCACGGACCATACGGGGTAATAGAACGAACGGGAACATACACATATAAAATAGCCCAACCAGACCAAAAACAGAAAGTCCATTTATTTCATATCAACGTCTTAAAAGAGTGGAAGGAGAACCCATCAGACACCCATGCCAAAGTACTTGCTTGCCTGGTTCCTAAAGATATAGATAACTTTGACTTAATTCCTTCCAATTTATCTATCCAACAACGAGAAGATATAAAAGATTTAGTGGTCTCATTCCCTGATGTATTCTCAGAAAAACCAGGAAGAGTAAAAGGTACATATCATTATATTCGAACCACTAAAGGCAAAGTGGTTCATCTAAAGCCCTATCATCTGCCAGAGGCAAGGAAACAGATAGTGATCGACGAAGCCAACAAATGTTGCAGGCCAACATCAATGAGCCTTCCTCAAGTCCATGGTCCTCTCCTCTCCTGTTATGTTGGTCACTAAACCTGAAATTCTGCATAGAATTCTGGCAAGTGAATGCCATATACGATTTGATGCCTATCCCTTGCCACGTATCAATGACTTGATTGATAAACTCAGAACAGCCACCGATCTATCCACCCTAGATTTAACCAAGGGGTACTGGCAAGTCCCTGTAAATGAGCCAGATAAGGAAAGAAAATGTGTTTTTACGCCCTTAGGATTATTCCAGTTTAAAGTCCTCCCTTTCGGCCTGCATGGTGCACCAGCTACGTTCCACCAGCTACGTTCCAATACCTCATGGATAACATCCTGCAACCCTATTCTGATTTCTGTAGAGCTTACATTGACAATGTTGCCATTTATAGTAATAACTGAGAGGACCACCTCTCCCATCTTTATGCCATCGTGAAAGTCCTCAGGAATGCTGGCCCCAACTGCTAATCTAGCATAATGCAGATTGGCCCAATCAGCCGTGAAATACCTTGGCTTTTTCGTACAGAAAGGGAAAGTAGAGCCCCAACATGAAAAGATAAAAGCTGTCTTGGTTACTCCAACTCCCAAGACCAAAAGAGATCTTGGGCTTTCCTTGGTTTGATAGGATATTACCGTAGGTTTATCCTTAACTTTTTGAATAAAACAGCCCGGCTGACAGATAAACTCAAAAATGCTGAATCCCAGACACTTCAGTGGAACGATGATAACGAGATATGACATAACATCTTAAAGCAGACGTTATGCCAAAACCCAATCCTAAAGGTAGTCGACATCTCAAAAGAGTTTGTGTTACAGACGGATGTATCTCTTACAGGGTTAGGAGCCGTTCTGTCCCAAATTTGTAACAGACTAGAACACCCTATAATATACACCAACCGCAAGTTGTTCCCACATGAAAAAAATGACTCTGTGGTAGAACTAGAAGCCCTACTAATCAACTGGGCCATTATCCATCTTAGGTACTACCTATTGGGACAAGTGTTCACACTGGTTACCGACCACTCACCCTTCGTTTGGATTAGCCAACGCAAAGAGTCCAACCCTCGAGTCATGCGATGGTTTCTAGACCTAAAGCCCTATTGTTTCACAGTGCAACACCAGAAGGCAAAAGACCAGGGAAACATGGATTTTCTATCCCGTTCCCCTGTGAAGCAAATGTGGCTACATCGCATGGAGGAAGGGCATGTGAGAAACCTGAGGATGTCTCCCTAGCTAGTCACCGGGATCTGTCATCCAGGTGGCCAGGACACGGCCACCGCTGTTGGATCCAGTTCCTGGGGGTGGACCAGTGAGGGAGGATCACCTGGATGGGAGGGTCCTTGGGAGTGGGACACTGAAGGTTGAGACGTGGTGTCCTCCTTGTTTCAACCCCTTTTCCCCATCCTACCACGTAGGACATTAAAAACCACTGCCCCCCCTTTTTCCGACACAAACACTTTCGCACGACACACCAGAGAACAGACTAACAGCAGAGCTGTTTACCTGACATGTCCCAGTGCAAGGGTCAAGCAAAGTCAGGCAATTGAGCAGAATTACACACATCTGACAGCCCTTTCCCTTCCCCACAGCGATAAAAGGTGAAGCAAGAGAGCACAGTATGAGCAAGGCAGACCACATGACGAGACAGTTATCCAGACCCAGCCGTTGAAAAGGAGAAGAAAGGCGGCAAACATCGAGAGGCTGACGAGGAGAGACGCAACCTTGCCCTATTGAACCAAAACCTGCGAACCCTCCGCTGAAAGAATTAGAAGGCCGAGGACAATAGCCCACGTGTCCAGCAGCAGATGTCAAAAGTACACAAGCATATCGATGCTGATAAGCCAGAGAGCAGGAGACTTCTGCTTCTGTAGTACCGCCCTTGATTCCAGTTAAAGAGGAACGCCAAGTGGTACCTCAAAGCCAGTGAATTGAGGGGGGGAGCCGATGAAAACTGGGCTGTGGTGAATGAACGTCGCAAAGTGGCAAAGTAAGAAAAGCTTAAGAAACAGTAACTTCGTAAAAGAGAGACCAGCCGCAAAAGAGAGCCAGGTCCACGTGGGTGCTGCTCCGAGAACCCTGGTCAATCCCTGTCTGAATGAAATTACAGTTACCAGAAGGCCGTAGGAGAGCCGTCAAGATAGGTCAAAGTGGTCATACAGATGGTCAAGCAAAATCCCTGTATGGTCAAAAGCCTTTGACCTAAGAATTGTGAGAAAGCAAGGGAACGGAATCCTGCAAGCATTGAAAGCAAATGCGAATGTTATGTTGGCAAGAATGAATCCGGAAGAGGGATGCTGATGAGAAGAGGGCAAGTGTAAAGTCACAAGAAATAGTGTGTTGACAAGAGTGAACCCGGCCGAGGGATGTACACTGGAACGCTTTTAAAAGACATTGAGATTTGTGAAGGAAGGAAAAGCCATAGTGAACCTGGTGAAGGGAGGCTAAAACTAAAGAGGGGTCGGCGACCAGAAGAGGGGTACCGAGGGGGGGAAGAATCCTCACACTAAGTAAAACCAGGAAACTTTCATTTGATGGAAGGAACTTTTGTTTTGTTATTTGACTATGTCAGGTCCTTGAAGGCAAGAGACTTTCAGGAGAAACGAGACTTGGCCATTGATTGTCCTGATAGCTGCAAGTGAAACTGTCATCTCGTGTTGGGGAAGCTATAGACTGTGCTGTGCTCCAAGATCCCACCTTGCCCCGTGCTCAAAACGTGTGGAAGGGAGACCTAAGATACTGAATCCTGACATATTATTTGTGAACATGTCTTTCTTTTCTTGGGAACTATCCCAAACCCCTTTTTGTATTAGTTGTAAGGTTTGGCAATAGGGTTTTTAGTATAGGTCCTTTTCATTTTGACACTTCGTCACTAGGACTGCCATATTTTCATTTGATGGTCGACACTTGCTCCCATCTTAGATTGAGGTTTAGAGCAGGCATTTTTCCCACCTGCATACAGTTTAATAAACACCCTTGAACTGTGATCACTTGTGACTGTCTTTACAGTTGCCACAATAAGTTCCTCACAGTTCACACTTGACACATTCCACAGTTCACAACCTTATTGGAAAGTGGATTTCCCTTCCCCTAGCTTTCCTTTGGCAACGGGTCAGAGACTTTCAATTGTACAAGGGATTTGACATAACCCTTGTAGGACCAGTCTAACGCCACCCTTTCCTAGGGCCTTCTGGTTCTTGTAGTTTCGAAACAGGTCCCCGGTCAGAGCCTTTTCGATTGAGTGGCCACATGGCGCCGGACCCATTTGTACTTGGACCTTACCTGAGCTTTCTTTAAAGTTCAACACACACACAAATTCTTTGTCTTGCAAATTCCTGGCGTTCAAAAATGTTGCTACATGCAACCTTGGGCTCAACACAGTTCGATTTGCTATCAGTCTCCTTCGATTCACCGGCTGTACTGAACCCATTGGCTTCTCTGATCTTCTCTGGAGTCAAGGATTGTAGCACGGTAGCCAGCTTGCCTCTCCGCCTGCATTATCAATGCAGGAGGCCCCTGTGTACCATTGATATCTGCTGCTCCGCACACCAGCTGTAACTCCCGGTCTTATGCTTTCCCTTTCTGAGGTTTCACGGACATGAGTTGAAAAGGGCAAGGGCAATTCCCCCTTCGCCGTCCTTCCTGGTCTCACCACCTTTCTTCTCTGTTTGAACTGCCAGTTTGCTGTAGCTGTCTCCTCGTGCGTTCGGCCTTGCTCGCATTGTGCTTTCATGCTGCAACTTTTTTCCCTGTGTGGAAGGTTAAGGGCCTTCAGGTGTGCACGGTCATTGTCAATTGCCTACCTCAGCCTGACTCGTGTGTTGGGACATGTCAGGTAAATAGCTAGTGTTTGTCTGTTACAGTGTAAGAAAGTGTTTGTGCGGGAAAAGTGGGGTAGGGGTAGAGCTTCTAAATAACCTACAGGGTCGAATGGGCAAAAGGTGTTACAGGGAAGGGCATACCTTGTCTCAAACCTCAGTGTCCCACTTCCACTCCCCGAAGTCCCCTCGCCCCGGTGATCCTCCCCCACTGGTCCACCACCAGGAAGCGGATCCAATGGCGATGTCCGTGTTGTGGCCTCCTGGACGACAGATCTTCGGGGACTAGCAGGTGAGACACCTTTGGGTTTCTCACACAATACATTGTACCCCCTGCTTTAGTATCCTTGTCTTTGCATAGTCACAGGCAGGTGACGAGGCCTCCGTTTCCAGGAGTTCTCCAAAATATCTGGCGCACTTTGCTTCCACGTCTACTGCTTCATTTCCCTTTCAAACAGGGACCTCACCTTGTGTGTGCGCTTGGTATTTCACGATTTCTAGTTGATCGGGATGATGTATGCCATCCACTAGTCTTCCCAATAGGAGTGCATGCTGCACTGGTGATTTGTCAGCCCTCCTGAAACCCCTTGTCATCCATCGTGACAGTCCCGAGTGTACTATGGATGTAGGCTGAATCTGAGTAAATTGTCACCTCCCTTTTTCTGCTGTGCTTCAATGCCAATATTAAGGCTACCAGTTCTGCTTCCTACGCTGAATAATGTGATGGCAATTGTGCACTGACCCTTACCTCACTGGTTCCATTCTCCCTTAGTCTTACCACTGCCGTCCCTGTATGTCTGACCCCGTCTGCCTGGTCAGTTGTTGATGACCCGTCAATGTAAAGCATGTCTCCTCCCCTCAAGTGCATCCTCCTATACCTTGCGAGTGTCACTGAATTAGTGTAAATTTGCTGTGCAGTAATGTGCGTAGTCGCTTTCTTGTAAAACGTTGACGAGAAAGGTCGCTGGATTGACAAGTCTGTACCTCACTACCTTAAGTGCTGGATTCAATAATAACACCTCGTACTCTGATGCTCTTTCTGTTGTCAGTGTGCTCTTTGGTCTTTCCAGTATTGTGACGAGGGCATGCTCCACGTAAAGCGTGGTGCTGCACTGCATGGCAATATTCGCTGAAATGTCCACTGCAAATGCGGCGGCAGCCAAAGCTTGTTTCACATGGATAATATCCTCTCATTACTGGGTCTAGCTTTCCTCTGTAGTATGCTTGTGGCTTTTGCCCCAAGCTTGTCTTCTTTGTCAGTACTGCTGTCATCACTACCCCATCGAAGTGTGAGAACAAAAATAATTTATTTTTATAGTCTGGGATCCCTAACACTGGAGCTGTGCATATTGCTTCCTTCAGCTCATTGAATGCCTCAGTAATTTCTCCTGTCCATCCTATTATCTTGGCCCCTTTTTGTGCTTTCTTCGGTGCACTCAGTAGAGGCCTGGTGTAAGTGTTGTACTAAAAGAGCCATGCCCTGCATTAATTACAGAACGCCAAGAATTGCTGCATCTCTCTTACTGTTGTGGGTTTTGCTGTCCTGCGTATTGCCCCCACCCTTTCTGGAGTCACCTGTCAACCATTTTGGGAGATCTGTCCAATGTATAGCACTTCTTTCTGACGGTACTGTAGTTTGGCATTGTCCAACTTCTATCCCTTGTCAGCTAGCCCTGTCCGCATGTGTACTGAGTCATTTCTGCACTGTCTTCAGATTAATATGTCATCTACGTACTCTATGACCGTGCTCTCCACCTGTATGTTGCCTAGGTCGATCTGGAGAACCCTATTGAATAAGGGGGGTGACTCACAGTACCCTTGAGGAATGTCTTGTATGTTTCCACTTTTTATTTCTATACAGAAAGAAAGTCCAGTCTTGCAAGTCTGGGTGTAGTGGTATAGAGAAGAAAGCATTCTTCAAGTCTGACCGTGAAACAGGCAGCTTCCCCTGGAATGCTGCACACAATTGTCGCTGGATTTGGATCTAAAGGATATTCTGCTTCTACAATATGATTAAGAGGGCACATGTCCTGTATAAAATGCCATGACCCCCCCCTTTGCTTTCTTAGGGGGGGTACACAGCCGCGTTGCATGGTGATTCTGATGGCACTAGAATGCCTTGCTTTACTAATGCTACAATGGTCTCATAAATACCCTCGACTGCTTCATTTGTGAGTGGGTATTGTTTTACTTGTGGTAAAACTACTCCTGGCTTCAGCCTGATCTTCACTCCTCCCACCCCCTTCAGAAGCCCCACATCATAGGGACTGGTGGTCCATAAGATGCTGGGTACCTTGGCCAGATCCTCCTCGAAGGTTGGTGGTGTCTTCATCGTCATCCTCTGTGGTACCTCTCTGTAATATATCTTTATCCAATATGTGACACTCATTTCAAACACCATCTCATGGTCTGATCTTGACCCTGAATAGGTCTTAGTCTGTCATTGTGGTGAACCTGTATTCTTCAGCTACGTCGATCACTGCTCGCCATGGTCATACTGTGTCATCCATCCCATGTACTGCTATCCACTCATCTCCCACAATTACTGCCTATAACTCTAGTGGCACTATTGTCCCTTTTGCTTCATTCAGTGGTATCTCTGGTCTGAACAAGTATTCACTTGGAATGTGCCACATCTTCCCTTGAATCCCTGGGACCCATGCTTTTGCAATCTCAGTCCCATATTGGAACAGCTCCTCATCCACTGGCACCGCCCTCTGTACCCTCCATCCACAGTATGCTTGAATTATTTCCTGTATATTGAGAAAATGGATCCCTGGCATGGAGCACACTATTCCCTTGTCCGTGAATTAAATTGTCATGCTAAGTCTGCTGATAATGTCTCTCCCCAATATGTTTACAGGTGTCTGCCGAGCGTAAAGTAATGATAAATCATGTTCTCTATAGAAAGTGAAAGGAACCACTTCCGTATCCCCAGAAAATCCTTGAGTCTTCATGGCGTAGCCTGACACCCTAAATCTTCCATCCCGGATGCAGGATTTAGTCTCCCCTGTGTCTACAAGAAAGGAAAACATTTTGTCACCTATCGCCACCACTATGCGTGGTTCCTCCGCAGGGTTGGGTGTAATCGACAGGATGGAACACATCAAGTCCATCTGTGGGCTGTCCTATTGAGGGTATAAGGACATCCCATTCCCTGAAAATTGATTGTACCCTACCATGGTGATCTTAATGGGGTTTGTTGCTATGGAGTCTGTGTGCGAATTGGTCCCGTCATTTGGTTGTGTGCTGTTATGTATCTGCCTTACCTGCTGTGTTGTGTACATGCAGTGGGTTATCTTGAGTCTGGGGCATCTGTGGTGACTGCAAATACTGTGGTATAGGTGCTTGCATCTGTGGTGTGTGTGTGTGTCAGTCATGGGCTGGTGTGGCTGCGGTAATGCGCTTAGTGTCAGTCCTTGTTGTTGTGCTTGGTCCTGTGTGTAATACTAGTCTTGTTCCCCTTGGTAGGCTGGCCGGTATTGCATGCCCCATTCTGTAACAATCCCCTGCTTGTGCACACTCTCGAAATGTGCCCTGTCTGCCTGCACACCCAGCACTGTGGTGGCTCCCTCCCCTGGGCTGGAAAACCCCCAAAAGGACCTCCTGGACCTTGCTGCACCTGTCCTCGAAGCCCCCCTGGGACCCACACTTGGTTGTGGTATGTCTGTGGCCCATACCCGCATCCTCTGGGTGGCTCCCCTCTTCCTCGAAACCCGGGCTGCAGGTTTCCCTGCCCCGTAAATTTGCCCCCCCATGGACAGCGGTGCGTATTGTTGCTGTGGTGTCCCCTATCCTACTGTGCTTGTCAGCACTGCCCCCATGGAATATTTGTAGAACTTCCTCTGCACTAACTTCACTTCCTCTTGCTTTCTTTCCTCATGCGTTTTCCTCGCATTTTCTTGCAATAACCTACAATGGTGTACTATTGTGAGCTGTATTTCTGCCCAAGGTTTCGCCTCTATGCCTACAAATTTCTTGAGCTGCTTCTGTACTGGTTCTGGCAACCCTTGACACAATATGTGGTAAAATAATGCTACTGTTTTGTCCCACAGTTCTCGAGATTCCAGGCGCCAAAGCTCTTGAATCGTCAGGGTATAGTGTAAGGGGTCCTCGTCTTCCCCCATCTTGCATGCCATAATCGCACTTATGTCTGACGTGTCTGGGTATTGTGTCCATTGAGCTTGCACACAGCTGCTTGGCAGTTTTCAAATGGCAAACCATTGTGTGCTGTGTCCTGGGTGGTCACTCCTGGGTACGCTGCCCTTCTCCATACATCATAAGCTGCCTCCTCGAGTATTGCCACTAGTAGTCCCTTTACGTCCCCCACTGCTAGCTTCTGTCCCGCTGTCATTCTTCTAATTTTTTATATCCATTTCCCCGCACCTGCGGTTAACAAGGATAGCCTACGCCTTAAGTTTTCCTTGTCTGTGTGTTTCGCTCGTATATATTGAGGTTGCTCCCCTCCCTTTTCCATTAGGGGCAACTGTGTAAACCCTATCTACCCATACGCTCCTTGTGTCAGACTAATCGGCTTGTTGGCATCTCTAATGTCAGTGTAAGCATCTAATGCTCCCTTTTCTGTCACCCTGGGAGATCCCGAAGCCTTTCTACATATGGGACCATGTCATCTAGGTTGCATAATTCGTCCACTGACCGCAGTGTTCGGTCGGCCTCGTCTCCCTTAGATCCCCCTGTACCTTTCCCCATGTCCAAGATCAAACCTTTGTCTGTACCTTTGCCCGTTGACTGGTGCTTGAGTTGCCTGCTTCCCTCCTCCCCACTACCCCTTGCTTCGTTGTCTGAGTCAGAGTCCACATTACTACAAACATCGTTCACAAAGCTTAGTCTCCTAGAAGTTGTGTCTGTGTTGGGCTTCACGGTGAAGTCGATGTCACACAAGTCATGCCTGCCTCCTTCCCCGCAGGACCCCATGCCTGTTCTGTCTGATACAGCGGTAGTCCTATCCTGTGTAGTTGTGCTGTCCGGCTTTGCTCGCTTACCCCATTTTACTCTGTGTTTTCTCGTGATCACTGTCCACCATGATTTTATGTCTCTGATCGTGTACTACTCCTTGCGGGCGTGCTCTCTTGTTATTCGCTCTATCTGCCACTTCATTTGTTCCATGTCCACTAACACTAGCTTTACCTTCTCATCATCTTCCCTTCATCTCTCCTTCTCTGCAAGCTCCCTTCTCCTTTCTCGCTGCTCGTTCTCTTCCTCCTTTTCCCTTTTTCTGCACACTCTCTCGTGTCTCTTTTCTACTTCACTCTCTTCTCTCTACTTCCTCCATTATTTCTGCCCATTTCCTTTCTTCATTGCTCCCCTTAAGGCCATGTATTCCTTTGGTCTCCTCCACTGCCTCTCCTGTTGTCTTCCCATCTAGCTTTAGAAGAATTTGCCGCCCTACCCATTAATTTGCTGCTATGTCCTCTAGCCCCTCCTTAGCACTTGCCTGTGCCTCGATGCGCACTCCCTTCCCGCTGGCCATCTGTCTAACCCCTTTCGGCCCCTCCTCCTTGGAATATGGTGGTGGTTGAAATACTGGGTTTGAATACCCTTCGGCTGCCTTTAACTCTCGTAGTGGGTATAGCCCTAGTTAATTGCCTGAGTCCTCAGTGTTTTTCCTCGCAGGAGAGGGTGGGGGCGCTAACCCCCGTGCCTCCTGTTGGTTCAGTATCCATTGACACCTCCCACCTCTCCCTCCTGAAACGTCTGCCACAGCACAAATATTGCCATGCGGTTTGCTAACTGTCCTGTAAGTGTGTCAGTAGTGATTGCTGCACATTCTTGGAGAAACTTCTGCATTGTGGCTATGGAATACCCAATTTACCCTCTGTGCTTTTAGTCCATTCTGCGCTATATTTACAGATCTTGTCCTTATAGAGCAGAAGGGTCTTATATTGGTGCTGTAGGGGCATGTCACCCCGCACTTCCCTTGATACATTGGGTGCATAGATACTTGACCTCAAGTCGAGAATGTCATCATTCCGCTGTTAGGGGAAAAACACAGTGCAATGGTAATTCTTTCACTTTTCTTCAAACCTCACTGGCTCCAGAGCAACCTGTCAGGCGTGCTCCATGCACCACCCTTCCATAAATCTCACTCTCCTCAGGCACACCCACACATCTTGCGCATTAGCCTTCCGTGCACTGCCACTTGGCAACCTCCTCTGTCAATTTCAAGTTTCTCAACACAGTTTCCACACCACCTCGTGCTCTCCAAGTCCTATGCGTAAACCTACGGGTTATGTCACCGACTCACTAAGCAAGTAAGTGCTAAAAATCACTTAAAGCATGCATGCTTGCATCCCGTTACCCAAAAATACACACAACCCCAACATAAACCCACAGCCGTCTTCCTGCCTCACAGGGGATACCAATACTCTTCTTTTGTTCCATCCGTACCTACAGCGTAGATAACTGCCTCTGTGAGTCTTAACTAGACCAATCACCTTCCAAAATATTGGCCAGCTCCCTTTGCTAAACCTTACAGAGATAGCATCATCTATGACCCAAGCTTAAATGCCCAACCCCCAGGAAATCTAATATTTACATAACTTCTCTCATTCCTTCCCTCAAGTCAATAGTCTAGGTTGTTCACCAGAAACTTTTACCTCAAAACCAAATGTGCCCTGACCACAAAAATGACATGTACCTCCTCTCCTGTCCCTACTAAACTTGACAATACTAGACATTACTCTATAATACTCAACAATACTCAATATTACCCTCAAACTCCTCATACTTTCCCCTTCCCCTCAATTGCTGTGTGGCTGGGTCAATACTTACACTCCATGATCTGCTGATGCTTCTGCGTCTCCAAAAGCTGCCACACCACCTGTCTGGTCTTCTGGACCCCTCACGGACCGTGGGCAGGATACTTGCCAGGCTGTCTCCTAATTGCCTTTGATTAGGGTGTGCTTTCCCAGTCATCTCGAAACCCACCAGGTGTCCCGCACCCCTCCAGGCACTGAGTTGGGAGAGTCGGCTTCATACCGGACTAGCGTAACTCAACCATCCTCTGCTACCAACTTGTTGGTGCGAATACCATTCTGGATTGGGGCTTAGAGTAGTATCCCCTATAGCTAGCCCATATAGAAGTTATTCTACTGGCCCTTGCATGTCAGGTAGCTGACCTGCCCTGTCCCCAAGAAACTATCTATTAAATTGTTTGAGGGTCATAGACTTACCATTGGCCCTTGCCCTTTGCCACCCACACCTGGATATCTGTGTCATGATTGACTGGATCTGGTCTCCCCATTCCTGGGACCCAATTCGGTTCTCAGCCTTCTGTGCATCTCTTCAATGTGATGTGAAATGACTGTGTCTGAATTGCATCTGGTTGTGGAGTGCGCTCCCCGTTGCAACACTGGTTTCTCTTCTTGTCTGGGTTGCTGAGAACGGCTCGTCTTCCCACCACGGGTGAATGCCCATTGTCTAGTTTCGACTGCATCACGTGGTTGTGGACCACAAAATTGAGCTCTTTGGGTCTGCATTCATGAGGATTTATTGACTTCGAGTGTACTACACTCTTCGGCCGGTCATGTTCATGGGGGTGAGGAGGAGCATTCCTGGGACCCTATCTTCATAGCTAATTAAGACTAAGTAGCTAACCGTGTTTAGTGACAGTATGGCATGGCCTTTATGCACTGGCCACAACATCATTGAAGCATCCTTTGATTTTTGTATGAAATATTAAGTAATTTTAATGCTCACTATACAATCTATTAAATCTAGAACTAGCTACAACCAGTATATAAAATGCCAATCTAGCACTCTCTCTCTGCACTCTTTCTTCCTGTGCGTTGTTACTCTGTGTTCCTTCTCTCTCTGTCTCACACTATGCCCCCTCTCTGAGTCACAGTCATGTTGTCAGGGGTGTATTTGCTAGATGGCAGATTGACCCAAGAAAGAAAGCACTTTGAAGGCAATGGAGAACTGTTTAAGGGGGTACTTAAGTTCTGAAAGACCTTGTAAGAGATCGGTCCGCAGGGCCTACAAGTGAGTTTATTTTCTATGTGTGTTTCTTATTAGGATTTGTGCAATCAGTGGTCAACAAGCAAAGATAAACATTGCCTTGGTGCTCACAGAAGAAACCGATAATTGGTTTAAATCAGAGGGCAACCATTTTTTAATAAGGAAGGTCATTTTGAGGTACAAAACGGTTTGTATTCTTCACAATTGAAGATACTGAGAAAGAAAATTATGTAATTGTACTGTGTGATATGACGATTCACCAGGTTTTGTCACTTCTCCACAGAGGGGAGCTCTTTACTATGAGGCTATGGCCCTACCCAATAGTCCCGCTAGGGGTGGCAATATGCAGGAGGACCTCAAAGGGAGGAACTCCCCTCCTGTGGCTAAGGATGTCCTCCTGTGGAAAAGACTCCCTACAACTCTGTCATAGAACCACCTACCCTTTAAGTCCCACAGACTTTCTCAGGTTTCTCTCCTTTTTAACTCCTTTATGGGCGTGATCCAAGAGATGTCTTGCACATGCTCCGGGAGACTTGGGAAGAAAGGGAAGTGGCTGTTCTGCCCATGTCACAAACAGCACAACGCCTAAAAGAACACATGACTACTGTACAGGAATTGGTACAGAAACATCTGGGACATGCACAGGAAAACCAAAAGGTGCACTATGATCAGAAATCAGTACATAGAACATTCTCTGTCGGTCCAAAAGTACTTGTACTTTTGCCCACCTCGGAGCACAGATATTTTCACGATGGTATGGGCCATATAAAATATTAGAAAGAACTGGTCCATACAATTTTAAGGTGGCTCAACCTGACTGAAAGTGCAACACCAGGATCTATCATGTGAACCTCTTGAAGGTGTGAAAGGAGGAACCAGTGGAAACCTCTTCCATTTTATTGGCTGCATTATTATCAGAGGAAACATCCGAAAATGACCTAGTTCTCTCAGACTTGCCCCATCACCAACAACAAGACATCCAGGACTTATCAGACCAATTCCCGGATGTCTTCTGTAGTGAGCCTGGAAGGGTCAAAGGGTTCCTACATTATATTTGTACACCTCCCGTAAATGTAATTATCTTAAAGCCATATAGGAACCCAGAGGTGAGAAAAGAGGCAATCCTCCATGAGGTGGAGAAGATGCCGGAGGCGGACATAATAGAACCATCGGAAAGTCCATGGTCCTCGCCAAAAGTCCTAGTTTCCAAGCCAGATCAGTCGTGGAGATTTTGTATAGAGTTCCGAAAACTGAATGCTGTGTCCCAGTTTGACAATTATCCGATGCCATGGATTGACAATCTGATTGACAGACTGGGATCGGCTGCCTTTATCTCCATGATTGATCTGATGAATGTCTATTGGCAGGGCCATTGTGTCCTGCTGATAAGGGGAAGACAGCTTTCTCCACTCCCCGGGAATTATTACAATTTAAGGTCCTTCCCTTTGGGCTTCATAGGGCACCTGCAGCATTTCAGTGACTGGTGGACAAGGTACTGCGGCCCTTTTCCCACTTCTGTGGCACATAACTTGATGATATATTGATCCAAAGTCAAACCCGGGAGGAACATGTGTTCCATTTATATGAAGTTACACCAGTCCTTAGACAAGCCGACTTGAATGCCAACCCGCTAATGTTTAAACCAACATGCAAAGTTATGCTTGCACTGTAACCATAGCAAAGCATAACATTTGACCCACTCAGTCTCTTACTACCTGGCATTGTCATCACTGCATTCAAAGCATTTAATCTTGTTATACTACTGCAGCCGACTGTTACATCATACCTATGTTAAGAGCAAGCCCGCTGTAACAGCGCGACAATGCCTCAGGGCCATTTTGTGCGCTTTATAAATGCAAAAAAAACCGAACAAAATGCCATTTAGCACAGTCTGCTGTGAAGTACTTAGAGTTCTTTGTGGGGAATGGTCTGGTACAACTTCAACTTGAAAAAATTAAGGTAGTTCAGGAGATGCCTCCCCCAAAAACAAAGAGAGATCTTTGGGCATTTATGGGGCTCACAGGATATTGTAGACGATTTATCCCCAATGATTCCGCTATAGCATCCTGCTTAACCGATAAGTTGAAAAATGCAGAGCCCCAAAAGTTGCATTGGCAGAAAGATGATCAGGGCAGCCTTGACACTTTAAAATGCATCCTCTGGAGTGAACCAGTGTTGAAGGTCCCTAATTTCAACAAAGAATTTACACTACAGACCAATGCATCCAAGGTTGATTTGGGGGCTATGCTTTCCCAGGAATAAGATGGCGTGGAACATCCGGTTTTGTATGTAAGTAGAAAGCTTCCCCCTGACCCGAGATAAAAACTATGCCACAATTGATCTGGAGGCCTTTGTGATCACATGTGCCATAGGATATTGACGATATTATCTAACTAGTCGTAAATTCTAATTAGTGGCGGACCATTCTCCTCTAACATGGATTAGTTTAAGAAAGGATGCAAACCCCAGGATAATGCGCTGCTGCCTAGACCTTCAACCTTTTTGTTTCAGCCTTGAGCACAGAAAAGTCAAAGGACAGGGGAATGTTCACTTTCTATCTCGACTTCTCTTGGAGGGAGATGGGGAAGCTGAAACCATTATGAGAAGGGTATATGACGTTTGACCCGGTCCCGTCACTTCTACCTATGAGGCTAAGGAGATGAGGCCACTACCCAATAGTCTCCCAAAGGGGTGGTAATATGCTGGAGTACCTAATAGGGAGGGACTCCCCTCCCGGGGATCGGGACGTCCACCTGGGAAAAAGCCTGCCTAAAGCCCTGTCACAATGCCCACTACCCTCATGGTCACCCTTTTCTCCCACCATTGATAGTGGAACCATGTAAAGCCATGACTATGACAAATGTAGATCTTACTGGGACAAAGAACATGAGAAGCCATATGCAAAACCAGCCAAGCACTGCAATGAGGTGGCTCACTGAAGGTATGAAGGAGTGCCAAAGAGACTTTCCAAGATGCTGTTGATGTTCAGCAAGGGCGGAGTGAAAAATATAAAGTAGAAAGCAAAAATGGACAAGAGAGCTCTCATCACGGAAGCCAGCAAGCACGCAAATCATGCCCAGGAGATTCAAACCGGGAGGACCAGAGAAGCTGTTCCTCCAGGTGGAAGCTGCAAAGAACGGGGCGCTGCTACAATGTCCCAGGAGCCTCCTGGGAGCTGACTCTCCTGAAGAAAGAAGGCAATCGAGGTGGTGGTGGACTGTGAGATCTGGAAACAGTGTCAAGACCACCAGCTGGAGCCTGCCGCAGGGCTGCTCAGGTGTCGGAAATCGCAGAGAAAGAAACCCGTGACCCGGAAAGATCTGTAGCTGTGTCCCAACAGAGAACAAGGTAATAGGAACAGCGAGAAGATCAGGAGGGGTCTGGGAAGCCAAACCAAGAAGTCAAAGTGCATCTGGAGTGATCTCCCTCGTCATAGTGGTCAGTACAACACCATTGCCCAAGCCGATGGCATCGACAGTCATCTCCCTCATCGCAGTTGTCAACCCGATACCAATGAGCAAGCAGACTGTGTCAGGAATCCTCCTGCATTGTAGTGGCCTACCCAATGCTGCTCCCCAAGTAGATTGGAACGGGAGCCATCTCCCTCATCGCAGTGGTAAATGGAAGCAAAATAAGGCCGACTAATGCAATTTTTCTGCAAGAGTGTTTAAAGACCACTGTGAAGAACCTTTATAGAAGGAACAGGAGAAAGGAGTCATTCTCCTGGTCTTTGGTGATGGAACATTAAAGGAGTTACTTCTACTATAAGGAGGAAGCAAGAAACGAGAAGGAAGTAATTATCCTGGTGAAGGAAACACAAACTTCACTTTAGTTAAAGACTTATGTTTATAGTGCTAGGGTTAGATTAGTTGGTTCCTGACAGAGGGCAGAGAACATTCAATTTGAAGAACATTCTGACAACTAGCTGAACTTTTCCTAGGTTGAGACGGGGCACGCCCCTTAGAAGTAGGGAGAGAGAGGTTTACTTATTTATTTAATACAAGTTTATAGCCTACAAGATGACCCCTACTTGTCAGTCTCCTTCTACAACTTCACAGACACGAATCCTGGAAGTTTGTCGCCTCTCCTCAAGGAGGAGCCACCCCCTTTGGGACTAGGGAAGTGAGCCCACTGCACTTTACACCCCATAGGGGAAAGGGTAAGACGAATCCCTCTGGAAGTGACTCTTCCTTAGGGGACCGGGAAAACCCAGAGAGAGACTTAAATCGCCATCTCCCAGAGACTAACACCTTTATGGGTTATGCAGGATCTAAGATGTGTAAGAACCCTTTACAAATGGCTGGTTCAACTTCTCACCCAAACTTCTTTTCATCTTCTCCAGGGAAAACAGCAGACCGACCGAAGAACTGGCCTCCTGATGTATGACACCAGACGTGGCATTGCACCTGGAGGTCCGCACTAGGAGAGTGAAACGCAGACTTGTAAGTGATTAAACAGAACTGTGGTGTGTGGCAGACCGAGCGAGAACAGCGTATCTCAGCGATCCGAGGCAGAGCTAGGAGGAGGAACTGCCGACAAGCTCCCACAATGAATAAGCGGGAACCAAGAGGAGATGCCCACCAATGCATTGTCCAGTTGAGTCATGTAAGCGGATCCACACGAGACGAGAAGCGGTCAGCCTATATAGCCCTCTCAGGGATAGGAACACTGCTGGTCAGATACAGTTGCACAGTGGCATGCAAGGAAAAGGAGGCGGGCAGCAAGGGCAGAGCAAGGAGCCACAGAGTGCGGAGTATAAAGGAGGAGAGTATAAAAGTGAGGAGAGACTGAGAATGCCCCAGAGTGTGGAATGAAAGTGAGAATCCCCAAAGTGGGGAGAGAAACCAAAAGAAGCCCCATTGTGGAGGAGAAACAGGGAAGCCAAGAGTAGGAGCTGAGGAAGCCCTGGTGTGAGGGAGAGACAGAGAAGCCAAAGAGTGGGAAGAGAAATTGAAAACATACCAGGGTGTTAAATGAGCCATAGCGAGCCCCAGAGTAGGAGAGTAAGAGACTGAACGAATCCCAGACTGCAGCAAGGGGAGACTCCCAAGCTTCAAGGAGAGCCAGAGAGACCCTGCTGGAACCTCAAGAAGGCACTCCAGTCATATACATACTATATGCTTTGGGCTGTGAACATAGGCAAGGGCCTATGGTAATAATTTAAGGGTGGGGTCAGAAGCTAGCAGCCATCCCTTTCCCTTGAGCAAGGCCCAGAAGTATGTCTTGGTTGTTTTATATTTTCTTTTGAGCAGTAGGGAGAGAAAGTGGGTTAGACTAGGATTTCTGGACAGAGAACTTCATTTATGTTTGACCATCTTGACACTGGCAAGCACCTATTTTTACCTTAATTTCTGTAGGTTAGGGCTTCGTATCACTTTTTGAATCCGAAGAGGAAATAAACCTTTTTTTAAAAAAATATCTTGTCTCCTTCTCTGTCTCCTGATTCTGACCTACAACAACTAATATTTTAAACTGGCTCTTCTCAGATATTACAATGTTAATTTCTAATGATCACTTTCAGCACCTTATAAAAATGTAGAAACACCATATCAATTAGTTTCTGATACAAGATCATCATTCCAAGATAAACAGTCTAGTACACTAATGTTCTCCTTTGAAATACCCCTATGAAAAAGGGGCAGAGGCACAAATGACACCAATGAGGGTTCCTGACTTCTTTGCATACAATCAAAGAACATTTTGGAACATAAGAATGACAACAGACCATCATTTTTGACAAATAGATGTCTGATAAAAGGGTTATATGCTTAATCACTACTTGCCTTACCATGCTAGGCTATGTGCTCATTTTATTTTTCAGAACACTTACGAATGTAGAGAATTAGTCTCCTCTCCCCAAAGGGAGCTACCCCGCTTGGGACTAAAGAGGTGAGCCTACTCAGCTTAACACCTACTAGGGGACTGGGTAAGCGGGATCCCACTAGGGGTGACCCCTTTTAAGAGGACATTAGGTCCCTAGAAAGGGATGTTAGTTATCCTCTCTGTCCCCAAGACTCCAATAGTACCTTTGTTGGCTACATGGGAGGTTACAATGACTGAGAACAAGATACGTCCTGTTAAAAGGGTTGGCGTGGTTTCTTACACTCTGGTTGCAAGGGGAATGCCGGCTGTACCATGCCCAGCCCCCAATGTGTAGTAGTAACAGCTACTATACGTTGATTAGGACAAACAACTTTACTTGGCATGACAGTAGCTGAAAACAATTGACGAAAAAAGGAAAATCCAGAACTATGACACGTGTTTTTCTGTTGCCATATCTATTTCAAAGTGCTTGCTGAGATATTGTCTGAGAGCCTTGAAATGAAGCAACTCATCAAAGTCAGGGAGGCATGGAAACGTTAATAAAAGGCAGTACCCCTGGGACACTGCTTTGTTAATCGTTGTGTAGGATTACCCAAGGCAGAATGCCTCCATGTGTGTCCAAGCCGGAGTACTCTCCTTGGTGTTAGAGTGATGGGATAAACAGGATATCACATAATTGAAAATAATACTGTATGTGTGGCTGAGAAAACATTTCTGACAAAAGTGCAATAGCACTTTATGAAATAGACTTTTTTTAAACATCACTCAACTAAGGACTAATACCAATGGATGTACAGACTGCAAGTTACCGAACTGCGCTAATGTTGAAAGATAACAGCCCATACTCTAGCTACACACACCCTGTACAGCGCTCTGCTGCAATTGAGCTGCGTCCGCGTTTTAAACAATACAATTATATATACAATAATCAATTAAACTCTTTAAAAAACCAGTTCATGTATAAGATGCTGATGATTACTGGTAGTACGATACAAAGGGCCTGATTCATGGAAGCGTTTTATAATGGCGCAATCCCATAACAAAACGTTCTGTGAATCAGGCCCAAAGTGTGAAATGTGAAGTATTGTAATGTGAGAATAGTCGGGGAAAAAGAACACCTCTAGGGGAACACATTTTGTGCTCTCTTTTGTCCTTTTTAGCATCCAACATGTTAGGATATTCCCATCCTGCCAGTGAGCCGAAGAGACTGTGTCCCCACTGGGCTCGTGCAAACCTTAGTTTGTATACATATTTTCACAAACCAAACTCTTGGGGCGCTAATTGTAGATGTGGAGCTCCCAAAGCTTCATAAACGTATTGTTCTTAAGTGCTTGAATTTTTAAACGAAAAAATATATTTTTTAGCAGATGGAGAGATCAACACGTTTTTCATTTAGTGCTTTCTCAAGCTCATGTTAGTCCAATGCACAGTATTCCAAACCCTTTTCAATAGACATTTCCTTAACAGTTACACTGAGTATGTGTTCCTCATGGCCTAAAGAGTCCTGTAAGGCTGTAGCTCAGCGGTCATGTATTTTTTTTTTGTTCGAAGTGTACAAAAAGAAATGCTGCACCAATCTTTCCTTCTGGCTCGCCCACGCTCGCTACAAACCCCATCACCCCAACCTCCTCCCACGCGCAATACAAACCCCAGCCTTTCCCCATTTAACCCCAACACTGTGTAAAGGCTGAAAGAAACATTTTAAACTACTTCCATTAACTTTATTCATTTTGCCCCCTCAGCATGCAGTTTTACGCACCCTGCCCTTTCTAATCACCCACCATTCACATCTCTTAAGGGACATGCTGAAGATTAAAGCGACCACTCCCACCTATCCTTTTAATTGCACGTACAGCTGTGCCTGCAGTATTTTCACGTCAAGTTGCTCAAATGCAAAAGAAAACATCTGATTACTGCTGGAGCAGGGCTATGATGAGGCTTGGGAATGGGCTTTGTCCCAAGCAGGCCACTGAAAAAATTACAGCAATCCAGCAGTTCTACGATGGCTCCCCTTGATGTGAGGTTGGAGGTGGTCCAACAGGTCCCAGGTTTGAATCCCCAGTAGGTCGAAAGCAAAAAACAGCACATACCTCTGGCAGTGGGACCACCCCAGATGAAATGCAAGTTTCAACTTCTTCCCACACTGTTATTTTAGAACAAAACCATTCTGGAACAGTTTCTTTTTTTAATGAAAGTATAGGAACGGTGAAACTTAATAAAAAGTAGAGGAGCACCGCTCCCAACCACCCCTGCCGTAGACTGAATTACTGTTACCATCAGTTGGTCAGCGGAATTACTGCCAGATTACAAGTGGTGGTTGGTGGAATTTCCACCAGATTACATATGGTGGTGGGTGGTATTAGTCTCAATTTATTTGAGTCCATAGGACTCGATGGGGATTTCAGCAGAATTTCCACTGGCTTTAATTACGCCGATTTTGCCAATGGTTGGCGGTAAAGCAGGAGATTTTCCTCCAACTTTTTGCTAGCAGTAAATTCTCCACTTCAACGCTGAAATTCTAGTACGGTGGTGGGCTAATGCAACAGAAATAGAGTTACCTCTGTTTTACCGCACCGCTGTACTTGGTATGAGTCCCCAAATATAATATTATGATCTTTGACATGTTTTGATAAATAATGAAGAAACTGAGCAATTTCACTTTTACTGTGTTGGTCATTTGTCTGACAATACAGGTTGCTTAAAACATTTTGTAACGATAGAGAATTAAGAGATATATTTATTGTGGGAACAACAAAGGATTATGGAGGACAACCCATTTAAAAATCTGCTCACCTCTCGACAGGTTAGAACTACTTGCAGTATTGAAAGGTGCTACAAACGGCACCTACTTTTCTTCATCATTGGATCTTTCATGGATTCACATGCTTAGAATATTCCCCGTCGTCAGGCTGGGAACCCTCGATCTCCTTTAAAAAGAGTTTTCCCTTGGAAAACTTGACACTTTAGTGTCCTATCAACGTCCTTTTGGGATGCTTACGCACCACCCAATAGAACGTAGGGTATAAATAGCCCCACCCCCACGGCTTCCCCTCAGATTTCAACCTTCTCCAAAGTGTCGGGATCACCTTGTGCTTTCTACACTTTTTTTAGGTTGTACTCCTTTCTTTCCCAATGTCGGGGAAAGCCTTATTTCGCCCGTGTGCTACGTGCGGAATGAAGAAAGTTCATGAAGGGGACGGGCACATGGACTGCCTCTATTGTCTCTACCCTCATCACTCCGTGGTTACCTGTGACATCTGCAAAGGTTTCTCGCAAAAAACGTTGAAGGACTGCAATCAGCGTCTGATATCATGGCTGAACGAAGGGGCCTACCCTCCATCTGCGGTAGGATCGGTGCGCAGTCTGGCATCGGACAGGCCTAAATCCCCCGCAGTTCCTCGCCGGTCGGTGTCGGCTGAGCTGCCGGCAAAGAGCACACGGCCTACGGAAAAAAGAGTCGTCCCTCTTCGGGAAAACATCTGACGAAAGGCGCTCCTTCATAGTCAAAACATGGTCATTCGGACCAGTCCCGGAAGCCCGAAAAATCATCTTCTACTACTACTTAGAAAAAGGATAAAAAGGACTCTTCAAGGCGCTCCTCCTCAGGAGACCATCATAGGTCTTCCTCGAATAGAGAATCTTCAAAGCACCTGTCCAGAGACTCAAAAAAGGCAGGATCGCCTAACACGTCTGCCCCACAACTGCCAGCGCCATCAACGGGAGTCTCGTCGTCGACGGCTTCACTGCCGTCTGCACTGTCGATCTCTACAGTGGTGTCGTCGGCTCCAGTGGCGGCGATCAAATAGGGCCCCAGGTTTTCATCATCGACGGTCGATGTTCCAGGGTCTTGGCAACCTCCGGCATATGACGCAGTTCTAACGGACACCTTATTGCGACACAAGTCCGTTATCTCGGTGTCGTCGATGGAGGAGGAACGAGAACCTATGGTTCATCCAACAAATCTCGGCTTACAGTGCGTTGGCCCTTCGACGGCAGGAATTCAAAATGTTCCACCTGTGTCTCCTCTGCTGAATCCGCAGTCGGTGCTGTCTCTGCAGGTGTTATCTACATTGCAGTCCCAGTTAAGTCAGCTGGATGCAAGACTGCCTCCCATAGGTACGCCTCCGATAACACCTATCGTCGACACAGCAGGTCCCCCTCCGCATTCAGCGTCCACGGCTGAGTTGCTGGCTTCCCGGCCGATCAGCGCAGAACCTCCTCGTTCCCACCCGGAGGAGGATGAGCTACAGGACTCAGAGTCGGATCAAGGTCCTAGGGTCTCCATCTCTGACATTTCATTGTCGCCATCAAGAAACCCGACGTGGGAATCTGACGGAGAAATAGAAGCTCCTAGGAGTCCGGCGCAACCGTCTCCCCCAGATGACATTGGGGCTTTTCATGCCATGATGGCAAAAGCCTGTGTTGAGTTTGGTCTGACCCCAGAGGAAGAACGGAAAGAATGTTTCTTATTTGACCATATGGGGAAGAGAAGAAAGTCGGTTTTCTCCGATCCGGGACCACGTTTGGCAAGAAGGCTTACGTACCATGCGCCATCCATTTTCAGAGCCTGCAGTTAAAGGCAGGTTAGAGAAAAAATTCAAGGCCCCGGACTCTACGCCAAAGTTTATAATTGCACAACCTTCTCCTGAATCAGTGGTGTCGGCGGTGGCTAGCAGAAAAGCTAGAACACAACACAAGTGCGCAACACCTCCGAACAGTGAAGCTAGAAGGCAAGATGCCTTCAGAAAGAAAGTCTTAACAGTGGGGGCGACAACAGTCAAGGCCGCTAACTCGTTAGAGTTTATGGCACGCTACGACCGTGAAATGTGGCATCGCCTGGCCCCCATCTTAGAACATCTGCCCGAAGAACACCGAAAGGCAGCCATGCTACTGGTGCGTGAAGGTGAGTAGGCATCAAATCACAGCATTAACATCGCTGTAGATTTAGCGGAATCGGGGTTCAAGCAGATAAATAATGGGGTGGTACTAAGGAGACATGCCTGGCTAAAGTGTACAGACTTTAGGCCGGAGGTCCATTACAAGGTGCTAGACATGCCCTGTGAGGGTGAATAGTTATTTGGGGAAAAAATAGATGAAGCCCTCAAAGGCATGAAAGAGGACTCTGATACGGCAAGATCATTGGGAGAGTTACAAAGTGGGCGAGCGTTTCGGCCCTTTCGTCCCTTCCGCAGAGCTTCGGGGAACTCTCGATTTGCCGCATCCAGAGACCGGAACTACAATCGATCTGCATAATCCTCACAAGGATACAGACGAGCGGTTCAAGCTACATGAAGAAGCCGTGATTTTCAGACTTCCAGAAGGAGAGGAGAGTAAGCAAACAAAATCACAGCAATGACAATCTTCAAGATGTCCTGGGAGGCACAGAGGCCCTACGTGTCGAGGAATGGGAGAAAATTACATCGGACCGTTGGGTGTTGGACATGGTGAGGCTGGGCCACTCTTTAGAATTCAAGGTCGCACCACTTCCCATTCCTCCTGTGTATTCTGCACAACCTCATCTTCACATTTTACAGCAGGAGGTTGTACTGATGCTGCAGAACGGGGCTATAGAATTGGGTCCGGTTGCCGAGAGAGGTCAGGGGGTTTACTCCCATTACTTTGTGGTCAAGAAACCCAACTGCAAGTGGCGACCCATTCTGGACTTTCGGGCCCCGAACAGGACTCTGCAACACCTGAAGTTCAAGATGCTTACACTTCAGGAAGTTTTCCGGTCGATACAGCCGGGAAATTTTTGGGCGTCGTTGGATTTGCAAGATGCATATTTCCATATTACCATTCAGCTGTTGCAATGGTTGGGCTTCGCGGGCAACTTCGAAAAGTCTTTTCTGTCTCCCTCCAGGAGCTTGGTGTTTTTGGGCGCAGAATTCCAGACTCAATCAGGTCTGGTGAAGCCTTCTGTCGAAAGAGTTCAAAAACTCAAACAGAAAGTGGCAGAGTGGAGAGTCAGAACGAGAGTGTCGTCAGAAGCTACATGTCGCTGCTGAGAGCCATGGCGTCATGTATTCCATTGGTGAAGGACTGTCGTCTCTTCACGAGGCCAGTACAAGAATTTCTAGCAGACCGGTGGGCTCAAAGTCACGGATTATGGTCCGAGAAAGTGGTGATCAACAGCGATTTACTGGAAGAGCTTTGGTGGTGGCAACTCTCAGACAATCTGACGCGAGGAATGCCGTTACTGGAGCCGGTATTTCAATCCACAATTGTGACGGATGCCTCTCAAACAGGATGGGGAGCTCTTTTGGGGTCCTTACAAGTTCAAGGTTGGTGGTCCCCAGGAGAATCGAGTCTTCACATCAATGCGCTGGAACTAAGAGCGGTTCATTGGGCTCTAAAATCGTTTTTGCCGTGCCTACGAGGATCTGTCGTGCGGGTGTTGACGGACAATACAACCACGATGTTCTACCTCAGGAATCACGGGGGCACTCATTCCAGAACGCTCTCGAGAGAGGCTCACGAACTATGGCATTGGGCCCTCAAACAAGACGTCAACATTTTAGCGTTTCATCTACCAGGGGTGATGAATGTACTGGCAGACTCTCTCAGCAGAGAAATGAACCAACTCCATGAGTGGCAGCTGAAGGATCAGCAGGTGTTGAGCATCTTCAGGAGATGGGGTCGTCCTTCGCTATATCTCCTCGCCACCCGGGAGAACAAAAAGTGCAAGCAGTTTGCCAGCAGTTGGCCTCAGCCCAATTCGCTGGGGGATATGTTCTCATTCCCGTGGACGGGCAGGTTCGCGTACGCGTTCCCTCAGTTTCCACTCATTCAGCGGACCCTCCAGTGGATTCAGAAATACCCATGCCATGTGATTCTGGTTGCCCCTCACTGGGCCAGGCAGCCGTGGTTCTTGGACCTGCCCCATCTATCTGTAGCAGAACCAGTGAGATTTCAAGTGACGCCGGACCTTCTGTTTCAAGACAGAGGTGCAGTTTGGCATCATGAACCAGGCTCCCTCAGCCTGACGGCTTGGCTCCTGACTTCTCCGAGTTTGGATTGCTAAACATTCCTAGGGACTGTCGCAGCATTTTAGAGGCAGCTAGGGCTCAGTCCACGAATGCCTCATGCAAATGGAAAAGGTTCTGTGTGTGGTGTAAGGATCAGCCTGGAATAGACCCTTTAAGCATTTCATCAGAGGTAATTCTGCCTTACTTACTACTCATGGCAAAGAGAAGTTTGGCATTCTCCTCCATAAAAGTTCACCTGGTGGCAATATCTAGATTTACTCGAAAGAGGCACGCTATGCCGTTGTTCAATGATCGACTCGTTAAACATTTTCTAAGAGGTTTGTTTCGGACCTTTCCTCCGGCCAAGAAGTTCCCTCCTGGTTGGAGTCTCAATCTGGTGCTGTCAGGCCTAATGAAAGCCACGTTCGAAGCTATGTCGTCAACGCCCCTGAAATTTTTGTCGTGGAAAATGGCGTTTTTGGTGGCCATTACTTCAGCAAGAAGAATATCAGAGCTGCAGGCTCTAGTGATTGATCCTCCGTACTTGGGTTTCTTCAAAGACAAGGTGGTGTTAGCGACTAACCCTCACTTTATTCCAAAGGTGGCAACTACGTTCCATAAACACTCTTCTATTGTGCTACCAGCATTCTTCGCTTCGGCTTCCTCATCGGCAGAGAAGTCTCTGCATACGTTGGACGTCAAAAGAGCATTGAAGTTTTATCTGAGTCGTACTCAGGAATTCAGGCGTTCAAGACAACTGTTTGTGGCTTTTGGACCCTCAGTAAAGGGAAGAGCAATCTCCAAATAAGGACTATCGTGCTGGGTTTCATCGGCTATTTCCTTCTGTCACTCTAAGGTGGGAAAGCCTTTGGAGATGCGCCCAAAAGCGCACTCGACGAGATCCACCGCGTCATCAGCGGCATTATGGTAGGGGATTCCGCTGGTGGACATCTGTCAGGCGGCCTCCTGGTCGGTGTCGCATACATTTACTCAGCATTATTGCCTGGAGCAACAACATGGGTAAGATGTACAGATGGGACGTGCAGTCCTGCAACGCCTGTTTCAGTAAGGTAAGCCCCCACAAAGTGGGCTACCTGTTTCAATATTACCACGGCTAATGTTTTTTCTTGTTGATTGTATTTTTTGCATTCCTAATGTATTGGTTTGCATTACAAGCCACCATGTATGATGAATTGTGATATGTAATCTATACTAAGCATGTGAATCCATGAAAGATTCAATGCTGGAGAAGGGAGTAGTTTCTTACCTGTAACTCCATTTCTCCAACGTTGGTATCTTTCATGGATTCACATGCGCCCGCCGGCCTCCCCTGAATGCAAACCTAGTTAGTGCCTCTACATTGGAGGTTAAAATCTGAGGGGAAGCTGTGAGGGCGTGGCTATTTATACCCTACGTCCTATTCGATGGTGCGTAAGCGTCCCAAAAGGACGTTGATAGGACACTAAAGTGTCAAGTTTTCCAAGGGAAAACGCTTTTTAAACGAGACCGAGGGTTCCCAGCCTGACAACTGGGAATATTCTTAGCATGTGAATCCATGAAAGATACCAACGCTGGAGAAATGGAGTTACAGGTAAGAAACTACTCCCATCTTATGAATACTGTTGCTCTGTTGTCCACAAGATGGTGACGGGTGAGGTGTGCCATCCATGGCTGCCTCAATAGACCGAACGTCTACTGTATTCCCATCAGATTGTCACTGGCAAAATTAGCACTGTCCAAATTGGGCCCTCTGTCTCCCTGTCTTGAGAGTTTTTCTATTTTAAAACCTGGCAGAATGCCAGGCCTGGGGTTGTGGGGAGGGAGAAACACAGTTTTTAGCTTACAATCCTTGTTTACCAACAATTGAACATAACAGTAATAAACCGAAAGAACATTATAATAATTTGCGCATTTTCCATTAACACTTAAAGAACATCTCTGGCATCCTGGGGTGGGCGTAAACCTCAAAAGTTGTTTTGTTAACAGTCACATGCATTAACAGATTACGCCACAGCAAGTGTAATTGCAAGGCTGGGCATAACAATCGGAGCACAAGCTCCTTTGTTTTTAACATGATTTCAGTCACAGCCACATCTGCACAGTTTATATCCAGGAGAATATCTGGAACAAACCCCACAGCCCTGATCCCCCCGACATTCCCCACACACACTCCCGTATTTCCACTACTGAAGTGTTGTTATGGTTGCCACTGTCAAATTGTAGTCCTACTTTTATGTCGGTGCCCTATCTGTTTTATTTTGAAAATCTGGTCACCCTCCGCTGGAGTCCAACTCTGTGCAGACTACTTCATCTGTGGTGTGGGAGTTAGGAAGGGAAACGGTTCCTTTGAGGATCTTTTTCATATCTGTACTCTTAAAAGATGCCTCACAAATGCAGATTCTATCAAAGAACATTCTCCTATCTCAATCCATTCAGACCTCCACATGTGATACTGGATGCAGTCTCACATCACACAGCTCAGCTGGCCGCTGGTACATCACTCTGTTATTACATTGTATGTAACCCATTCTCCCCACACAGTTGCATATGCTTTTCATGCTCTATTGACAGCAGTGAAACTAAATTTCATGTGTCATCCAATTCACCACATAGGTCACCACACTGATTAAATTTGATTTTTGTAAAATGCTTTCGTCCACCCTAGCCTTTTAATGCACAGAAAAGAATGAGTACAGATGTATGCAATAAAGCAATAGACAAGAGCGATAACACATCCCTTCTCAGTTGGGCTATAAATGTCCACATTCGGCTGTAAACACCATCGCTGGACAATAGACATCAGAGTTTGCTGAAAGGCAGTACCATCCCTTTTAAGGAAGTACTTGGGGATCTTATTTAATCACAAATTGTCATTTGATCCTCAACTAGATGCTGCACAGAAAGTGTACGTTTTCATCTTTATAAGATTAATGACTGAAAGCATCTACTAGATAAATCTTAATGTTTTAGTTCAAGATGTGGTATTTTCCTGAATACAATACTGCATTTCCATCTACTTAGTGTGAGGGGTCAGAAATGAGAGACGGACATAAGGTTGTGTTCTTGGTTAAAGACATTTTGATTAAATGAAAATGGCTTGGAAATTTGCCTCTCTAGCCCTATGGATCTGTCTGTGTTAGGATGTCAGTAACTGAAAAGCTGTCGTTGTGTCCAAAACAACCTATCCTGACCCTCACACTTAAAAATGAACAACAAAAGGTGCAAGGAAATGTCTTTAACTTGACGTTAGAAAAAGTGTTCAAAACCAAAAGTATAAGAATGACTCCCAACGAAAATATTCTCCAAGGTAATAATCCTTGGATCCAGATGTGGTTCCCTTCCCCTGGATTCTTAAACAGGATGGAAAAAATGTCTCTTTAGCTAACCGCTCCTCTGTCTCTTCACTGGACTCACAACCTTCTTGTTTAAGCAAAACATTCTGTAACAGTCTTGTGAGTTTGCAAATTACCTGGTATTCCCTGCCAGAAAACGTTATACAATTTTCAGTGGCCTGGTGTACTTGCCTGCTAGGACTTCGCTTAAGGGATTTCAGATCACCTGGTCTACTCTCCTGCCAGGCATCTTTGTACAATTTCATCTGCTTGTTATACCTTACTTGTGCATTTTAGCCACTGTTATCCTAAATCTAGGTGTGTGTTACTCTGCCTTGTGCATTTCAGCTACTGTGCTATGTCCAATCTAGATGTTGCCCTGACTTGTGCATTTTAGCCACTGTGTTATCCTAAATCTAGGTGTGTGTTACTCTGCCTTGTGCATTTCAGCTACTGTGCTATGTCCAATCTAGATGTTGCCCTGACTTGTGCATTTTAGCCATTGCGATATCCCAAATCTAGGTGTGTTACTCTGCCCTGTGATATGTCAAATCTAGGTGTTGCATTGCCTGTGCATTTTAGCCTACTGTAATTTGTGCATTTTAGCCTACTGTAATTTGTCTCATCTAGATATCACTAGGTGTACTCCAGCCTAATTATAACACCTCTGCCTGGTGCACTCCGTACTATTGTATTTAATGCGCTTGACACCCAAACTCAGCCGCACTGTATTTTGCAATGCTGCTTCCGGCCATCTAGCCATATCAAAGCATTTGTACTTACTGGGCCGCTCTGGCTATTGTTACCTCCATCTCTTCTAATGAGACCCAATCTTGTCCCATGTCAACAAGTTCATAGGTATCCCACTCAGGTAGCCAGCACTACCATCATGCACGTCAGTGTGCTTCTTCTACATCACTACATTCTAGCCCCACACGTTACCCCAGTCACTCAACTACCCACGGCAACTACCCTTACCTTTGGGGTTAAACCTGATTTGCCACCTAATAATTTGGCCTGCTCAAACCTACACCACCCAGCCCTACCAACTATGACCATGACCCCTAGAGTCCCTATAATAAGCCCTGCAGCAACCACCGCAGGCGTCCACCACCCTAGCAACCAGCCTAACCAATACCTTAATGACCCAGCTCTATGGCTGGAACACTTTGCTACCAAACCCACTCCCAACCAACCCTGCCCTCTCATTCTCCGAAACAAGAGACTAGGCACTAGATTCCGCATACAACACTCCCGCACTAATGCCACCAGCCAATCTCACATACTCCACCCAGCCCACCCTCATCCACCGCTACATGCAAAACCTCTACCTTAGGGGTTAAACTGCCTGTGTTCAAGGGCGCCCTTATCAATGCTAAATTTCTCACAGCACATGCTCTAGACATAGCCGACCTCATCACCACTGCTGACCTTGACTTCATCACCATATCCGAAACTTGGCTACATGCCGCATCTGGCCCCTCCCTATCCCTGGCTTTACCGCCTGACTACGGCAACACGTGCTGTGACCGCACCTCTGCCCAATCCAGAGGCGGCGGCGTGGCCTTCATCCACAAAAACTCTCTTGACCTAAGAGTGGTACCCGACTCCAAACTCGAATCAGCTGAACTGCTGTCAATCAAATTGTCACTAACGCCCAACCAAACGGCCACCCTTCACCTTATCTATAGGCCCCCAGGTCCGGCACCTACCTTCGTCAGTGAAATTTCTACTCTCCTCCTCGACAAAACTAAAACCAACTCACAAACAATCATCCTAGGCGACCTCAACTTAGGTCGTGGTGACCCTAAAGATCCTGTGGCAATTGATGTGGAGAATGTTCTAACAGATCTCGGCGTCACCCTGTATATCCAAGAACCGACCCATATCAAAGGCAGAACCATTGAATGGTTAGCCGGCTCCAACTGCAACATTCAGATCCTCAACAACTCCCCTTGCTTATGGTCTCACCATCACATCATAACTTTTAACATTGAAGCTACCCCGCGGGCCCCGACACAGATAGCCCCAGCACTCCCCACTCGTAGTAAAGAAAACATAACTAAGGAACAACTCCTCCCACTGCTACTTCCTTCCCTCAATGCGGCTACAAACTCATTTTCTGATCCCACCTCCCTAGCAGACACCTATAACCAAACTATGCTCACGGCGATAGACTCTATAGCACCCATCAAACCTAGGAAGGCCAAACCACGAGCACATCTTAACTCATGGTTCACTCCACAGCTAAGAATCCTCCGCAAAGCTAAGCGGTGTGCGGAAAATCGCTGGAAAAGCCACCCGTCTGATGAGCATAAAGATGGCTTCCTTCTTGCCTCCCTTACCTACAAAGATGCCATCATCACTGGAAAAAGAGTCGCTTAAAAAAGAGTCGCTTAACAATCGTATTTTGCAAGCCGATTCTGACTCCAAGGAACTCTTTAGAATCCTAAAAGAGCTCGAAACCCCAGTCTCCCCTCCTGACACATGCACGAAAGATAGCAATTGGTGTGCTAACATTCAAGCAGCCTTACTAAATAAAATGTCCATGCTTCAATCCAAAATTAAAGACAAGCAGGACAGCCTGAAGCTTGACAACCGCGCACTCTCCCTAGCTAGGTCCCTCCCGTCAGACACTGCTAACACCATACCTTTCACCTTCTCACCGCTCACTGTTACTGAGGTAGAAAATATCATCCTGAGAATTAAACCATCCAACTGCCAAGGTAACCCTTGCCCAGCTCCCATCATTAAGGACTCTGCCCATGATCTAGCTCCATTCATTACGGCCTTCATCAACTCCTCCTTTAAAACAGGTATTGTCCCGGACAACCTTAAGGACGCGTGGGTGATCCCGTTACTCAAAAAACCTTCCCTTGACCCAAGTATATCTACGAACTTCCAACCGATCACTAAAGTACCGTTTTTGCTTAAGATACTGGACCGCGCAGCTTACATTCAGATCCAAAACTACTTGGAATCCAACAATCTGCTAGGTCTACGACAATCCGGATTTCGGCCCAGACACGGGAGTGAAACTACTCTAATAGACCTAAAAACCCAGATCGAAGTATTGAAGGACAAGGGCAAATTAGCAATGCTATTACTCCTCAACCTCTCCGCCGCATTTGATTTGGTCAACCACCAGATCCTTTGCAGGCACCTCCACTCTGCTGCCAACTTCTCCTCCTCCCCTGCGGCCTGGATCAAATCCTTTCTGAGCAACAGATCCATGAGGGTCTTTGCACCATCCCCAGCCACGGACCCCTCCCCTATACACTGCGGCGTACCTCAGGGTTCTTGCGTGTCACCTACAATTTACAACATCTTTACGAAACCACTCTTTGATGTGCTTGACTATCTGGGTGTCTCCTACACTAACTATGCGGATGACACCCAGATACTCATTCCCATCTCAGGTGATTATCTAGCTGACACCAAGGCCATCAATGACGTCTACCTGGTCATCCAAGCCTGGATGGCCCAACACCAGCTATGTCTAAATGACGATAAGACAGAGCTCCTTATCCTGGGTACTGCACAACGCCTGAGCAAACTGGAGCCGTCCTATCAGTCATTCACCATAGACGGTAATACCATACGAGTCTCAAAAGACACCAAAACGTTAGGCTTTTACCATGACTCCATCCTATCCTTATCCAGACAAATAAATGCAGTTAGGTCTGCCTCTGCTTACACGTGCAAACTTATTGCAGCCTGCAGACCGTTTCTTACCACCCCCAACAGTGTCACACTAGCTAGAACCCTCATTATGGCAAAAATTGATTATTGCAGTGCTCTTTACTTAGGTACCAGCCAAGAGAACTTGAGCAAACTCCAAACCACCCAGAATAATGCCATTCGAGCGGCCTTGAACATCCGCCGCAGCCACCACATTTCAGAAGCCAACTTAAAGTGGTTACCTGTCAAACAGAGAATCTCCTTAAAAACACTTGCCCTAATGCACAAATGCCTGGCCAACAAAGCCCCAATCTATCTCTGTAGTCGGCTATCTCGCCACTCTACCGCCCGACCACTAAGAACTGCCCAGACTCATTGTCTATCGATCCCTAGGTTTAAGCTTCAAAAAGCGGGGGGCACCAGCTTCCCTGTCCTAGCCTCTAAACTATGGAACACCCTCCCTGCCACTATCAGAGCTGAAGATTCTTTCAACACCTTTAAGACCAAAACCAAATCTTGGCTCTTTGATCAGCAATAAGACATGCTCTGCGTCTGTCTCACATACTCTGGTCCGCTTCCTCTGATACTATTTCTGGCCTGCTACCGCCGTACTGTTACTGTACACCCTAGGGTATATCCTCTGTTATTCCTAGTGGCATTGTAATCTTTGTAATATATGTAATTAGAAAGATGGTTAATAGGCTGTTACTGTAAACTTTGTAATGTAATTTATTGTCTGTATTTCTTTTTCTGCAACTTTGTACAAATTGCGCCCTGATGCCCCCGGGCCTGATGGTTTGCGCCTTATAAATAAACAAAATACAAATACGCACCTGCCAGGAATTCTTATGCGTTTCACAGTTCCTTGATACAACTTCAGCTGCCTGTGTTATTCAGCTTCCAGGACTCTTATGCATTTCACAGTTCTTTGATATATATACCACAATAGCACATACCATGTGGTGCTTGATATATCTGTCTATGGTAATATTTGCTCAAACGTATTTACTCAAACGTCTCCCCCACATTTGCATCTCATGTATTTGATTGGGGCTTGCCTTTATACTTTGCCTTGTCCGCATTCAAACAAACTTTGCCATTGTACTTTGCCTGGTCTCCAGTCAAACATTCTTCTTACTGGGAGTTGAATTTGTACTTTGCCTTGATTGCATTCAAACAAGCTTTGCTTTTTTATATTTTCTGCATTAGCAATCTTGTATCACTTGTTGGCATGCTTTTTCGGAACGCCCCGGGGTCCCCAGCTGCTTTGGGCAGACTCACTGGTTTCTTCCAGCATCTCTGAGGCTGCTCGTACTTCTGCAGTGTGGCTTCTTCACCCGCTTTCCAGTTTGGATAGTACGGACGCTGCTCCAGTCTCTAGCACGGCTCCACAGGCACACACCAGCTTTCCTTTGTGGCCCAGGATGAAGCCTACTGTCTCGTCAAGCGGCCCGACATCCAGGAGCTCCTGCTCTACTCCCGGCATCTCCACGGCCCTCCTTGCTCACACGCAGCATATCTCTCCCCATCCCGGCAGTCTTCTCTGCTTCGCCAGGTCTGTCGGTGTGTCTCACATTCAGGAGCCTTAGCGTGGATGCCAATGTCTCGCCCTGCACTGCTCATCTCCATAGTCCGGTTGCCATCTTTAAATGTCCCCCTCTTTGAAAGTTTTGAAAAACAACTAGTCTCCATGTTGTATTTCAAGCTCCTGTCACTTTGCACAAACTCCCTTGTCCTCCTCCTCATCATCTCAGTACCTGAGTGGTTATGGGAGTTGAAGCCCATAACTTTCTTTGGGCTTTTAACTTCTGGATGGTTTTTCTCACAGATTTCACACAAAGCCACATTAGAAACAAACAGTGTTATGTGTGAATTGTGGCTGTTTGGGTAAAAGGTGGGGGTCTGACTATAATGATGTAGAGAAAAGCTTTCTTAACTTCCTCTACAGGGGGTGTACTATTAGCTGACAAAAGCCAATTAAGGTTTTTGGTGTAAGGGGGTCTTTCTCATGGGAAAGGGGGGAATACTCTGACTCATCCAGTGAAGTCATAACAGCTCCCTGGTAGTTGTCTCCTCCCATGTGGTTCTCCCTCATATAACCACCCCCAGTGTCCGGATCAGGTAGCGACTGCCGTCCCTAGTCACATGGGAGGAGGTGCCCACTGGGGAATCCCTGATGACTCCACTGGATGTATCGCATTAGGCACTTCTAAGAAAAATATGTCCAAACTCCAAGGTGTGCAAAGTCATCAAGGACTAAAGGTTATTTTGGTCTGAAAAATGTGATCATGCCTGTCTGCTCGGGCAGTGTTTAGGCTGGTTATTAATAGATGACCAAATTAAAGCTCAGGCCCTTTCTCTCATTTGGAAGATTTTGCTTCTAACTATCTGTATGATCGAGCACAGTTATATGTACCTTCTTAACTTAAATCGGGTACAAAGGGCCTTTTACAGGTTACTAAAAACTATTCCTCTCTCTATGGAGGTAGGTCCTTTCGCACTTTAGGGGTATCGCTTGTGGAATGAGCTCCCAATCTGTTTCTGAAATCGTGGTACCTCATAGAGATTTAAGAGGCAGATAAAACAGCATCTATCCTCCTTCTATGTACTTCTATGTTGAGTTGGTATTTCAAGCTGAAATCTGCTGAATGGTTATTAAGTAAACGATTTCAGTATGGATTGCATATGTTTTATAGTATCTATTTATTAGTGATAATTTGTACTTAATAAGCAAATGCAATACAATTCAGTGCATGTCAGGGTTGGCAATCTACATCAGGCTTAAACAACAAAACACCATAGTTAGACAATGGAAATTATGATCCAGGGTCCATACTTGAAAAGGGACAACATAAGGCAGTGCCCAAACTCCCAAATGGACAGTCAATGTTTTCGTTAAGGGACAGTGCACTATCAGCAGCTGATATTCAATGGTTGTAGACCCTCCTGAGTGGAAGAAATTCCATAGAACAGGTTATTAACGCCAGGTTCATCCTCAGTCAAGGGGTTCCTGCACTCTTGCAAATTGATATTCAAGGGCATGTTCAGTTTGCGCTAACAAAAGAGAGCCCATACGCCTTGTTCACAGATAATACTGATCACAATGGGATAGGTTGGTGTAGTGCATTGAATTGCTGTTCCAAAATAGTTGAATGAACATTGGTGCTCCCTGTTGGATGCATGTGAAGATGTTTCTCTCTGTGCGCAATACAGATTCTGTCCTTTGTGACTACGATCCTGATGTTTCTAATGAGGGCATTGTGAACTATAAGGCAGACTATCGCCTTAATGGTTCTGCACAATTTCATCCACAGTGATGACCACCCCATCCTGTACAAATTAGTCGCTTCTTTGAATAGGTAGGACATTTTGCTGGTAAATGACATGAAAAGAGGCGTACCGGCTCCCTGTTTTCTACTGAGAAGATAAGGGATCTTTTACCAATTTCTTTACATGCCAATCAAGGATTTTGTGGAGATAGCCAGACATAGATTTTATGGGGATACATGGTGAACAATGATATCCTTCTGCAGTACCTACAACACATGGTCAATATCTTGCCTTGTGCACAGAGTTGCTTCAAGCCCTTTTTGTCTCACCACAGCTAAAGTACACTGCTGGGCAACTTTGATTCAGGTCGAGTCCTTTGGAGTGTCTAGTAACTCAGGGCTGTGCCCTCTTCTACTGCTGTCCAGCATTTATGTCAAGCCACTCATGGAGCCAACTATGTAACCACCAACTTTACATTCACTCCTACACGAATGTTTAAAAAATCTACCTAAGTGGGCAACAAGTCCAATTCACAATTGTGTCAAACTGACTCAAAGACGTGGAGAAGTGCTTGGACAGAACACCATCTTCACCTACTCAAAGAAGCATCCTTACTATGCGCTACTTTCGATAATTAGTCTCTATAAAAAGCAAGGTATAAAACCTACACCTAATCTGAGATGCCAGAATCAGCCTGGATTCACAGGTCGGTGCCATGGACAACTCATCATTTTTTTCAAATGAAACATCTCAAAAAAGCCTACTATGTGGACTAATCACAAACTGCCCAATGGTTTTATGAGCACCATTTTACTCAAGGGCAGACTACTGCAATGCCTACTATGCTTGCCCCTCCACCATTTTCAAATTGAAAGTTTGTGAAAAGTCCAGAATCCCAGTGTAGGCTCATCTTCAGTTTAAGGAAAGGCCAACCCGTCACTAACCAACTCAAACGCATTTGCCTTGCATACACATGCTTAGCATGTTCTGCACCATTACCTGTTAAACAAGATATCTCACTACCTACACAAAAGAGTAATGTGCTCAGTAAGCACATCAGTCTACTCATCCCAAAAAGTGCATGTAAGGTCCGGGGAAGACAGCTGATTGCTGCAGCTGCTCCCTGCCTCTGGCATAACTGCCCAGAAGACAAAACTCACCCCATCCTTATGTCTTTGAGGGCGAAATCCCACCCTTATCTATCATCACAAGACACCCAGGAGGAACCTGCATTGGAATCTTCTAAAGCACTAAGAAGCAATTAGGTTACACTGTGTATATTGTACAAATAAACCAACAAAACATGCACCCTTAAGAATTCATATTAATAATATCACATTTTAATTGCAAGCCTTTTCCCACTTCAAAGTGCTTTAATAGTAGGTGTTTCAGACTCCTACTGTAAAGAACACCACATACCTCCACACTACCATACCACTGAAACATTTCATGTCAGACAGCCTTGACCACAAACTCAAAACACTGGGCATGCATCTAGGAACCTGATTGGATCACTACGCAAGATCACAACAGTTATCAAACACACCCAGGCCAGAGTATGCCCAGGTAGGAGTCCCAACCAACACTGTGCCTCCAAAAACATCTAAAAGCTTTCCTGCGCAATGTGCCAGAGTTCAACCAATCTGCACGTAGCAATACTTAAGCAATAGCATTGATTTCCTCCCACTACGCCTACTAACTTCACAACACTACACAATCCCTCTCTTGCAGGTTCCTAAGTAACACCAACCATAGAGGTCACACTATATAAAACCCAATAACATAGCATATTCACACCCTGGGAAGAAGCGCTGCATAATATAATTGGCTGGAACTCAGGCTGGATTAGCTGTTATAAGGTCACGTTTCAATCTGTGCTGGCGACGCCTCTCCATAGTCTAGCAATACAAAAAGCTCGGTGAAAACATCTAGCTAATCGGTCGCTCGCAAATTGTTCCCCTATGGGTTACGTTATCTCTTCTGAAAGAACTTGAGATGTTGTCAGATAAAGGATAGAGATGCTAATTCAAATAATTTCCGATATGGATATCAACTTTAAGAGTAAGTAGACCAGACTTATCTGGGTAATCAAAGCGTAATTTATCTTGTTCAATAATAAATTCTTATTGGAACAGAGGTCAGCAAATCATAAGTAAATCTTAGGTTCATATGCCAATGCATTTCGGAGAAAAAAATGCTCCTTCGTCAGGGCGAACCCTATCATTCACATGGTTGTACAGCAATATATTAAGCAATATCAACAGGTCATACATTATACGTCAAGAAAATAAGAATATAGACATTAATTTCACATACCATGGGTGTTCCATGTATCACAACGTGGTCAGGGGGAAATGTAGAGAAGACAAAATGGTAAACGGATATACAGCCAATTAGATGTCAGTTTTCTTTACCCCCAGGGCTACGCAAGCCTTGCAGTGCCCAAGATTGTGCTCCTGAGCTGAGGGTCCCTCTATCACCATCGAGCAGTGCTTCAGGAGACTTGCGCAAGCGAGAGTGAATGATTAATATGATATTTGTGTGGAAACAGCCCAAACCTCACATCCCATTGTCAGGCTGTTCCAAATGGGTATATGTGTATTGCAATTTACAGAAATGTTTCAGTTAGGGTAACTATTGTGGCAAATGAAAAGTGCAGAGAGCCCACTTGGCATTTCTTACTCCAAAGGGTTTCATGATGATTCGGTATGAGACATATTTAAAAATCTAAATTCTCTGGTAATTCTTATGTTCCCAAAAAAGCTCTTTGCCTTATGCAAATCACTGCAAGTAGGTTCCTTGAAGAGTTGGGGCACTGGGGCTTCAACCCTCAGCACCTCCCACAAGCCCCTTGCACCGCATTCCTGCCACACAAAGGGGGAGGTGTCGCAGAGTAATTGTTCTACATTTCCAGCCCTGCTACCCATGTACCATTTTATGTTGTTCATGGTGCTGCATTATCCAGTACATTTTGTCTTTTTTAAGTCTAGCTTCCAGTAGTGCCTTGGTATTAACAGAGGGCGAAGTAACGTATTAATGGCTTGTCTAGGGTTGCCTGGACACGGCACCAAGAAAGGGAGTTTATAAGTGATTATTTCCCATGCATATCAAACATTAAACCACATTGTGGTGCTCTTACTGTTAGCTATCAAGATGTTGCTTTAGCTCTTGCTCCCATATAATTTCTTTTTAGAAGCTCCAGCTTGGGAAGTAGTTTCTAGGTTTGTGGCAATCCCGCTTCTTGCTATACCGCAAGTGAATTGAGAACCACAATAGCTCTCCATCTACAAAATGAATTGTCTGATGGCCACAGAAATTATACTGTTGGTGTACATGTGTGATGGCCATCTTTCTTCCTGCCACTCGCCACACACTGAAATGACATCCCACTGACGTACCGTGAGGATGACATTACCTTAGGGCCTCAATGGGCATACAAAATGGATAGGTCGCCATGACTGTTTTGACAGATACATGTAGTGATGTGATATTCATGCACCTCCACTTGGTGTATGATATCATACGCCTTATCCGGAAACATTACAACTTTGTAGACGTTGTGGAATCCTTAGAGACACTGTTATAGTGTTTACTAAAGACACACTTTTGGATAAATGGTTTCTATAATATTCAAACTAAATGCTTGGACACTGTTTTGGCTGAGATCGCTGTATGACTTACCATCTGTTACCAGTTTGCACAGCAATGACTGCGGGGGTTACTTCCCTTTGAACTGCCCACTCTGCACGGATAAATACTCAGCGTGTACGCTGAACCAGCACTTGAGCGGTGCGACAGTGATGCACGTGAACCACGTCAAGCACATCGCCATCATGCCGTCGGGCGGTATGGCAACGGTTGGTCAGGCAACGGGTTTGGGGAGCACCCTACTTCCAGTGCAAGATAAATTCACTACGGACGATGAAGAAAGGGTAAGGATCGCCGAATATGTAGAATTTTCGAAATATGTCTACCAGCTTAGACCCCTGAGAACTGGCCCACTAAAGACAATTTGTTCTTCAAATGGCGAAAGCAAGGGATAGGCTGCCACAAAAATAGAAATAAGTGTTTTGATGAAGGAGCAGGGTGTCTCGGATGTGGCAGGCTTCCTTGAACTCATGCTCTCATCTTCGTTGGCTTGCTTGAGGGCTGAATTGACCAAAAGTGTCCTTAACACCCTCGTGCGTGTACGGGAAGAATGTGCTTCTATTGTGGTGTCTGGAGCTTTCGTGTGGCTTAGTATGGGAGTTTTAGTTGAGAGTAACATGAGAGATAATGCCGACCCCTCTAGGATCGGGGGTTGATAGGGAGCTGGAGCTATTAGAGCTAAGAGTTGGGGGTGAAATGTTTATCGACCGGCTACATACTGTGACGATTCTTCAGATGGCTTCACTTCATCCCAGGTGAGTACTGCTCTCCATAAGACTAGGGAGGTGAGCCCGCGGGCCAATAGTCCCCCTAGGGGGGGTAATGTGTGGGAGGATCTCATAGAGAGGGATTCCTCTCCTGGGGATAAGGACACGATTGGGAAGCACAATCTCTTAAATGACCCAATTTGGTAGGCTGAGGATGGGACCAAAAGATTATGGGCCTCATTACGACCCAGGCGCTAAGTGTTTAACAGCGCCGTAAAAGGCTGCGGCGCCGTTAAACACTTAGCGCCTAATTACGAGGTCCCTTTGAGGGACCCGACCTTAACGACTGGTTTTACCAGCCGTTAAAGTAGGGTGCCGCAAAGGGACCTTGGTGCTAAGTACGGTGCCGCAATTTGCCTGAGAGGGGTTCTGGAGGGTGTAGTTCTTGAGAACACACAAAGACGCCCAGCAGGCTGCTACAGTGTTGGGATGAGAAGTAAAAGCAGAGACTAGAGCATGCGTTCTGTACGAAGACAGAACGCCAAATCTTATAAGAATTACACTTAGTGGCCTGCAAGTGATAATAAGACTGCAACCAAAAACGAGTGGTCTTTCTCCCCGGCAAGGCGAATACCCCTGATAAGCGGAATGCGTCTCCTCAGAGGGCCGGCAGAGGACCCAACAGGAAGACAAAGAGGGTACAGCAGTGGTGTGTCCTGTAGTGAGTGGACCATCGGGTCCAACAACTACACTGAAACTGCTACCCCAGGCTTGCCACAGAGAAGGCAGAATGAGTCAGGGAAAACTACCGAATGCTGGGACACCCAGGCCTATATGAGATGGTTGGTCAAAGCCACTATCGATATCGGGGGAACGAGCAGGACCCAGCCCCAATAACTAACGCCCTGCAATATGAAAGGCTGACGGCATCATCCAAAATCCTACCGACCGGGTGAAGCATCCCGACCCCAATACATGTAACAGGAGTTAATGAAAGTCCGGGAGGGAGCAGACAATCTTTTTAAGAAACTGTTTAGACATGCTCTGAAACTTAAGGCAGCAAGGGAGAACTGTGAACAGTATGAACTGAGAAAAACTACCTTGGCTATTGAGAAGACACATTATCTGTGAAACTGAGACCCCAACTACTTGAAAAACCATAAAAGGGGGTCATCCTATTACCCCAGGAAATTACAAAAGGGGGGGACCTAAAAGGGTTGGAGGCCCGGGGATAGTTTATGACCTCCTTCTCTATCCAAACATGGAATAGCTGGGGGGACCCCTGTCAATGGAGAGAAGTACTGTATACACCCCGGAATTGTCTAGGGCTGGACCAGCAAGCCAAACCAATCAACTTCTGTTGTCAGGCAATTACACATTAATGATTGGTCAACACCAGGTCCCGCCGAGAGTCTGGTTCTTGCAGCTCACGCCTTAAACTTGCTTTCCTCAAGATACAAAGAAAACCTTTGTTATTTTTTTGTGCGATTAAGAAAACAAGAAAGAAGCAAGAACCCTTTGAGTATAGATCAGAAAGAAACAGAAAGGACAGTGTCCTAATGTTTGTTATACTGTTCCCTGACCAGTTCCCCAGGAGGCTTGTACTGGGGAGTCGAGAAGAACTCCAGGAACAGCTTCATCATCCCAGTGGGGCAGATTAAGAATTGTGAAAGACATTGGGGAACCAGCTAGGAGAAGGGAGTCATTCTCCTAGCCCCATGAGAACTTTATGTGACTGTTTATTTTTGTTGGGTCACAGAGAACACAGACATTTTGTATAACCTTTGTTTGAAAAACGTAAGAGGTGTTTGGATGCTTTACATCCAGGATAAGGGAGTCATTCTCCTGGATTACGAACAGTAGCTGGATTTTATGGTGTTTTGTTGTAGCGACAGGGATGGGATGGGATAGGATAGGATAGGAGACTTTGTGACTGGGACGGTGCATTTTTATTTTGACTCACATAGACTTCCTGACGCGCACCTGAGATTCTTGAGTATAGGTAGGGAAACTCCCTTAGAGTTAGGGATAGATTTTTGATATTTTTAGGGGTAACGAGCCACACACTAGGCTATCTTCTTCTCCTCAACTTTATCAGTCATCTCCTTTACCTATAGAGGGACAGCAGTTGGAGGTGGTCTCATTGCTTCTCAAAGTATAAATCAGTCAGTTCTGTTGCAGGAAATTCGTGACAGTAGAACGTCGACTACACTCTATCTTGCTTTAGAAAATGTGCTCGTTACATTGGTAAATAAATGCAAGGGACTTGAAACAAAGCTTGATCATCATACATTAATTTTAAATGCTATTTTAGTGAAATGCCCAAGTGTTACTACGGTCCATTAAGTTGTCCTGCAAGGTGCGATTGAGCCAATTATAGATGTGCTGGAAAGAAACTGTAATGAAATAGTGGAGTTTGTAGAACACATTGATCTAACTGCACACACCCCTGAGCAGCAATACAAGGGTAAATGGGGAGGTGTTAAAATAAGAAGAAAAAAGTTCAACAAGCAGTAATATTTCAACAAATTAATGCAGGAAAAAAAGAATGTAATTATTTCCTCTGAAACAAATACAGTGCTGCTGACTGAAAATGCGGAGGGCCATTTTTCTCTTTCAGCAAATGTTAAGAATCGAAAGCAGAGCAAGACGCTAGGGAAGTGAAAAATGAATTCAAGTAAGTCTATGAGAAAGGAAGGCTCTAAAATATCAAAGGAGGATGCTTGCAATCTGTGTTCCTGTTCAACCACTGGGAAGCTAAACAATGAGAGGGATATACGGGTATATTTTATAAAGCAGGGCCGTGAAAGACCACCAAAGATAATTCTGCGATTATTGAAAGTGATTGAATTCTCTACAAGGTGGCAAATACACAAATTATTATGGAAGATAATGCGTTAGAAGGGCTTGGGCTGCTATTTCAGCCAGCACACTGTGTGGTAATTAACCTATGGATGCTATGTCACAAACTATAGATAGGGTTTCTGGTGAGAGGTACAGTAAAGCTTGCCAAGCATCTCTAGAACCATTAACTCCTCTGCTGTATGAGGAAGAACAGGACTATTATAAGGCTCTGCATATGCAGGTAGTCTTGAACTTAAATATGCATCCACCGTTTAATCGAATGACGCTACTGCAAGTATATCAGAGCATCATACCTTTACAATTTATTACAATGGAAGATATTATTATTGTTGATCAGGTTGATGATGCAAAGAGATGAACTTCTATATACTCTTTGCATCAGATGTTATAACGGAAGTTATAATGTCCTATGAGGTTGACTAAAGCCAATCCAACGGCCAGCAGAGAATTAGGGAATTTCATGGGGGGGTCATTACATGTTTGCCGGTATCTCGCCAGTAATACTGGCACCAGTGTTACCAGCAGTTTTTTGCTAGTGGCGGCTTGATTGACCTCCAGCACATGGCTGGAGGTAAATCAGTGACCCCCACCGGCAAACCTGTAGTTTGGCGGTGCAGTAAAAGTGCCAGTAACAGAATTACTTTTCCTGCACTGCCAAACTTGTAATGACTCGCATAGTGTATGTTGAGGATGGTGCAGACCCATATGATAAGGATCTGATTAGTATTTTTGAGGAAACTGTTAATATAATTAATGCCCAGGTGCAAATAAAGAGAGAGGGTTAGAAATGTGACGAGGCTTGCAATGCTAATCTGGGGCGGAAGCGGGAATATGATAGGGAAGCACATCAGTCTAAATAGTATTAAAGCTTCAGATCAAGAGAATTCTGCACTTGGCAGATAAAGCTGGAAGTCACACAAATATTGCTGCTGATATTAAGAACCTGAAAAGGGTGCATCTGAAGTGGTTATCTAGCCATTTCAGAAGAAAGGATTTTGAGATATGGCTTAAGATTGCATCCTAAGCTAAAAATAATGTACATAGACCATTGTGGCGGATGATTAACACTGCTAAAACTGCGTCATGTATAGTTTATGGCGCTGAGATATGTGCCAATAGGGCTCTGGTGGTATTGGAAGGCAATGTGCTTAAGGCATTATTGAGGTTGCCTAAATCTAGTCCTACTGACTATATACGTGTAGAGTTTAATCTCGAAAATATTACTACTATGGTCATCTATAAAAGGCTGATTCTCTAAGGAAAGTTCTTTGGGTTGGCACCAGGTGCAATACACTCCAGTTGAATCTAGCATATACGTCCATGTATTTACAGATTCACAAATCCTGTTTGGGTTTGATCTATTCTACTGCTGGTGAATGACCAACACATGGTGATATGCAGAGAATATTGTCATTTGCCATTGCCTACCACAAGCAATGAAGAAGAGACTATGGGCCTCATTACGACCCAGGCGGTAATGAGCGTTTACGCCGTGGGCCGATGGCGTAAAGAGCGCCACATTATGACCCATCGCGCACGAGCATTACGCCATGGCGGTAATGCAATTAACGCCATGGCGGAAAAGGCCCCTACCGGCATCGTAAAGCGAGCAAGGTGCACTTCCGCCACCGTAAGTAGCGCCCACCGTAATTAGCGGCCACCGTAATTTGCGGTGGCCGTAAAAAGCAGAACCGGAAATAGTCATCGCGCCGGAACGGGAAACAGCACGTCGGCCATCTTTAAAAACACAATCCATTGCCATCCTACCGAACAACACCAGATCCAACCCTGACACCTGTCCCAACCAATCACCCACCCATCCAACTACCCAAAAATGCCTAAAGCTGTTAAGAAGGCATGTGACCGCCAGCGCCAGGAAAGATTCAGCCGGGAGGAACTCTGCATGCTTGCGGAGACCCTGCAAGACAACGCAGCTGTCGTTTTCTCCCCGGAAATGACCAGGACAGCGATAGGGAAAAAGAAGGCCATCTGGGCCCTGGTGGCTGAGCGCGTCAGCGCGGTGGGGACCGTACCCCGCACCCCACAGCAGTGCAGGAAGCGCTGGGACGACCTCCGCATACGGGTCAGAGCCGTCATCTCTGCGAACCGCAACCTTGCCCAGGGTACCGGTGGAGGGTCGGAATTCCCACTAAAACTCCAACGTGGGAGGAGATTTGTGCAACCACGATTGGCATGGAAGCCATTGAAGGCGTCGGAGGGATGGAAAGGGGAGCTCCGACATCAGGCGATGAAGGTAGATGCCTCAAACAAGACATGCCATAGTCACTGCAGTCCATTCATGTGTAGCACAAGGTTGCCCTAGAGTGTAAATGCAACACATTTCCACACTGCCCATAGCCACATGCGAGCACCACCCTGTATACACTGCTGGCACCCGCATACCTGCATCCACATTCCACACTAAAAGGAGACAACCTGCATGGCCCTGCCTGAAATTTGCCTCATCTACTGACCAGAATAATGTCTATCATTGTCATTCCAAAGTCTGCAGACCCATCAATAACGCCCTCCCTCCTTTGCTCCACCACAGGCACAGATTCACACCCCGAGGACCAGGACACCCCTGCGACAAAGAGAGCCAAGAAGGCCAATAATACCGTCCCCGCACCCTCAACCTCAGCTGCAGTGAGGCAGACCCCACAACAAGCAGGACCCACTGCAAGCATACCGGACGTCCCACCGGCAAGCACCCCTGTAGTCAGCAGGCCAGCAGCAGCTGCTCCACCTCTACCAACATTGCCTGCCACAGAAGGCATCGGGTCAGCCGCCAGCAGCAACATGGGTGAGACAGCTGCAATAGCTGCATGTTCAGACTAAGACATTGAGGAGCACGAAGTCAGAAGCCCCACTGACGTACTACATTCCCCCTGTTTGTCAGACGCCAGCCCCCATGAGGATCACACACAGGGGCACACAGAGGTAGAGGAGTGGCCTTCTACCCCATGCCCAGTCCTCAGTCCACAGGAGGGGAGCAGCCCCTCCATCACACCACCAGCACTGGCCATGGGCCAGCAGGGGCAGCAGTCCCTCGAGGACATCACAGAACGGCAGCAACAACTGTCCACGATGCTGGCTGAGCATGCCGCGGAATGTGTGGGGGCTAGGGCAACCATTGAACAGGCCACGGAGACCCTAAGGGCCGAAGTAGCGCAGAGCACTGCCACCCTGAGGGATGCCATGTAGGCCATGTCCAGGGACATCTGTGCTGAACTTGCCGGCTTGCGTCGTGCGCTCACTGAGCTCACCCACACCCTACAGGACGTGCATGCACGGGGGCAGGCAGGGACATCCTCCACTGCCAGTTCTGCACAGAGCAGCCCCGTCCAACGTTCCGGACGTAACCTGCGCTCCACAGCCAGGGGTGCCCCGGGGGCCGGGAGAGGGGGCTTGTAACAGCCTGTGGCCACTGTCACAGGCATCTGTTGACACCTACATGGGGTGTGTTGGGGTGTGCAGGGGGGAGGGGGTGTGTTGGGGTGTGTTGGGGTGTGCAGGGGGGAGGGGGTGTGTTGGGGTGTGCAGGGGGGAGGGGGGAGGGGGTGTGTCACGACGTTTCATAGTTTAAATACACTTTTTTCTTTCCCAAAATGAAATGTGTGGACATTTTCATTGCGTATGTGTGCTTTATTGGTGTACAGTCCACAGTGTGCATGTCCCAGAGACACACAGTGCCCCAAGTGCAGTCTCCATGTGATTCACACCAGCCGTGTGTGCTATAAGCAGTGGTCGATGATACTTTGGCGCATTGCACGCCCCTCCTGTGCGTCGCCTCCTCCATGGGGTGCCGCCCCATCTGCACCCTCCTCATCCTCATCGTCAGGTGGTTGCAGTTCTGCGTCAGGGGGCAGGGGCACATTCTGTCTGACGCACATATTGTGTAGCATGACACATGCCATGACGATCTTTGCCACCTTCTCATGGTGGTACAGGAGTGCCCCACCAGACCTGCTGAGGCTTCGGAACTGTGCCTTCAATAGGCCGAATGTCTGCTCTATGACCACACGAGTACGTGTATGTGCACGGTTGAAGTCCTCCTCGTGCTGGTTCTGCGGGTTCCGGACTGGTGTAAGGAGCCACCTCTTCAGGGGATAGCCTGCATCACCTGTATGTAGGCGAGAATGTATGTGTCAGTCATGTCGTCTGATCAAGGACATGATGTGCCACCATGGCTTGCATCCAACTGTTACTTCGGCTCACTTCTACATGCACTAATTGATTCACACAATGCAACCAGTATATGCTCATGGCTCCCATGGCCTGTTTTGCATGCCATCACCCAATGTATGCAGAGGGGTTCAGTGCATTGTGAGTGCCCATCCTCTGTCTCCGTTCTCTGTGTTACTCACAGCCAGGTGGAGAATGCATCATTCCCCCCTCCCTTTCAGCCAGGTGGAGTATGCATCATTCCCCCCCCCTTTCAGCCAGGTGGAGTATGCATCATTCCCCCCCCCCCCTTTCAGCCAGGTGGAGTATGCATCATCCCCCCCCTATCAGCCAGGTGGAGTATGCACCATCCCCCCCCTTTCAGCCAGGTGGAGTATGCATCGGTACGTCATTCACCTGCCCACTTCCATGACATTGGACTCACCGAGTAGCCAGGATCTTGGGCCTGCATGTCGCTCCATGTAGCGTGGTATTGTGGAGTTCCTCAGGACCATAGAATCATGGGTTGATCCGGGGAATCGGGCACAACAATGTGTGATGATCTTGTTGGAGTCACAGACCATTTGCACGTTGATTGAGTGGAACTGTTTCCGGTTGCGGTACGGTACCTCCATGGCACGTGGAACCACCAATTCCACATGGGTGCAGTCGATGGCACCAATGCAACCGGGTATGCCGGCTAGTGCATGGAAACCCACTTTGGTGTTTGCAATGTCCGGCGCAGTCCGTGGTAATGAGATGTGGTCGTCTGTGTGCTTGAGGAGGGCATCGAGCACTTGGATGAGTGTTCGTGAGAATAATGGTTGTGAAATGCCATGCAAGTGCCCCACTGTGTGCTGGTAGGTGCCTGTGGCCAGGAAGTGGAGTACAGACACTACCTTCAGTAGGGGGGGATGGAGGTTGGAGATTCTATCATGCTGACAATGTCGTTGTGTATCATGTCTACGATGGCGGTGATGGTGTCCCGGTCCAAACGGTACAGGGTGTGGATCTGCTCAGCAGTGAGGTTGAATGGATTGGCTCTGATGCATGGGATTGGGGGCTGCCTGCGTGGTGGCACTGGCTGTGCTGGTGGGGCTTGCTGGGCCTGCCTTGCTCTCCTTCTCCTCCTGCGTCTCCTCTGTGCTGCCTGTTGTTGTTGTTGCTGTTGTAGCACATGCATTGCTATCAGGTCCTCCAGCCCCAACATTGCTAGTCGTATTGGTATCATTGTGGAGTGTGACTGGGTGTGGGAAGGGGTGGGGTGTGCTCTTTTTGTACTTCCTGAGTCTGTATTGCCTTCACCTGTGCTGTTTCTGTGCACCTGTGGCAGCTGCATTCACTTTACATGGCCCTTTACGGTTGGTTCGTGATGGCGTAATTAGCACCATGGCGGTAAGGTACTTAACGGGCTGGTTGATGGCGTTAGGTGCATGTCCGCTTGGGTCGGCATTTGCGTACCTTTCCGCCATGGCGCTAAGTACGGTGTGGCCGGTCGCGTGCGCGCACCCTTAGCGCAGTTAGCAGCAGCGTTAACTACGATGCCGCTAATGGCATCGTAGTTAACGGTCACGGGTCATGATCGGACCTGGCGGAAAACGATGGCGGTAACCATTTACCGCCATCGTTTTTCACTTAGCACCAGGGTCGTAATGAGGCCCTATATGTACTCCTACGTCCTGTCCCCTTTCCTCCATACTGTATAGGCATCCCTTGCTTGGGACAGGAAATGGAACCTTTTGCGTGCAGGCGCAGACTGGGCCTGGCTTTTCAGGCACCACGGAGCAGGCACATGGTGCGGGGCATGATAACATGGCCACCAGGCTAGACAATATGGCAGCTCACCCGGAGCCGCCTCCTTCTGGAGAGCAGGCATGAGAAAGCACATCTAGATGGGACTGGACAACGCCAGTAACCTGGTCCACGTCATATCCGGCCACATCATCACAGGGGTGGTACGCAGCCCCCAGCTTGGTGCGACAAGGACCGGCAAGACCTCAGCAGCCACAGTGCCCGGCCCCTATGCCCCAGGCCCTTCCCCTGCATACGGGTATAGGTTCTTCGAAAAGTTCCTTACCCTCATGAAATCACAGCAGAATGGCACTAGCCTGAGGGGGGTCATCAAAGACATGCCCCCACTGGTACCACCTCAGGCTCCGACCGTGGTCCAGGCCCCGGTCCCAGTTCAGCACTTGGTTCCTGCGCTCACATCAGTCACAGTGGCTTTGCCTCTGGCGCAGCCTCCTCAGCAGCCCCCGGCACTGCCTGTCAGCACACCACAGCTGCCCGCACCCAGCACGCCTCCGACATGCAGGACACAACATGTGACATGGACGAGGATCAGGATACTCCCTAATCAGCTAAGGCTTTCCACAAGAGGCTGGCGGGTGTGGCAGAATACCTGGGGATTCCGCAGCCACAAGTTGAACAACCTGAGGCGGGGGTTCTGGTTGAGGTTCTGACCATCCGCCCTGCAACAAGAACTAGCATCCCTCTGCAAAAGGATGTAAAATCCTGTAAGTGATTTCAACCCGGCACTCCACCTAAGTCAATGCCTAGCGTGTGATGCACAGATGGTACCCTTAATTATATATTTGTGTCTAGAAGTTCCTTTATTTCTGAATGATGTATCCTTATATTACGCCACTCTCTTTGAATCCCCCCCGGTTTCACTGAACCAAGAAGCAGTTTGTTTTGCACATTTGAAAGATGTATTTTATGGATTTGAACAATATATATACCACACTATTTAATATTTATACAATAATCACCATTGGGTGATGTTACAATCAACAATCTCTTTAATCAGAAGGAGTATGGATAAGAAAAATCATGCAGCACAGAATAAAACTTTGTATGGGTTCAGTCAAATGCAATGTCACTCTTTCCCCCTGCACACTACTCAATTCCCCCCAATAGGCAATATAGAGATGGAAGGAGAGAACACAGGTTTCAGGAAATACACACTCAACAAATGCAGTTTCAATCCCAATTCCCCCCAGCAAATATAGAGAGAAAAAGGAATGATTTCAAACAGGTCAATTGCTTTTGAATGTGGTTTTGAATGAATGGGAAAAACACTGAAAAATTGATTTAATTCTCTAAATTGGATTCAAAACTAGTGGGAGCCGCTTTGTATAGTTCCAGATAAACACTAGCAATGATGATTGAATAACTAGCAGATTGAAAACTGAATTCTGAGGTCAGATGCAAAGAATAGCTATTTTACACGTGATAAAGTTGAGCCAAACGAAGATTTGCGGCAAACTTTTCTGTGCACGAGAAACGCGATTGCGGGAAAACTATGGGGATTTGGATTTGATTGAAAGCTGAGGATGTTAGCTTCAATTTGACACTCAAAGTCCGTTGCTAGCATATACAGTGTGGAAGTTATGAAGGTTTTAGTAGAGGTCGATTTTTTTCAAAAAGAGTCAAGATTTTCAAATGAAAGATGCACTTTTGAATATTACAAACAAGATTTTTTTTACACTAAGGAGGCTATGAAGATACAATATACCCAACGGAACAGCCACCAGATCAGCGGTGCCTCCGTTCTGACGTTTGCCCGCCGTGACCCTTGTCTTTCTTCAGCAACTATATTAGCGCAAAGATGATATTATGACTATAATTATCAAAGCACTATATGGATAGGGAAAGATTCAGGAAAAACAAAAGAGGTTCTACAATGCAGTTCTGGATAGGATAGAATGGTTTGGATAAGATTACTTAAGGATGAGATACTGGCTATGGACAATTCTATGCTATAGATACTCACAACTATGGTTTGGGATAGGCCCGTCAAGATCTGGTCAAAGGTTCTGGACTGGAATTCTGCTAGCCCACAGGACAGGATTCAGGGCACCCGGATTCTGCACTCAGCATGGCACTCTGGACACTGCACAGCCTCTGGACTGGATCTGACGGGTTGGTTCTGGGTTGCAGCTATCTGGTTACTGCTCTGCTCTACTGGTATGGATCTCTGGGTTCTAGCAAGAGTTCTTGGCAAGAAAGCAGAAACAGCACGCCCAACTGTTCTTTTTGTTGTGCCCCTTGGAAGTCTGGGGGTATAATCAGGTTTCAAGAATTAAAGGCCAAGCTGAGAAGGGTTCAGCTTTGGAATTGTGCCTTCTGCTTTCAGAATTCTGGAGTCTTGGATCTGGGGTTCTCCTGCAGAGTGCTTCGCCAGTAAATCAGTTGATGGGTGAATCTGTGTCTGTCTTTAGGTCCTAACCTGTCCCTATTTATGTATTTCTCAAAGGGGTGGGTAGGCTAAATTATACTAAGCACACCCTCTAGGAATCCTATTGGTTAAGGTCTGTCCTCTCTCCTGATTTGAGAAGGAACACATGGTTTCATGATGATGCAGTATTTTACAATCCAGGGAGTACCTCCCCTTTGTTTCTGTATTGTAAATCTATTTTTGACATAAATCATATTTGCAATATAACCAAATTGACAGCAATACATATTTACATCACAGATTTAGTAAAGCACGTATCCGTCTGAGTTCCATCTTAGTGAGAGCTTTGGTTCAAATTTGACAGTTTTTCGTGCTTTTGGTTGGGTACCCAGTGTCAGATCTGTACACATTTTTCTAAATATATGCGCATGACATCTGGGCCTAATCCTGTGAAGTTTCATATTTCTAGCATCATCACAATTGCTACAACATCCAAATATCTGTAGTCCTTTCTCTGAACATCGCACAGAGTTCAGAGTAGTTTCAAACTGTGAGCAGAATTGTCATGTTAACAACCCATAATTTACAGATTTATACAAAATGTACATAGTTCTCTGTGAGTCTTTTTCAAAAAGATAATTTCTTGAGTTTAAGATACACATATCTGTCTGGTCCCGCCCCCAAGGTTTGGCTGGGTCCAGAGCACTCTGGCCTCTTCCTGCTGGCAATTGGTTTCTGTTGACACCCAAATTTGCATTCCCTTTCATTCCAGGAAGCCTATTGTCTCTTCCCAGAGAAGCAGAGCAAAATCCCCTCCTCCTTTCCTTAACATTTAAATGATAGTTCCTGGGCAGTGAGCAAAAGGAAGGCACCCTTTGTTGGAGCAAACTGTGGAATGCGCTTTGAAGTCCTCTGTGGCTGGCATCGTTCACTTTAAAACACTTTGTTTAAAATTGTCTTTTCTAAAATAACTTGACATTTTCAACAAATATACACACAGATCTCTTAATTCCAGTCTTTTTAAAACATAGAGATTGCATAGTAGCAACCTATATTGCTTTTGATTCCAAGTCTCTTCTTTTCCACAATTTGATTTTAAGACACAAGTTTTAAACTGCCAGTATAAGTAATGACAGCTTGGACACAGGGGGTGAGCGGTACTGCGCCCATATCTGACATATGCTTCCCAGGCAAGCACCTTTTTGAATATGGATTTTCTTGTGATGAAATGTGATTCTCCTGACATTGTGCTTACGGGGATTCCTTAAATAAGGTGGTGGTTAACACCCAACAAGGATGTTGGATGTTTTCTGGTGTTTGAGAACCATTATTTTACAATTTTAACAGCCAAGGAAAAACGGATTTTAGAGGACTTCTGGGTTTTCCTGGCAATGAAGCACTGCCTTTTCAGGTAGTTCTATTTCACTCTGTGAATAGCCCAATGACAGGTTTTGGCAGTGTGGTCTCCTGTTCTACCACTGACACAGGCAAAGTAGATGTGGCAGCCAATTTTTCCGGTTTCCCTGTGCACTTCTCAGAGATTTTTAGTGCGCATAGGGCTTTTCGGCGACCATTCTATTGTTTTTGATGAAAGCAGCACACAGTGATGTTGCAGGGCAGAGCCTAGTGGGTCAGAACATCCCACAATCCCTAGGCAAGAAGGGATGGGTAAAGCCGTACTTCATGCAGCCTACCAATAAACGCCTTGATGGCAAGTATAGGCAGGCATAGGGGGACTCCCTCATTCCGTCAGTACACTCTCAACTGCATTCATCCATTATAGCTGTGGCCTCCCTTTATTCCAAACGGCAGCCTTTTTCATCTGCCCCCACCTCAACACTCCTAGGGAAGGAGGAAAAGCTGTTGGAGTCCTACGGGAAAAAGATTTACTCTAATGCCACACTCCATCTGCACCAGGCCAATGCTGCTGCGATGTTGGCAGCAGTGAATCAAAAGCTGTGGCGGGAGATTGCAGACTTCCTCCCAGAGCTCCCTGTGCCTAGTCAGGCGCGATTCAGGGCTGGGTTGGCAGAGGCCAAAATTGTGGCCCTAGATGATATGGAGTCTACAGTGGCTCACCTCGACAATGCAGGTAGAGCTATCTGCATCGCCACTGATATGAGGAGGACAGCTTGGTTTAAGGCGACCAAGTTTAACCCTGATGTGCCAGAGTGCATTCTTGACCTGCCATTTGAAGGGGGAACTTGTTTCACTCGACCAAGGATGAGGAACTTGACAAGAAGAAAAATAGCTCGCAAACAGATAAGTCCTGTCAATCATGACAAAATAGACGCCCAAGCCAAAGTTGCCAAAGCTTGGACAGAACCTGTACCTTCTGTGGCTTCAGTGGCTTTCAGGAGCCATGTGCTAGACAGCCTGACAAGTCTCATAGCAAGCAGAGGCCCAAGCTGCACAAATCCTCTCACAACAGGTTTTCCAGTCCTCCTCCCAGGCACCAGCCTCAGAGGGTAAAAAGTTGCAATGATGTCATCCAGATCCACAAGTCTCTGGTGGGGGGACAGGCCTGCTCTTCATATCCGTTCCTGAAGGGGAAGATTTGCGGACCGATGGATCATCTCTGTAGTTTCTACAGGCTTCCGTCTGACAATTTCTCCATTTCCTCTTTCCTCCCCTCTACTCCCACAGATTGGGACGGAAACTCTTTTGGCAGAAATCTGATTGCTTATCCCGGTGGAGGAGGTTCCACATTCACAGCGAGGCATGGGCTTCTATTCCCAGATGTTTGCCATTCAGAAAAAGAACCAGGCTGGCCTGACAGTTTTTCTAGACCTCTCTTCCTTGAACCTTTCTAGACCCTGTCAAAATTTCAAGATGGTTACTCCAGCTCCTATTGTGGAGACACTTTGTGAGGGGAGACTGGATGTGCTCCCTGGATCTGAAGGATGCTTACCTGCATGTCACCATTTGGGAGACCCATCATTCCTTCCTGAGGTTCAGGATCATGGGCTTTCATTTTCAATTTAAGGCCCCCCTTTTGGCCTCAACTCAGCCCAAAGGGTTTTTACAAGGTTAATTCATTTGTTTGTTCAGGGCAGAGGGCCACCACCTTCATGCATATCTCAACCACTTGCTAGTCCAAGCGGAGTCTCCCTAGGCTGTACAACTTCAGCACTGATGCACATGCTATACGATCTGGGTTTCTCTATCAAACTCAAGAAGTCGCAGTTACTCCCCACTCAGTCCTTAAGACTCCTGGGGCTTATTTGGGATACGAGTGTGGAGAGGATCTTCCCCTCTGCAGACAAGATCACAGCAATCAGGAAGGCCACCAGGCGTTTTCTCAGTAGACCAGTGACCTCAGCATGGTGGTACCAGCACTTGATCTGCATAATGGCGGCTTGTCTCCTGGCTGTGCCCCACACAAAACTCAAAATGAGGAGGCTGCAGCTGCATTTCTCAGCCTCTTGGAATCAGGAGACGGGCTCCCAGGCAGCTCTCGTCAGCATACCACAGCACCTGCACCTGGACTTGGAGTGCAGAGACCAACCTGTCAGTGGGCAGACTGTTCCGGCAGCCCTCTCTGGAGATCACCATTACCACAGACTCATCCCTAGAATGATGGGGGGCTAAACTGGACAACCACAGTGTCCATGGAGTATGTTCACAACAGGAACATCTCGAACACATCAACTGGCTTGAAATGATGGCCATCTGCCTTGTCCTGAAAGCTTTCCTGCCCATTGTCAGCAGCAGGTCGGTCTGCAGCCAGATAGACAGCTCCACTTGCATGTATTACATCAACAAGCAGGGAGGTACCAGATCACGTCCCCTCCCCTCTGCCGGCTGTCCATCAACATTTGGTAGTGGGCACTGTCCAACAGCATTTACTTATCAGCAGTCCACCTGCTGGGGGAATCCAACTTGGAAGCGGACAGGCTCAGCATGCTGGAGATCGACAACTATGAGTGGTTGTTGAACTAAGGGGACTTGAGGGGGATTTTTTACAGGTGGGGCCACCCTCAAGTTGACCTATTCGCCACCATGAACAACAGGAGGTGCCCTCAGTTTGTTCCAGGCTGGGATAAGGCAGGGGGATCACTAGGGGACGCGTTGCAGATCATGTGGAATGGCATAAATGCATATGTATTTCCCCCCACTCTGCTGATTCTTGAGGTCCTCTGCAGGGTCAGGGAGTCATGTAGCCTTTGGCTCATCCTGATAACGCCATGGTGGCTGGCAAGAACTTGGTTCTCTGAGTTTCTACGACTATCGGATCAACCTCCCGCTGGGTCCAGCTCACAGTGGTTGACACAGAAACAGAAGTTAGTTCTTCCAGCGTGGTTCCTGAACAGGTCATCCTGAAGCATCTACACTTATCACAGGACAACCTGGCTATCATACAAGGGGCAAGAAGCGACTCCACCAGGGATCAGTACAGGAGCATATGGACCAGGTCTGTCACTGGGCCAAGATGAACAAGGTTGTTCCACTGACATGCTCCCTGGATGATGTGTTATCCTTCTTGATGCATCTGGCTCACTCAGTTGTACAGTACGTATCTGGCGGCCATAGGGGCCTACAAGAATTACTGAGATGACATCTCTTCCAATCCGGTGGTAAAAAGGCATCTGGCAGGACTGACCAGATTATATCCTCCAGTCAAGTGTCTGGGAACTTAACGTGCTGTTGGGCACCCTGACTCACAAACCCTTCGAACCCATGGCATCAGCATACATCAGGCTGGTGACTATTAAGACTGCCCTGCTGGTTGGCCTTACTTAAGCACACCGGATCAGTAAGATTCAGGCTCTGGTGGCTTCAAAGCCTTATACCACGTTTCACAGGGACAAGGTGGCGCTCGGGACGCATCCTACCTTTCTCCCTAAGGTTGTTTCTTCCTTTCACATTAATGATGAGAGAGTACTCCAACATTCTTTACTGACCCAAAGGAAGGTATTGCACTGTCTGGATGGCGGGCGTGCTCTTATATTTTATCCGGACAGGACAAAGAGCTTCCGTAAATCTACTTGGGCCTCCCCATTGGCATTTTGCAAACACTACTGCTTGGATGCCAGCGCCAGATCGAACGCAGCATTTGGCCAGGCAGTTTTGAAGAACTTGTTTTCTTAGAGGGGCAACTCTCCTCCCCAGGGCTGCCTTCAGTTGTAATCACCCATACAGTATGGAAGAAAGGAGACGGAACGTAGGAGTAATTATAAGTTACTCACCGTAGAGACTAATGTACTCCTAGTCCATAGTCCCCTTTCCTCCATACATGCTCCGCCATAACATCTCAGTTCCATTAGACAATCATAATATTGTTGACGTGTCAAAGGGGGCTGAGGAGTGGTGCCGGGGGGCAGAATCATGGGAGCGCATGTTCCCAGGGCCGCGCCCCCACCTGCACCCACCAAAATTTAAAGGGGAAAAAATGTTTATGATGAAAAAGGTTCTTTTTCCCGTCCCTAGCGAGGGGTGCCCACATAGTATGGAGGAAAGGGGACTATGGACTAGGAGTGCGTTAGTCACTACGGTGAGTAATTTATAATAATTTCACTATGAGAATACATTGGTTAATCTTGCTACAAAGGTCAATAGCAGTGATATTATCAAATATGTGCCGGACAGATGCACTAAGCCTGGCTACATTAATGCCTTAAGTATGAATTTTACTGAGAAGGTATTTCAAGTTTAAATTCAATCTTGTTTGTTTGTTTGAGATTTAGGGGGCTAGGCTAGGCATTCCGTGTCATATCAGATATTGCAGACTTAGTGGAGAGTTATGCTTAGAAACTGTTCAGCATCTTTTTATGGAATGATATATCCTCTCTTCCCTTCGTCAAACATTTTACAATTCTTATAGTAATAATGCAAACCTGGCACTGCAGGATGAAATGTGGAATAGATGCATGGGTGGTGATGACGTTTCATGAATTTTTTTATTTATTTAAGTTTATTGATTATATTATAGAGATCTTAAATTGGTTATTTTACTACTTGAGTAAGTAGTAAAATAACATCTCAGCGATGTTTAGCTAACTGAAATAGGTATTATTTAGCTGTTATTTATAAAAATGACTATGTGATAATTTAAATGTTTTTTTTCTCTGATGAGAAATGTGATTTTATATGTTTTAGGCTCTGTTATATAAAAAGTCTATTGACAGGCCAGGCTCAACATGCAGGAGGTGGAGTAGCACTCATCTTTCCTGAGAGGATCCATTATTCCCACTCAGGCCTATTCCTCCTTTGAATGCCTGGTCTGTAAGCTCTCTCTATTGTCTCCTCTCTTACTTTGGCCACCATTTACCAGCTGCCGGGCCAGTCCACCCTCTTCCTCTCGGAATCGGCGGACCTGGCCTCTGCTCTCCTTTCCTCCTCTTCCCAACTCCTCCTGCTGGGGGATCTTCACATACACCTTGACTCTCCCGACTCTTCAGGACCTTTACGCAAACTATGTGACTTTCTCTCTACATTCTACCTTCTGACCTGATGCACACCACAGGCCATAACTTGGATGCTCTCATCACCACGGACATCCCTCTCTCTATCCCTCTCACTTCCTCACTCTCCTGATCACTCTCTTCTCTCCTCACACTTGAAGCTCTCTTCTCCCTTAGCACTGGCACACCCTGCACCACTGAACGCCTTCAAGGCCTTTCGACCCATGAAAAGAGTGTCAGTGGCTGCCTTTGCCTCCACCTACTCTCCTCCTTCGACTAGCTGCCACCCTAACACATCTGTCTCTAACCTGCACCTTTCCATCTCCAACACTCTCAACATTCTTGTCATGTCAGCAACCAAAGGGAGGAAAAGAGGGCTGCCAATTGAGAGATCCATGGGTTGGTTGAGGAAACAGACACCCCAGAAGATTATGCAGGATAGCAGGAAGACCCCCATTGTTATTCAATGGGAAATGTGGTAGAGACTCCCTTCCAAAGCATCTCAACACCAGACCAGATGGGCCCTTGATGTTGACTATCCTGAATAAGTGCCCACCATAGGTCAGTACTCCTGGTGGCAGTTTCTACAGAAATATCTCCAAAAAGGCAAAACAAGCCAGGAAAATACAGGCTTCTTACTTAGTACAGTTTACAGGGATCTGGTGTTGAGTAACTTGAACCATTTAGCAAACAGCCCATATGAACAAAAGGAAGAATTAAAGCCCCTCCCAAGATGCAGCTCCTCAACCCAGAAGTGAACACACCAGTGAGGAAGACTCTGGGTATATGAAGGACCATGGGAAGATGGATTCTGGTGGCTCAGAGGACAAATGGAGGGTGGCACAAACACCGAAGCCAGCCCCAAGTGGTTAGTAGCAGTAAACTGCATGAAAAATAGTCGCAGAATGCAAGAGCATGCAGGAAGCCCGGCCTGGACTTTTAGCAGCTGATTATTCCAAATTGGATTTGCCCAAACCACTACACCCAGCCATTATGGCCAAGCAAGGTTTACAATTCAGCTACCAATGTTTTTTTTTTAAATTTATTTATTGGATATTTGTAAGGGACCTATGCAACTAATGGTATTTCAAGGCACCACAAGACAAAAGGGGGAGGGGGGCAAGGGAGAAAGATAACAATAATGGTCCTACTAGGCCTTGTGACATTCGGACCATGCAAGTGCAGTAACAAGGAGTGAGAGGGAGAGGGGAAGGGGGAGAGTGCCTGTCTGCGTGAAATGTAAAGTGCTAAGGCTGGAAGGGAAGTGCAGGGTAAAGAGGAGAGAGTGCAAGTGAAAAGGGGGGGTAGAGTGGGGGTGGAGAAGAGGGCCACATGGGCTAAGCGAGTGCTAAAAGGAGGCCAGGAGGTCAAGTGCCAGGGATTCCAGGAGGTGAGGGCCCACATGCTAAGTGTGAGGAGGGGGGTGAACTGGGCAGAGGGGGCCTGGTTCTTTGTAGAACTCAGAGTGTACCAGACAGCCAGTCACTGAGGCCGACAGAGGAGCTAGAGGGGTAGAGGGAAGGAAGAAGAGAAAAGGAAGGTCTTGAGGAGCTCCGGACCTTAAGGAGATCCGGCTCAAGACTGAGAGGGGCAGGGAGACCATTCCGGAGGCTCCTTTGGAAGAGAGAGATCTACCCCTACTCTGCTTAGCGAAGCATCTGATCTGCAGAGAGCTGGAGCTAGAAGACCAAAGGGCTCTAGCCGGGAGGTATTTTGGGGATAGAGAGAGTAGGATGTAGCAGGGTTCCAGGCCCCAGAACACCTTGTGGATGATGCAGAGGGTCTTGAAATTGATCCTAGCAGCAACCGGGAGGCAGTGGAGATATTTTAGGGCTGGAGTGATGCAATCCCTGGGCTTGAGGCCAAGGATAAGTCTTGCAGTCCTATTCTGGATTAGTTGAATGGGGCGAAGGGACGGTAAAGGAAGATTGTGTAAGAGGCTGTTGCAGTAGTTCAGCCTAGAGGGGTCCAGAGCTCTGGAGACATTGAGTTTCTGGGGGAAGGTGAGGAAAGAGAGTGTGTCTCCGTGGGAGGTTCAGCTGAAAGTGGGCCTTCTTGGAAAGGTCATCGACGTGTGCAGAGAAGGAGAGAGAGGAGTCACATATGACACCAAGATTTTTTGCCTCACAAGAGAGAGGGTAGGGGACCCATAGAGGGCGGCCAGAGGATAGGAGGGAAGGAGGAAACTGGGGTCCCAGTGAGACGGATCTCAGTCTTACTGGCATTCAGGCAAAGATAATTGGCAGCACACCATGGTTGAATAGCAGTCAGACAGTCAGGGATGAGAGAGGAGGAAGAGGAGGTAGTAGAGGGAAACTTGAAGGAGAGCTGCGTGTTGTCTACATAACACTGGAATTGAGGAGAGAAGGAGATCATCAGGTGGGGCAGAGGGGCAAGGTAGGTGTTGAAGAGCCACGGCGAGAGGATAGAGCTTTTCGGGACGCCACAGAGTTTGATGGGGGCGAGAAAAGGGCCCAGTTGAACCTGAAAAGGTTGGTCGGGGAGGAATGAGGTCAAGCAGTCAAGTGCCAGGCCTGTGCCAGGCCAGGCCTGTGATGCCAAGGGTGTCACAGAACCGATTTATCAGGGTGACCTGAATGACTGTTTCAAAAGCAGAGGAAAGATCCATAAGGAAAAGAACGGATTGAGAGTTGATAGACATCTTCAACAGGCCATCGGACCTGCATCATACAAGTTCTAGGAGCAGAGCAGCACAGGGGTGGGTGGGGTAGGGAGGACGTGAGGGAGAGAGGAAGAGAGGGAGAGAAGGAGGGAGGGAGATGGGGAGAGATTGAAATTGAATTAAATACTGCTTCCCTGCAGGGCTGGCCAAAGCTAGTCCACCAGTCACTAAAGGGAGCCAAGAAGGAAGGAGTCAGATGTCCAACCATCTGAATGGCCACTCAGCCCAGGCCACCCCCACAGAATGTGAGAGTGACATCCCAGTGACCTAAACTGATCTAAACCAGTTAGAACCAAAAAGAGCCGACGTGATCAGAACTGCTATTTTAGGTCTACATCATGGTTGCCCTGAACAAAGGACACCCTAAGATAAAAAATGCATTGAAACGGTAATAGCTACCGAAAAAGGTAAATTAAGCTACAAGTGTAGTAAAATTACTTGCAACTTTGATGAAGCCAAAAGAAAAATACAGCTGCCACCAGCCTAATCCATAAAATCAATCTAGCTTGAAAGGGAGCCTTATGAGAGGCGCAAAACCATGTACTTTATGGGAAAAAAGGGTTGCAACAACAAGTTAACTTCAGGAGAAGGCCCTCTGGCCACCAAAAATAAGCCAATGATTCGCCTGAATCCCACACCTTCTCCTGGTCTTATGGCATATTTTAGACTGCCCCCTTCTTTCCCCGCCACCTCCCTTCCTCACCCAAAGCATTCCCAGCAGTCCCCACCACAGACACACAACACACACACATTTACCTCTGCGCCTTCCTTCCCCTCCACAACAGTCCCCCTCCTTCCTCACACAGACACACATGTATACAGACACACAAACACATACACACCACTTACCTTAGGCACCCAGGATTTTTGTCTTTCTCTCGGCCGCACCGGTCTGCTCCTACTCGCACTGGTGTGCATCAGGAGACATGGCAGTTTGATTTAGAAAGACTAAATCGATATTTTTCTCATAAAAATAAAGTTTTTCACTCCACACCAGAAAATGAGGTAAAAAGCAAAAAAGTTGAGGGGCACTAGAATGTAGCCTTAGAATCCCCCAACAATGTAATTCTGTTTTAACAGGTCTTTAGAACAATTTTTTAAAAGTGTATTAATGTTTTAACAATGTAACTTCATGCATATGTTCGCGCAGCTAAAGGAAAAAACAAGACCTTGATCTTGGTTTGTGGAAATGCATACATATTACAGCCATATCTACATGTGCATGGGATTAATGAAGATTGTTTATGGTAACTGATAATAAATTATGTTGTATCCGTTTCTTATAGCTTGCAAGATTCAATCGACCTCCAACCCATGTTTCAAATCATGATTCACTTCTGGATGATGATGAAATGGATGGAATAAGCAAGTAAGTAAGCATTGTGTGATTCTTCATTTGCACCAAGGTCTTATTATGGATGCAAAATAGAGTAGGGTATGATTGTGTCATATGGGTACATGTCATGTAGTATACTACATTAGCTTTTATGCACAAATACTCTTGTGCATATCACTTTAATCGCGTCTTCAGAAGCTATTTTAGACTATTAAAGAAGATAGGTCTACTAAAAAAAAGTAAACTTTCCACATACATTCATACAAAATGTAGTGTTTTATATTGCGCTACATACAATGAAGATGCGTCAGAGCAATGCGGTTAAGAGGGGGCGATTTAAGGGGATAGAGAAAGGGAGAAAAGACAGAGGACGTTGAGTGGTTTCAAAGAGGGAAGGGGAACAACAGTGCTCAAACCTCGAGGCATGATATAATCAGCAGCATTTAACACAGTCACAGACAGCACATTCAGCCTCTAGCAGAAAACATTATTAAGTTAGATTATCATCACTGAAGGTAAGCTTGATTAAAGAGTGTAAAGTCAGTAATTAAATAATCTCCTCTTAATTATATGGTTTACGTTATTGTGGTCCATTTCAGGAGGTCTAGGTCTCCTAACACAACTCTCCTGTATGTGTTTCTAAAGAATACCCCATCCATAGGAGTAAACAACACCTTGTGGACAAAGTAGACTTTAGATACCACATGAAAACCTTTAAAAACATAGTGGGGTCTTGAAGGCGGCAGGAATCCCACATCAGGGTGAAATGAAAGCTGAGCTAATTGGGTAGTAAGGTATGCACTGAGATTCTTGGGGCCATCCTGACCGCCGTCGCTTTTTGCAGTCTTTGCAGCCAGGCCGCCTGCTTCAGTGTGTGGCATTTGGTATTCATCTCCAACCTCAATTACAAAGGCGTCCTGTATTCTTCAGTGCAACGCATAAGAGGAAAGCAGACATTCAATCACTTGCCTCTTGCTCTGTTTTAAACTGCGCTGGCCTCCATTTCAGGCCCACGTTATCTTCAAGGTCTACTCTATCACCTGTAATGTTGCAGTGGCAACATTAGTGACTTACCTGGCTAGCAAAGGGCCACTATATCTTGCAGTCACTGGAGCACCAGGAGCCATTCCTTCACAGGAGCTTAACTACTAAAGTGCAAAAGGGGAAATCCTTTGGAGGCAAGTCTTTTTATTCCAAATGCTAAGGACCACCATTCACCTCCAGATAAGAACTCTGTTCTGCAATGCAGGAGAGACCGAAAACACCACCTGCTAAAGGAACATTATTACCACAGAATGATGCGGAATTGGCCTTTTCCCATTAACCAATTTAACACCATGCATGCAGCACATACAAATCACTCGAGACTGCAAATACCCTACACCTCACCCACACAACTGACTTGCCATCTTCCTATGCAAATAGACCCGTAACAACCGACCCACGCTACTGTTGTACACGCTCTTGAGTGGTATGTTAATGTGCGTTTCATATTTTTTAGAAACCTGTTATTCTCACTGATTGCTAATCAATATTTTCATAATCATTTTGTCTGTGAATTCTATTTCTAATGATAGCTGTGCCCTGCTTTAAGGACTGTTTTGTTTTGGAGGCTTTTGATGTTGTTTAGTGTGTTTTTACAAACAAACAATTTCCTTTGAAGTATTAGTGAAGCTTTCACATGTTTGGGTTAAGAAATACTGATTTGCTAAGTGCAGCTCATGATTTTTTTTCAAAGGTATATGCTGTAAAAATACCCAAAAAATAAATGTTCTCTTTTAACTTTCTTGCAACTTTTTACCTTCGCTGCATTATTAAATGGCTTCTGTGATGCTGAGCCCATTTCTTTATTTTAGTGCAGTGCAAGACATACTTCCATGATTACAGAGCACAGCAGTATTACACTATTTGAGACACAAATGGGGTTCAGTGCCCACATTTATAAACATTATTGAAACATCTTATCCTAATACATTCACTCTCTTCATAGTTTTCACTATACAGATCTTTGTTTATTTAAGTATGCACGAAAAGGTTACCAAATGTCTTCAGGCTTGCAGCTCGGTGTTACAAGTGAAACATAGGCCTCCTCTCATTCATTAGTATACGTAATTTCTCTAATCCACATTTTAATGTCCGGAGCAGTCTTTGACTTCCAATTGAGCAATATACACTTTTTGGCCACCAAACACCCAAGGTTGAATAGGCGTCCCAATTTAATGATTACCTTTCCGATATCTCTGAATAAGTATTTAGGAAGTGACAGTAAAGGGGGCATACCCGTACATTCCTGCAGACCGTTTGCAATCTCTTGCCAAAATTGGGCTACCCGAGGGCAACTCCAATACATATGTTGAGCATCGGCCACCTCTGCGTTGCATTTGATGCAACCAGCGTGCGCCGTGGGGGCAAACCTAGCAAATTTTGCGGGGGTGTAGTGTAACCTATTGAGTATGTTAAATTGTATGAGTCTGTGTCTGGCATTGAGGGCTACCTCCTTGGTCAAGCAACACCACCGGATTCACTATCGTCCAGTGGATATCCCAGATCTGCCTCCCATCTCTCTCTGGCTTTCTGGGGTTTGTTCTGTGCTTCTTGGCATTTCTTAAACAATCTAGAAACCAGCCCTCTGGGGTTCCCCCTGTTACCACCATGTCCAGCACCTCACATTCCTAGGGTTCATTCGGGAACGATGGCCAGTGCCCCGTGACTGCTGCTCTTGTTTTATAAAAATGGAGTGATTTAATGGAGCTAGTGCCCAATTTCTCAGAAAAACCAATTTGTGTGACAAAAGAGCCCTCTGCGAAGAGGTCATGGAGTGTCTTCAGGGTCTCACCCCCTCTGAATGTCCTTATCATATGTTGGGGGGAAGTCCTGGCCAGCGCCAAAGCGGGATTGCCCCAATTTAGGGCGCATTGACGTTCAGCCTTTTAAATATTCTGGCTCATGCGTTTACAGTCGTACGGACCAGATCGAACGTGCAAGTGTCCATGTGTCTATTGACCAGTACTATTGTGTGAAGGTAAGACGGGACGCACTATATTCTTCTAGATTTGTGTGTAGTGGCCGATCTTGTGGGGAGTACCAACACCCAGCAAACTGCACCTGTGCAAACTCAAAGTCCGGGGCCGGCAGCCCCCTCTGCTCATATGGTCTGGTCATGGCCTCCCATCTCATTCGCAGTGTTCCAGGACCCCATGTAAAACCCACTTCCAGTGACCGCAGCTTGTCAAAGAATGCGCGTCCCGGCCAAGCCAGGATACTGGCTAAGTAATATAGTAGTTTGGGGACCACGATAATTTTTAGAAGGGACAGCCTACTGTATAGAGAGATTGGAAGCCTAGCCCACAGGTTCAATTTGTCTCCTAATGTTTGCATATACTTTTGTGATTTTCAATTAGTAGTGGGCAGTGTTGGCATGTAACCACTTTGCCCAAGTACTTGATTTTATCCTGGACCCATCGAAGTCATGCTAAATCAGGTGGGGGAGTGGTGGCTTCATTTAGAGGGAACAGCTCGGATTTGGCATGATTAATATGGTACCACGAATAGATAGTGAATTTGCGAACTTTGTCGAGAATTTGGCCGAGGTTCGTAGCAGGGTTTCTTATGTATAGTAGCGAATCATCAGCATAACGTGATATGATTTGCGTTGGACCTGTCATATGTAACCCTCGATGTATTTGCTTGAGGTGCATAATGCGTGCCAGAGGCTCTATGGAAAGAGCAAACAACAACGGGTATAACGGGCACCCCTGTCTCGGGCCACGTCCAAGCAAAAACATCGGGGATAACGTGGACCCAGTACTAACTCTAACTGCCGGGGAAGCATACAGCAATCGCACACACTGAATGAAGAATTCTCCCAGACTTATACGCCTTAGCACTGAGAACAGGAACTGCCACAAGACCAAGTCAAAAGCTTTTTCGGTGTCCACAGAGGCCACCAATGCTTGTGCATTCGGATTGAGTTGTGAGATAATGCCAAACAGTCTTTGTAGATTGAATGCCGTTAATCGGGCAGGAATAAACCCTGATTGATCGGAATGTACTAGGTTTGTCATGTGCGGAAGGAGTCGAGCAGCTGGCAGTTTGGCAAAGATCTTTGTGTCTGAATTAATCAGGGACAATGGCCTGTATGAGCCCATGTCGGCAGCAGGTCTATTTGGTTTCAGTAATACTGTGATCGCTGCTTCCGAAAGAGATGGAAGTAGTTTGCCAGTTTGTAATAACTCCTCCCTTATTCGCAGTAGATTGGGGGCAAGTGTGGAGCACTGCTCCTTATACAGCTCGATATCCAGATCGTCTGGGCCAGGCGCCTTGCCAAATGGAAGTGATTTTATGGCTTCATTTATCTCTTCAGTGGTCAATGGCTGACTAATGGCCTGCCAGGCCTCCCCTCAGAGCACTGTAAGCGGTATCTCATCAAAGTAAGCCTCCAGTTCTGCAGTTGAGCAGTCATCTGAATTTGTGTATAGGTTTTATAAAATCTACGGAATTCGTCATTTACCTGCTCCGGGGTATTCAGGGTCACACCAGTGGAACTCAATATTCCAGTAATATGCCTGACCCCAGTCTCCCTCTTGACCGCGTTTGCCAGTTAGTGCCTCGGTCTGTCAACCTAGCCATATCTTCTCGCATGCACATGGTAGTAGAGCATTTGAACATCCCTGTCTGCAAGTTCCCTGAACTTCAGGAGATTCCCTTTAATACACCCAAGAAGGGCACGATCTTGTGTGATGTGATATATTCAACTTCTAGTGTTTTAAGGTCAGTTTCCACCCTTCCCATTTCTCGTCTAGTTTACTTTAATCCGCCAGAAGCCATGGAGATGACCTACCCCACACCTTGAAGGCTTCCCAAACCGTACCATGTTGCTGGACAGTTCTTTCATTCCTTTGGAAAAATTCCACTGTCCCACTCTGCAACGTCTCGGGGGGGAAAAACTGGGTCTGCCAGGCACGAGGGGGGCATACGCCAAAGTGGGCGTGGGGTGGCCTGGCTGCTCCATTCCAGTGTCATAATGATGAGGGAATGGTCTGATATTGTGCGGGAGAGAATCCTACAATCCTCTACTTGTTGCATAGCTGAGGTAGGAATCGGCCAGTGATCTATTCTCGAGTGTGCGTCATGGGCTGTTGAATAGTATGTGTACTCGCCTGTTATTGGGTTACGCCCTCGCCATACATTCACCAAGCCAAGATGTTTTGTTATATTTAATATCATCCAGCCTGCACTGGTCAATTCCCGCTGTGTGGTCCTGGACCTGTCCAAGACAGTCTAATATCAGATTGAAGTTCCCCCCCAACCCCCAGATAACAAGTGTGTGGGGGTTCCCCAGTAGAATGTTCAAGATCTGGCCATAGAACTCAGGGTCGTCAACGTTCGGGCCATATGTGTTTATTAAAGTTGTGACGGCTCCTGCCAGTTTGCCCCATAGGATGGCATACCTACCCTGAGGGTCTATGCTACGTTTGGTTTCCTTGAAAGGTAAGGAGCAGTGTATTTGTGTCATCACCCCCTGGGACTGTGACAGGTAGTTGGTGTAGCCATGCTGTGGGCCCCATGTCTTAGCAAATGAGTCGTTAAGAGCCCCCTGGGCGTGATCTCCTGCAGCATCACCACTTTAGCAGCCTGCCGGTTCATGTATGCAGCAACCTTACGCGCCTTAATAGGGTGGTTTAGCCCACGGGTGTTCCATGATAGGAATGTTATATTAGACTCTCACATGGCTGGGGTATATTCAAGGAAGGCCCAATCGCTGGCAGGCTGGCCCCAAAATGTGCCTATACTACGCTATCAAGAAGCAGTCTGCACTGATTTTTTAACTCAAACTTACCAACTCTAAAAACAAGCTCATGAGAGCCAATCATTGGCAGTTGTAAACAGCCTCATCCCTCTCCCCCCTCCCACATCATCACCCCCAACTTGACGATGAAACCCACAGAGTAACGTAACATTTTGAGATATCCCTTGAGGTGCACTGTGTGCAGTCTGTGGAGCTACTCAGATGGCCGCCTTCCCGCCACCTGTCCTGAAGCACGAATACCTGTGCCCATGAACATTGCGCAGTTAAAGCCCAACCCACCTGGGGGGGGTCAATCATTGTCCATATTGTCCGGATCGTTGTTGTTTTGCAGGGGAGCTACCCCTGCCTTCGCGGTCCCTTCTCGGTAGTGGTATAGAAATCTTGGAATCAATATACGCTGTAGCTTCATATGGATCCTCAAAAAAGTGGCCCCTTTTTCTCTTGCCATTTGCAAAATTAAATCCCTATCTCAATAGTTCAGGAGTTTGGCCAGCGTAGTACCAGGGGGGGCCCCGGCTTGGGTACAGGGGCAAGAGCTGGTGTGCCCTTTGCACCAGGAAGTGCTGCGAAAATCTGGAGGAGTCGAACAATGTCTTCAACAGGCTTTCTACAAATTGTTCCATGGGGCCTTTGCAGGCCGCCTCCGGGATTCCGCTGAGATCAAGATTCTAGGTCTTCACATTTATTTCAGACTCTGCTGAATTCTTGCTGCAGGTGTGCGATGTCGCCATCATGCTTCTCCAGCGTGGGGTCTGGAATGGATTCACATGCTCATGAATATTCCCCATCGTCAGGCTGGGTATCCTCAGTAAAGAAAAAATCAGTTTCACTTCTGAAATGTCTTTCTCCTAACAACCAATCACTGGTCTCTGGGTCATACTGCCCCCCAGCCAATGACTGCCCTCTACCTAAGCCCCTCCTCTGGCAGCCATCTTCATATTTTTACCGCACGTTCAAGTGTTGGGAGTCCTCGTGCTATAGCTCTTGTGCTTTTACTGCATTTTTTCTAAGAGTGTTGCTCTATTTCTTTCGGTCAATCGAGCTTCAAGCTCCATCGATCCACCTTCCGATTAACGGGGACCCATTTTCGGATTCTTCAGCATCCCTTGAGGGCGAATTTCATCGAGTTTTCTTCTTGGAGGATCCCAGAAGCTTCTTGAAGACCTACGACGCATGGACATGGCGGATGAGAAGAAGAACTCAGTGCCTCTTTTCAAGGTTAGCAACGGCTGCAACCTACGGAATGTCTCTCTGGACAACAGACATTCCCTGTGCCTTTACTGCCTGCACTCGGACTCGACGCATGTGGATGATGACTGTGCGTCTTGTCAGGAGATGGTACCCCGCACGCTGAACGATCGGTGCAGGCGTCTCAACGAGTGGCTGCAGGACAAGGCCCCTGCCCTGGTTGATTCCCGGCAGCATGCCTCCTCTGCCCAAAAGAAAAAAGTTGAGTGGTCTTCTAAGACCTTTGAGGGTGCCCCTCCCGTACGGGCCCAACATAAGGCTAAGCACCGCAAGTCCACTGCCACTGGGAGCACCGTTGTGATGGGCTCTGCAGTGTCCAGGGTGAGTACAGCGTCTATGGCGCCTTCAACCACGAGCCAACGCTCAGGATATTCAAAGAAAAGGAAATCGGACTATCCGGGCAAGCTCTTGGAGAAGTCCCAGTAAGGCCCTACAGAGAAGGCCAAGGGGGAGCAGGGCTCAGACCCTCCCCCTAAGGTGAAGGCCTCTGGCTCAACCAATGCCGTGAAGGCCAGGTACATCTGACGAAGGCCCAACCTTCCATTGAAGGAGTGGTGGCGTCCCACGCAAGGGCTGCCAAGGCGGTTTTGCAGGGCACGACCCCGAAGGCAACAGTATCCCTGCGTGCCAGGGGGGAGTCCTCTTTTCAGCACATTGAAAAGACACTGGAGAAGATGAGGCCTATCATTTCTCCAAAACATTCTCCCTTGGTCGCAGGGAAGGGGGGGCACGGTAGCCCTCCAGGGCATGGATATCTCCTCAGATGAGGAGCTTAGCAAGCTCCAGACCTTCCAGGAGGAACGATGCGTCAAGAGCAGGCCCTACAGGAAGGATTCCGACGAGGGTGACGGCGAAGGTGACAATCAGGTGACCGACGAGCAGCAGGGAGTTGAGGGCCTGGAGGACCAGTCAATGCCGCAAACGCCCTCGCCTATGTCATGAGTGGGAACTTCGGCAGGACCAAGTGGATCACCTGTTCCGCAGATGAGGCAATCCCCAGATCGATCTGTTTGAGGCGACAACTAACTACATATTCTCTTTCCCCTGGGATGGCCTGTTTCTGTTTGTGTTCTCTCCGTTGCTGTTGCTTCTTATATTAGTCAATCAACTCAGATGGTCCCGGTGCAGGATGATCCTCATCGCACCCGCGTGGCTGAGACAGATACGGTACCTGGACCTTCTGGATATGTTGGCGTCCCCACTAGTCAAGCTTCCGGCGGTCGCAGATCTTCTTGCTAGGGAAGGAGGCGCGATTGTGCACCATGAACCAGGATTGCTAAACCTGAAGGCTTGGCTCCTGCAGCGCTAGTTTTTGAGGGCTACGGTCTCCCAGCGGATTATAAGGAGGTGGTTGCCAAGGGCAGAGCTTCGTCTACTCTCAAATGCTATGGGCGCAAGTGGAAGAGGTTCACCGTTTGGTGCCGTACTCAGAAGATCGACCCTCTACGAGTCACTGCTCTGCAGGTGCTTCCGTATTTGTTGTTGTTTGCCAAAGCAGGACTGGCCCATGCTTCCATCAAAGTTCACCTGGCGGCGATCTCTTGCTCATGGGTCCTCCGTTTGAGCCTATGTATTCAGCGCCACTGAAATTTTTGTTGTTGAAAACAGCTTTTCTTGTGGCCATCACCTCCACACGACGAGTGGGAGAGATCCAGGCCCTCTCTTGTAAACCTCCTTATTTGACATTCCACGAGACGAGGGTAGTGCTATGGATGCACCCCTCTTTCATGCCCAAGGTGCCGTTGGACTTTCATCTAAACGAGCCCTTGGTGTTGCCTGTATTCTTCTCAACGCCTTCATCGCTCGCTAAGAGAACTCTGCACTCGCTGGATGTGGCTAGAGCGGTGAAGTTCTATGTGGATAGCACAAAGAATTTTCCGGAAGAAGTCGCAACTTTTTGTGAACTTCGGTCCTGTGAACCATGGGAAGACCCTCTCTAACCCTTCCATTTCCAGGTGGCTCTCCAGCTGCATCACCCATTGTCACCGGTTGGCAAACTGACCGTTGCCTGGCCGTCCGAGAGCCCATTCGACCAGAGCGATTGCTGCAACTACGGCGTTCCTGTCTGGTGTACCCCTGCCTGACATCTGCAGGGCTGTTACGTGGAGGTCGACGCACACCTTCAGGAAGTTCTACTGCATCGACAGGGATTCCAGGGACGAGTCCAGAGTCAGCCAAGCAGTGCTGCGCAACTTGTTCGCTTGAAGGTGAGCCTGGTGAGGAGGTAAGAGATGCATAATGTTGATATGCTTAATGTTGAGCCTTGCCACCTCCCGTGGTTGTGCATGTATGTACTGCTATGTATTCTTTATTCATGAGCATGTGAATCCATGCTAGACCTCATGCCGGAGAAGGAACAAGTTACTTACCTGTAACAGTTGTTCTCAAGCATAGGTCTGGCATGGATTCACATGCAAACCCTCCTGCCTACCCCTTCTCTTGGTCTTACTGCCACTTTACGTGCTACTAAATCTGAAGAGGACTGCCAGAGGCGGGGCTTAGGTAGAGGGCAGTCATTGGCTGGGGGCAGTATGACCCAGAGAGCAGTGATTGGTTGTTAGGAGAAAGACAGTTCAGAAGTGAAACTGAAACTGATTTTTTCTTTACCAAGGATTCCTAGCCAGACGACTGGGAATATTCATGAGCATGTAAATCCATGCCAGACCCACGCTGGAGAACAACAGTTAAAGGTAAGTAACTTGTTCATTCGTGACTTTATCTTCCGTTGCGCTCACCTGTGTTTCAACTTCCGTGATGCGAGCCCCTTCCTTTTCAAGCTTAGCATTCAGGGATCCAATGGTGGAAACAATATCATCTAGTTTCACGTTCACCGCCATGGAGCCATTCTGCATTGCAACAAGGAGGGGGTCATCTCTGTTGGTATGGGACGCCGAGGGAAGTTCATCTGCAGGCAGATCCTCAGCCGGGTTCGAGTTCTTGGTCGGGGGGTGCTAGAGTAAGTGTCTATTGGGCCTTTCATTTTGGACCCGGAGCCCTTTGTCATGTTAATTCCCACTAAGTATCTGCTCTGTGTCTAATTAGGGAGCTTTGCTGCCTGTCTCCACTAGCACCGCTGTGTAGCTGCCCTTTTGCAGTAGCCTGTTTTCTCACCCACCTATTCAAGTATTTTGCAGATGATCATCAGTGACGGGTCAACCTGCAAGTTGTCAAAGAGCCTGGGTGTTAGGCAGGGGACCAGGGCGGATCTTCTATGTGTGGACAGTCTGCTGCGTTATGTCCATGGTGTCAGGATAGCTCTGCCCGGCACTAGCGCTCTGCGTCCAGTGTCTAGTTTACCACCTGCGCCACAGGAGCCCAATTAATGCTGCAGGGCGGGGACACCGGCAGGCACAACGCACATTAAGAATATCTCTATGCAGGGCCCCAGTCGGTAGTGTTGGTGCACTCTTCACTACTTCTTATTATGAGCATGCGCCTCTGGGTATGAACAGACGCGCCACAGTAGCCCCCGTGGGCCTCGGGGTGCTATTTTGTCTCAGGTCCACCCGCTCTGCCTGTATTGACAGTTTATACCAGGGCCCGTCAATTCGCCAACACCTTTGTAGCACGAGCTTGCCTAGCGCAGCCCCGGCTGTGTATTGAGCTCAGCACTATATGTGTACGGTGTCGGACGTGTGGGTTGCTGGGCAGTCTCTGGGTAGGTGAAACGTATGAAGTGGAGAGTAAACACAGATCAGGCCCTGGTTAATGTGGCCCCATCGTTGCCGGCCGTGTAGCGGACTCACTTGCCTCTGCAGATGCTCTGTGGGCCAACCATACCAACAAACCCACACTCCGCGCAGTCCGAGCCCCCAGCACAGTTGAAGCCAGTTACGGTGCAATTTCTTACTTGTGTTCGGATCCCACAGAGCGCATTGTCGCGCTGGATGTGTGTGAGCAGTTCCAGGCACACATGCCCCGTCGCCGCAGTTTCAGAGCTCCAATCAGGGACGGAGTTGGATGTGCACTGCGTGGGTGCTGTCTCTCGTAGCCGCCTCCCTGTACAGAGTATTTTGTTGGATTGGTGCCGGGGCATGACCAAGGCCGAAACCACATCCACAGCGGTCCCTTGGTTTAATGCACTGCTCCTCCAGGCGCGGTTGCATGGGGTGTGGCCGGTGCAGCCGTGTCCAGTAGCCTCCACTCACGAGCCCCGCGGACCAGAGACTCGTGCCTCGTTTCCGGTAGGAGATCAAGCAACGTCATATTGGCGATGCTAGGGCCCAGTAGCCTGCCAATGGGCACAACCGCCTCAGTGGCCCCGAGAATGGGGGATGCCACTCCACTATCTTATTGTCTCCAGGACCTCTGAGGGTCGTCTAGTTCACTCTTACCCAGGCCAGACCGTGAGCAGGCAGCAATGCGCTGTGCAGGCCACTCCCTGAAGGAGGGAGCACTGCCGGGCCTACCAACAGACTGCCCCGCCACCGGGGCTTGTAGAATACAAAAGCGAGTTGGAGGTTCCTCAGGTGCCGTCACTTGCAGGAGGAATATTGGCTGATGTGATGGACAGTCACCTCTGCAGCTGAGGAGCATCGGGCAGTCCCCGCAGCAGTACTCCCCATCGCCTCACTTTGTTCTGCGCTGCCTGGTTGGCAGCAACGTCAGATTTACAGCCGCTTGCCGTACCTCTAATGCGCTCTGAATCTTGACAAAAACGAACCCACACACACACTCTCCGGTCCGTTAACAATATCCAGCTGGTAATAGTTTCCCAAACAAACAGGCACAAACGGATTGATTCAGATTACACATTTTACGAGGCTGGAGCTCTTTGTTCAGGCGGCGATCTTGCTTGGCTGCTCAACAGCGCCTCCGATGATCCGATTTCTGACACAATATGTGGTAGGTAAGAAGGAGGAGCCGGACAAAGTGGTGACATACTTACCAATTATATTTATTGAAATAATAAATAAAAGGCGTGTCTATCCCTAACAAAAGGGGGTTTGCCCTACCTAACCTAATTCTAACTATGGTGCTAGTCATCAGTGATGTAGTCCAAATCAAATAGTCGGTCCTCTGTCCAAAAACTACCCTAAAAAAAAGCGGTGGCACTAACCAACCAAAAGAGTTCCAGGGTAATGACTCCCTTCTCTTGGACAGGATTCCTGCACCTTAATAATCTGGTTTGAGATGGTTCCTTGTGACGCGATTAATCAGTTCCTTTAATTCCTTGAAGGGGTTCTTCAACCTTCTCTTCGGTATCTGCTATCTTGCTTCATTTACAGTTCCTTGTTTCCCTACTTGCGGGTCTTGGCCTCTACTCCTCTGGGTTTCCTGTAGTTTAATGTCCTCCCTTTCAAAAGCTGGCTTTACTTCAAACCATTCTTTACATCAATATATCTCTCACTTTGTTCAGTCTCTAATTCCACTGTGACCAATATCCCGGGCCCTTTTGACCACTTCTTTCTCTTCTAAGCACTTCTACTTATGGGGACCAAGATGAACATTATTCTGTGTCTCTTTACTTGCTTTCTGGTATTCCCAACCACTGAGATGGGTCAACAAGGCACTTGATATTATTTACTATCTTTGCAGGTTACACAACTTCTGGGATGAGTATGATTAGTCCCTTGGTATTCTTTATTTGTGTTACTGATTTTACAATTACTGGGATGAGTGCAAGGAGTCATGTAGTATTCTTTATGTTCCTTACTGGCTTCATTACCAATGGGACGAATGTGAAGTGTCCTGTAGCGTTCTTGATTAGTTTTACTATCCCCAAAACTACTGGAATGAGGATGAGTCTCGTAGTATTCTTTATTTACGTTACTGCTTAATGCCTGCCTGTTGACCCTCCTCGGTAACTGGCCATTCCCGTTACCTCTACTTTGCCGGGCGGCGTCATTTGTTCGTCCTGTAGGGTCGGGGTCATGCTGTGCTGGTAAATGCTTCCAGCGTTGCCTCCTTCTGTCTCACTCTCAGAGGCTCTGTGGAGTCCTTTACTCGGCAGTCTCAGTGTTGTTTGCTGACGAACGGGCCACCTCCTCAAGGTCACACCACCCCTTTGGAATGCCTTACACACACGAGTGGGCTCCCTGCCGGCTCCTGGATGGCTTTTCTCCTTTGTTCTCCTTGTCCTCTTGATCGAGGATCTCCCCGATTCTCCTGGCTTCTCTCTCCATGGTTTGAACTTTCCAGGCTTCACCTGCTCAGTGGTGTCTCTCTAATGCAAGACCTTCTTTACTTTTTATGCGGTTGCGCCGGGTGCTCCCCATTGTCCTCCTTCCCTTTCCATGAAGTATTTGTTATTACTCTGTGGTTAACACTATTCACATTATGGTCTACTTTCCATGGAGGAGTGATCAGTATTGCTCTTCCACTCTTCTTCTTCACAATATCATTTGGTTCCAACCTGTAAGCACTCTTCATGCTTTCTTCACTCTTCCTCTTCCCAGTGGATTTGAGTTCTGTTTGCATATTGAAAGTTGTGTTACAGTAGTTCATTGACCCTCCTGCATACATATGCGCCACAGTACAACTTATATGGTTCCAGATTTATGGGTTTATTTGTGCACACAGTTCCAAAGTATTTGAGACAGTTTGCCCTTTGTGATTTGCCCTTTATGGTAACACGTGTTTCGGCATCTACCAGTGCCTTTCTCAAACCAGGGCTATACATATTAACAATTAGTTTGTAATTCGTTTTAAGTTGGTTATGCAAGAAAAACATAACACAAGTTAAAATAATGTATACAACAAAAAATTGTTACCAAAAATACATAAAACAAATTTTCATACCAAATCAATATATCAACGATTCGGCACAGAATGTATAATTTTTGACAAATTGTGATATAAAACAGATGAAGGATGGGAATAGGGGAGGAATGATGAGGTAAAAAAGAAGAAAAAAGCAAAAAGGACAATGAGAAAGAAACAAAGATCTAGCCGTTAACATTGTGTATTTGTAACACCCGTTCTCAATCACTACTTACTTTTAGCTATTACAGTTAAGCATACGCTTCGGGTCAAACTACATACTAGCTATTTATAATGTTGCTTAGTTTCATTTAGTCACCTAATGGGTGCCCGTGTTTTCTCCATTATCACAGTTCCATCTTGATTATTACACAGCAATAATTTTGAATCACTGATTTACCTGTATTTAAATGTTTGCTGTCTCTGTTGAATGCAAAAAATATATGGTTGGCATACGTGGATATAAACTTCCATCTAATCCACAAGCAAATATTGTATGTGAACTACAGCAAGTGATAACTAACTGGCACAGACAAGGGATTATAACAGATGAAGAGAAAAAAAATACCTGTACAATCCATATCCACGTATGCCAACCATATATTTTTTGCCGAAAGTGCATAAGGAATTTACATGTATACCGGAAGGAAGACCTATTGTCAGTGGCAATGGAGGGGCAACTGAGACTTTAGCTGAGTATATAGATAATATCCTTAGACCTGAAGTACCGAAGCTTAAGGCATTTCTTAAAGATACAACACATACAATACAGATCTTAAATGAAATTGAGTGCCAACCACAATATATCCTTGCATCTCTAGACGTATGTGCTCTATACACATCAATTAAACATGAACAACCAATCAATATCATTGATTACATGTTCAAGGACACCAGCGCTTCATATTTTCACCAGATTCATATGGTGAAAGAAATGCTACATGCAACTCTTGATTTCAATGTTTCATGTTTGATGGCAATTTTTATCATCAACGCCAAGGAGTGGCTATGGGTACCAAATACACTCCAGCACTTGCTAATCTATTCATGGGAATGGTAGAAGATGACATCGTTTATACTGACAGCCAATATAAAGAACATGGGATTTTGTGGGTCCGCTTCACAGACGACATACTTGTAATTTGGAAAGGGGACAAGGATCAACTGAAACAATTAATTTCTCGTCTGATACAGAACAAGTATGGGATCAAATTTACGTTGCATACGAGTTCATCAACCATTGACTTCTTGGACCTTACCATCTATGTTAATAATAATTCATTGGGCCTCATTCCGAGTATGGCGGTAAGGGATAGCGGCCACCGGTAACGAGACCGGTGGCGGTGATCCCTTACCGCCATACTCCGAGTTCCCTTTGCGCCCTCGCCCTTAACCCCTGCTTTGAGCAGGTGTTAAAGTCGAGGGCGCAAAGGGGCCTCCAAGCCAATAACGGTGACCGTAATGAACTGCCTATGGGGGCTCATTTGGGAATGGGGAAGAGCCTTGGTGAATGGGGAATTACCGCCCCGCCAACCTTGGAATGGGGCGGTAATTCCGCCATCCACCAAGGCGCTGCCGGTCCGGGTACGGCGTCAACCAAGGCGTTAATATCGCCATTGGTTAGCGCCGTACTCGGAATGAGGCCCATTGTACACTAAAACATTTTACAAACCTACGGCAGTGAACTCAATGCTATTCGCAACAAGTTGTCATTTACCAAGAGTCAAGAACAACATTCCTGTTGGTGAATTTATACGTGCAAGACGAAATTGCAGGGACCAATCTCAGTTTCAAACAGTATGTAAACTACTCTCAAACCGGTTTAAACAGAGAGGTTACCCAGTTAAATATATCTGTGAGGCATCACAGAGGGCATCAGCCATGACACAATCTCAGTCCTTGGAACAGAAACAACCCACAAGTGACCATCAGGTAGAAAAAGTACGATTTATTACAACTTTTTCTCAAGACTATACCAAGATTAGGGGCATTTTAAAACGTAACTGGCATATATTACAGTTGGACCCACATTTAACAAAATGGACACATCAAGGACCACAAATCATATTCACTAGGGCTCCAACTTTAAGGAACCATCCAAGTCCTTCACTTCTTCCAATGGCCACAGAGGCACAACTCACTAATTGGTTGATGAAAGAAAATTTTGGCTTTAGAAAGTGTGGCACTTGCTCCATGTGCCAATATGCACACGATAAGATGATTTTCGAGACAATTTTGGAAACCAAACCAGGATCAAACAGAATATTAATTGTAAAACCAAATTTGTGGTGTATGCGATAATTTGTATGTGCAAAAGTATCTACATAGGAAGTACTATTTGTCAGCTCAGAACACGCATTCGTGAACACTTGTCTGGAATTGGCAGCCCGAATCTTACACTGCCCTTAGCCACGCATTGCAGGAGAAGCACCGGTATGACAATAAGAAGGATATCAGATTCATTGGGCTGAAACAAGAAAGTCTCGGTCGTAGAGGCCGAAACCTTGAACTTTCATTAAGACAGTCAGAAGCACGGTTAATTTGTCATTTTAGAACTCTCAAACATGGTCTCAACACGGTCAGCGAAATGTAATGCTTTCTATGAAGTAATGGTCATAATTGGTAATGAAATGTATGTAGATATGTTAATTTAGACGTATTATATGAGGAGGATCAAGTTAGATAATCACACAATGGTCAGGAGGTAATGCCCGATTATAAACAAAAGTATGTATAAGGCACATTTCAGAATCCCAGTATATATCATAATAAATAAACACAAATGCTGATATAGACGAAAATTACTACACGCAGTTTACATCATGCCAGTACTCAATTCGAAAATGGAATCGCACCTAATTATGATGTGTGATCGCAGGGTCCTGAGCATTGTTATCTATGTTCTACTATTATTGAGCACACTAATCAGGCATAGACAGATCCATCTGATCCATGAATGTTTGGATGTTTTCACCTAATACATGCACTCTCAATATTTCATGACTTTCAAATTTCATTACGTGTTTGTTGTAGACAACATTAGATTCTGCCCAAAATATGGCCGACAGGTTCACTGCAATAGAGAAGGGACTAATCGGTTGCTATGGTGCCATTAGTCAACACAAAACGTATTTAGGAAATGGTTCCCGTCGGGACGCGTGGAGTTTCTACGAGTTGTGACTAAGGAGCTTTGATTCAAAGGTAAGAGCGCAGTGAAGTGCTGAGGTTTGCAACAAACGCTACATAATGGGATCTACTTTCCCCGATAGCTCGAACTCCGTAAGAAATGCAATAGTCATCAGTCATCTCTCACATACTCGAATAGCAAATAACCATGCTGTAACACATCCATGACGGACATGCGTTTACAGCAAATCTGTATACGCACTTAATAAGAAAATCTTTTAAAAGCACGTAACGTAATAATAGTTACAACCGAATAACTATGCATTGATTTGTGTTGAACTAAAATTATGTTAAATAACAACTGTGATCGGGTATCTGCTTCAGCACATTTCACTGTGCTACACGTATAGAATACAAATATAAGCTTGATGTCAAATGAAGCTAGCGTAGGTGAAACCATGAAACATGGTGATTATTTTGAAATGGTATAACTTAACTCAAACTTAATGTCTCATTTAGGGATTTAACCCGGTTAATACTACTTTAACAGACCGCATTCAACAGAGACAGCAGACATTTAAATACAGTTAAATCAGTGATTCAAAATTATTGTTGTGTAATATGCAAGATGGAACTGTGATCATGGAGAAAACAAGGGCACCCATTAGGTGACTAAATGAAACTAAGCAACATTATAAATAGCTAGTATGTAGTTTGACCCGAAGCGTATGCTTAACTGTTATAGCTAAAAGTAAGTAGTGATTGAGAATGGGTGTTACAAAAACACAATGTTAACGGATAGATCTTTGTTTCTTTCTCATTGTTCTTTTTGCTTTTTTCTTCTTTTTTACCTTATCATTCCTCCCCTATACCCATCCTTCATCTCTGTCTTACATCACAATTTGTCAAAAATTATACATTATGTGCCAAATTGTTGATATAATGATTTGGTATGAAAATTTGTTTTATGTATTTTTGGTAACAATTTTTTGTTGTGTACATTATTTTAACTTGTGTTATGTTTGTCTTGCATAACCAACTTAAAACAAATTACAAACTAATTGTTAATATGTATAGCCCTGGTTTGAGAAAGGCACTGGTAGATGCCAAAACACGTGTTACCATAAAGGTCAAAATCGCAAAGGGCAAACTGTCCCAAATACTTTGGAACTGAACTGTGTGTACAAATAAACCCATAAGTCTGGAACCGTATAAGTTGTACTGTGGCGCATCTGCATGCAGGAGGGTCAATGAAATGATTTATTTCACAGAGGCGGGTTCTTGGACCTCTACCTCCTCTGCCTGTGCGACACTTGGTTCATTGTTTTTTCTCACTTTGTCAAATTACAAGGATTCAAATAGGAAATAAGGTGCGAAGTGTAGAAAGTTGGTGTCAAACAACCCACCTATAAAGTTTGTGTTACAGTAGCAAACTGTGGTCTGTTCAGGTTGGGTTTTCTGAGATGCTGATGGTCTGAAGGGCTCATAGGAAAGTGTGTCAGGGAGTTCTTTCATTGAATGGGAGTCCTTGTCCTCAAGAGAGGAGTCTCTCACCCTGAGGTCCCTCTTACAGCCACGAGTCGACTAGGGGGAATGTTGCATAGTGGACTCACCGCCCTAGCCTCACAGGGAAGGGCTCCCCTCTGGGGAGAAATAACGAGATCCTGTGAATCATCACACTACCCGCACCCAGCTCCACCAACCTCATGGTTCCCACTACTCCGCTTGACTCAAGTCACCCCAAGGCACACTCTCCACCAATCCAAGTATTCCACTCCAATGTGCCCTCATAAACGCATGCTCGCTCCCAGCCCACACTACAGAAATCCGTGACTTACTCACCAACCTCAACCTGGACCTCCTCGCCATTACAGAAACATGGCTTCATGAAGCAGCAGGACCTGCCATCTCCCTAGCGCTTCCACCAGGCTACACCATACACCGGCAGGACCGACTGCACATGACAGGGGGGGTGTTGCGCTCATAGCCAAAGATTCTTTGTTCCTCAGAAAATTAAACTCCCTGCTGGAAGGCAATGCAGACTCCATTGTCATGAAACTCTCCCTTTCCTCCAATTGCACTATTGCCATTCACATTGTCTACCGAACCCCAGGCCCCTCCTGGGATTCCATCAATGAGTCATTAACCCCACTCACTCTAAAGGATGCATCCTCGACTGGATTGCGGACCATAACTGCTCCGCCGCCATCAGCTCCAACACCCCATGTCCCCGAACCGACCACCACCTCATTCTTTTTTCCATCCCCACATCCACCAAATCCACTAAGCCTACCACTCCCTCTCCACCAGCATTAGCTAGGAGCACCCGTAAATTAACCAAAGATAACCTACTACCTTACCTGGAGGAGCGAGCCCTCAAGCCTCCCTTCTCCAATGACCTTTTGGTTTTAGCAGAAATGTACAACCTCACAATCAAAAAAGCAGTTGACACCATAGCTCCTCTAGAAATGAAGAAAGCTAAAGTGTCTAGATACGCCAACTCTTGGTACAAATCAGACCTCCAGGAACTACGCACCCTCAAGCGTATTGTGCTCACCAAGTGGCAATCTAATCCCCAAGACTCCACTAAAGAAGAATTTAAAAACCTGTCTACCCAATACAAAAAAGCCATCATCCTAGCCAAAGCCACCTCCTACAACATGAGAATAAAGAATGCCAGATCAGAATCCAAAGATATGTTTGCCATATTCAGGGAACTAGCTACCCCTGCCCCCAGCTCCCAAGACATTGTTAAAGATGAATCCTGGTGCTCTAGCATTCAAGCATCTATGCTCAAAAGAATAGACCTCCTGCAGTGTAAAATTCGATCCCACCAGAATGCTCTGGCCAGCATTGACCCGTCAATCTCGCCCACTACTAACACCCACTCTCCCAGGATAAGTCACTCTTCTCCGTCAGAGATGTCTCAGAAAGCAATGTATTGGCCCTCCTTAAACACATAAAAAACTCCAACTGCAAGGGTAATATCTGCCCTGCCAATATCATCAAAGACTGCGCTGACACCCTAGCACCATTCCTGACTGCTTTCATAAATGCCTCCTTCTCATCTGGCATTGTCCTACCATGCCTTTAAAGATGCCTGGGTATGCCCTCTCCTGAAAAAAAACCCTCTCTATATCCTTCCTCCCCAACAACTACCAGCCCATCACCACAGTACCATTTTTGTTACAAAAGTCTTGACAAAGTTGTATGCACCCAAATCCAGCACTTCCTTGAAACCAACGGCATCCTAGGAAAGAGGCAATCAGTTTTCTGCCCGCCCACGGAACTGAATCTGCATTAGTAGACCTAAAAAACCAATTAGCTGAAATCATGGATGAAGGCAAACCAGCTCTTCCCCACCTTCTTGAGTTATCTGCAGCTTTTGACCTTGTGGACCACAAGACCCTCGGCAGACTTCTCACGAACTCTGCCCGATTCACCCCAGAAGCTACTACCTGGATTACATCCTTCCTTGAAGGGAGATCCATGAACTTTTTCTCCAATCAGGCCTGCGCGGCACCTGTCACCATTCACTGCAGAGTGCTACAGGGTCCTGTACTTCACCCACCTTGTGCAATATATTTACCAAACCTCTCTTCGACAAGATGGACACTCTCTGCATAGCTTACACAAACTATGCCTCATCCCGCTCTTTGGCTCAAATGAAAAAGACGTCAAGACACTACACAAGAGGTATGCCATCATCCAAGCCTGGATGGCAGCCAACAGTCTCTGCCTAAATGGGGACAAAACTGAAATCCTTCTAGTAGTCCCCAAGTAAACCCTTAGCGCCTTCACCATACACAACACACAAATCATTGTCTCACACTCAGTAAAGACTCTGGGGGTGTACCTCGATTCCACACTGTCCATGACATGCCAGGTCAGCGCCATTGCCTCTTCTGCCTCACTCACAACTAAATTGATCAATGCAATGAAACCCTACCTATCTACTCAGAACTCTCTCTCCATAGCCAGAGCCACCATAGGGGCAAAACTTGACTGTTGTAACGTTCTCTTTGCTAGTACATCAGCCAAAAATTTCAACAGATTGCAAATCATTCAAAATAAAGCATTCCGAGCAGCCTTGAACATTCCCAAGAGGGAGCATATCTCCAATGCTAGACTCGTTGCACACTGGCTCCCTGTCAAAGAACGCATCATATTTAAGACCCTAACCTTAACCCACAAATGCCTCTCTCTCACAGACCCTCATATCTCTCAGAGAAAATAGTGGGAGCTAGTTCTTCCAGACCTAAATGATCACACTATTCCAACCAAATAAACATCCCCACTGTCAAATGAGCCAAAGCAGGCGGCACCAGCTTCCCTTTCATAGCTCCAAAACAATGGAATGCCCTCCCAAATACACTTTATTATTGAAACCTTGCGCCTTTCCTTCCGCAAATCCCTCAAAACGAGGCTCTTCAATGAATCCACACTACACCCCTAGGTACACCCAGATACCGATGACCATGAAGGTATTAGTTGTATCCGGTTCCCCTGTAACCCTGAATCGTAGAGCCCCCCCACCCGCTGGAAGTTTGCATGTTTAACAGCTACCTTCCTGGTACTAGGTTCAATGTAACCACGAACCGTAGAGCCTCAACTTGCTGTAACTTTGCATGTTTAACCGCTACTTGTCTGGTACTAGGTTCAATGTAACCATGAACCAGAGACGGGCTGTCTTTTCCATGCTGTTTTTCCTTCTGTCTCCTGTAACTAAGTAAGCCATACCTGTAACAGCGCCATGATGCCCGAGGGCTGCTCTGGGTGGTTTATAAATGTAAAAAATAAATAAAATAAAATACCCTGTTAGGGTTTATGCTTGTTCTGTTGGATTTGTCACCACTGGAATCCTCATTAACATCTTGAAGGAACCAACATTGGCATTTTTTGCAGATTCTTGATATGGTTCTCAGAATTTTGTATCACACAGTACTAGCTGGGCAAAAGGCGGGACTTGCTGCTTTCTCTGCTCCAAAGACCTACTGGACACCCTAGAAAAATCCTGTCCACCACATTGTTCCATATATACTTGATGCTGCTTGAAGCCATTATTCATTTCAAATTAGTGCAAAAAGATCACTGAATAGATAATTGTCTTCATAAATATGCTCATACTTTTTCATTTTGGGAAATACGTATTTTTATTTGTCTGTATATTTATTTTCATTTATCACCTCGGTCACGTTCTTTTTCATTTGATTACACTTTCTTTTCAGATTGTCGTCTGAAGATAGTGAAGAAGCCTCTGGATATTTCTATGACAGCGATGAGTCGGGCGGAAACGAGCCAATCACCAAGCATGCAGGTGAAATGGACCTTCTTGGAGAGATCTTGGACACTCTAAGCATCCATAGCTCCGACCAAGGAAAACTATCGGGAGCAAAAAGTTTAGATTTCTTCAGATCAATGGAGGACATTGACTACAAGGCTAAGGTTTGTTTTTTCATGCATTCAATATTTTACATAAGTATCTATTCTACATGCTAGCCTGATCCATCTCACTGGGCAAGGTGTAAATAGGTTGTTGAGGAGCCCACAAACACTGAACAAATTGTGCAATATGGTACTGTAAGTGGTTGATATATGGCATTGTGGGAAATTTGACAAACAGAGCATGCCTTTCCTGGCATTATTCTACCCCAGTGAAATGTAATGGGTGTTTGCGGATTTGCCAACAACACCAAACAATGCCTTGCCAATAGTACCTTTGAATTGTTTGGTCAATCTGGTTCATTGACTGATACAGTAGACTAGTGGATGAATTAAGGATTCAGAAGTTTATTTAACATAAACACAAATTAAATTTCTGTTTTTTTTAAAAGAGCAACATATTTATAATCTGTTAACCCATGCACATTTCATTGTCTAACAATGCATGTTAAAAATGTAAGTCTATAATCCAAATAAAGCCCTGCAAAATTCATAAAGGACCTATCAAGTACAGCAGTATGACCTCCATTTGCAAATAATACCCACGGACCTACATATTGGTAATTCCTGACAAAAATACTTCTGATCAAAGTACAAATGTAGTTTATAAATTGTGTACTAGATCTTCGCTATTTAGGGTCTTCCTTTCTTTATTTGCTGACAAATCTACATTTACAGTGGCGGCAATAACTTGAACTTTCTGGGAGTTATCCACTATTCTATGCCTACCCCGTGTGGGTCCTTCCCTACAAGCATCTCTCAAATAGGACTTGTGTGAATTAGGGAAAAAGTGTCTTTAAAGGTAATATACTCTAAAGATTTAACCCCAGATCAACAAAAACGGCAAATATGTCTCATGTTTCTGCTACCCTGGCCTCTACAACATCGTGCAAAGAAGATTGATTGAATCTAAATAGCTGAAACTTCCTTCTTCCATTTGCCTTGGGTGTTATGAGCATGTATGGTGGTTGAATACTTACATGCCCTAGTTCTATCAAATGCCTCCAGAACCTCTTGGAACATAGGTATACACTATCTGCTCTAAAACCCATTCCACTTAACTGTCTCTTAAGAGATTTTTTCTGGGACGTTACATCTTTGAAAACCATGCAATAAACTGGATGAAATTATATTTCATCATCTTATCTGCAAAATAGACACAAGAATGATGGAAAAGAACTGGATACACAACTCAATGGTGGATCAAAGTGCTGCCTGGCACAAAGAAGCACGTCAGGCCCCTATGCTCAAGCCTTTATTTAGCATTGCAGGGTCTAGGGTTTTATAATTCCTTCTTCTGTCAACTGATTAGCCATGGATTCTCTGGGGTCTTGCACCACAAGACTGACTCTACCACATATTCTTCATAGTAGGTCAATGGGAGTATTCTGCTGGGAGAGCTACCCCTTTAGAACTGTGATTGTGAGGCCCCTTTTGGTTCTTCCCCTTTTACCTCTCTCATCCGGACGTATTCTCCCCATCCCACTCTTTCTTCATCCCACCTTGTAGAACCTGCCTCCAGCTGACCTGGCCCACTGGAACCTTCCTGTTCTATCTAAATGTGGGACTGCTCTCCTCTTTCTCTTCAGTCTTCTTTTCCTTGTCTGCTACCTTCTCCTTTATAGCACCTTTACCTTCTGTTGTCATATCCTCCTGTTATATACCACATTCACCTCTTGCTGTTATCACCTCCTCCTTCACTGTACCACCTTCACCTTCCAATACTACCGCCTCTATATCACCTTTTCCATCTGATGTTACCACCACCTACGTCTGTCTCAGTTCTGCCCCTTATGATCATACCATCTCAGCTACTATGCCACTTCCTGCTATCACTTCCTCCACTCAATTCTCTCTCTGCTACCAGGTTTACCATCTCCCCTGCCAACTCCCGGGGACTCGTCCTTGTGAAGAATTCGACCACTCGCATGGTGGGCGTGCACTCGCCTGGGATTTTTTGAAATTGTATATGAAATTGAATGATGGTAGATCAGCCTCCGTAAAATGTGTGGTGCTAATCCACACACATTTTCCAATGCTCCCTGCACGACATACACACAGACCAGTGTACTCTGGATGGACAAAGCCTACAGGTGCATTCCCCCGTAATATTTAGTTGGGATATGACAGTCAGGATTACACCTTGTCTCTCAGAAGGGGGAGGGCAAAGCCTTCCTCCTGCCATGGCCAGCCTAATTAACTATCAAAGGCTCCATGGATCCGCCGTGTCCTTTTGTGTAAGCACTGCAGAATGGTGGCAGCAGTTAACATAATTATCATACTAATAGAGTAAACTTCAAACAGGCCCACATGGAGCCTAGCTGCAGAGGTGAACAAAGGAGACAGGAAACCCAAACAACCTTTGATATGTACTGTGTCAACCTGAAGCCAGCCCCCGCCCTTAGAATCAATGGACAGTGAAATGTTATGTCTGGGAATGTGTGGGTTACAGTAATCATCTCCACAGGGAAACCCCATTCAAAAGGTAGGAGTATGTTATTTGACGGAGACAGAAAGTATGGTCCCACCGAAGCTTCACTAGAGCTGCTGCTCTATTCAGAAACCACAGAGAGCTCCATTAACTAGAGAGACCCTTTGATCAGCAACAGACTGGAGGATCGGTGGGACTTAGTATTATATGTTAGTATTATATGTTTTCAGCCCTTTACCTTTCTGTTGCAAATCACTCTGGGTATGACCTCACGCAAACAGGCGATTGTTGGTGGGGACCCCAGGATTGGCTCATTAAGGTAGGCTTAGCCTACACCAATCACTGTGGCCCATTTTGCTTTAAAAGAGGGCTGAGCCCCTCTTTTGGCCAGATCGTCTCAAGACTTCACAAGGAGTAACAAGAAGAACTCATTTGGGCCCTGGCTGAAGGTACTGCCTGCCTTACTGCTTCCACAAGTGATGGAAGGCCAGGATTTCTGAGAAGGGGGACGCAAGATACCTCACCTAAACATCTCCGAAGGAACAGAAGGAGATACTGAATCCTGAGAACTCTCCAGCTCGGGAACCAGTAACCAGCCAGCACACAGCATGCCCTGCTAAGCTTTGCAAGCAAGCTTCCTGGGTGGGAAGTGTCAGGGAGTCTCTGAACCAAACCCAGGACAAGGCCGTTGCCTGCAACACTCTCCTCAGCTTTGGGCTAGGAAGAATGCATCGACAAGCATCTACTGATGTCTGCCTTAAAGAACATTTTCGAGCCAGTCGAGCCCCTCAAGCTGTAACAGACTGCACTGCTGACTGTTAGGCCGCAGTCGCTCACGCCGTCCGAGACACCTCGACCAGTGCTTCAGACCTGCCAAACAGCACTGAGACAACGATTACTGACACTGAGTTGCCTTGCTCGCCGAACTGCCTGCCGTCTGATACCCGCAGCTGTCTCCCATCTTGATCTCTGTTGCAGGAGCTGCAAAGCACCCTGAAACCGACTTGACCCTGTCAAGCACCAAGAACTTGTACAAGCACAAGGTACTTTGTGGTTCTGTCCCCCCTGGTCCTTCTCTGAAGGCCCCTAGTGATATATTACGACCCATTGCTCTCCTTGTGTTGAAACCAAGTATCCTTGAACTATTGGGATTAATTACTTTGCCGACTACCCTCCTGTCAGTATCCAGAGTGCATCCCTTTTCCTTCTTGAAACTGTCGTCCTCTGCATTCCTTTACAGGGTGGGTTGTATTTTGTAGTGTGTCGAGAACTGTCGTTTGTGATAATAATAAATTAGATATTTTTTTACAACCTTGACTGGACAGTCCCTTTTATCATTGGGTAATGTATTTTTTCTGTGTTGCAACTAACCAACGATCCACAACCTTGTGGAGATGAGCCTGCCGTTCCATCCACGTTACCAAAATCAGACAAGGTGGTTTATAATTTGCTTGTGTTTCCAATCTGTATTGTATTGTACTGTATTTGGATCCCTTCTGGTTTATTAGAGGTGTGTGGCTGAGTGATGGTTTAGAAACAGATATTCATCCTTGAACCTAAGGTGTCCCGGAAGTTGATTTTTCACAGTCCTCCACCCCAATGTTCTCTCTGCCACCTTAGCACCTCAACTCCCACCTCCTGATGTTCCCTCCTTCCTTCTAACCACCACCTTTGGAGGCTCTACACATCAGCCTCTGCAGCATCCCTCACTCTGCAGCTTGTGCTCATTCAGACCTTCTGTCTTCTACAACTGCCTCTAAACTCCAGCCCCTTTCTCCAACAACCTAAATGAACTGGCTTGGGTCTCCCTTGGATTAATGGTGCTCTCCATTTGTAGAGCTTTCACAGAGTGGTTGTACCTTTGTCATGTAATTGGGGCATGGATAGGATCAGTTGTTGTTTCTGGATCATGGCCTCATTTTGGGCCTCATGTGCTGGACAAGGCTTCATCTGACCTGGATGCCATCTTGGATTCCACTTTGCCCTTCCCACTATTCACTGGTGCTGCTTGTGTAGGACCCAGGTGTCCAGTTTCTCTAGTGTGGGACTTGTAAACTTATAAACTCCACTAAATGTAAAGAGAATGCCGGCTTTTAGTGAATTTGCGACATTTTATCTTTGCAAGGGAGAAACAATTAATTGGTTACTTTGTATGATAAGCGGTTAAACCTGGAGTCAGGAAACTGCTTACTTGCAATTTGTATCAAGCGTAGGTCTAACAAGTTAGCAGAACATTGGGCTGAGGCTTTAAAGTGACCTTCCTGAAAGCCCAGGTTGAACTTTAATAGTATTGAGACAATTGTTACTACTGGAGTGTGAATGAAATAGACTCTGGATGAAGTGAAACTTTTGTTTTATCTTTCCATAGTAATGGGGCTACATAGGAAGAGCTGCAGTCCCTCTCATTTGGGAAGTAGGTACCTAGAAAAGGTTTCCATGACCTTCCACTGACACTTGGCATGAGCCAAGGGAGGTGGACTAAGGGGCTCTTCCCCATACCACCCGCTGGCCCATCATCCACTGCTCGGGGTGGTGTCCAGCTGCCTTATTCATGACATTCCTGTGCATAGCCAGGAAGGTACCTTGCCACAGGAAATACAAAACACTTCCTGCCTTACCAAGTTCCAGTTCACCCAACATCATTAAACGACATCAGAAGTAATACTCAAGCCCAGTCTTTAGAGGTCTAATGGATGCAGCTTGTGCAGATTGTCTCAGGCTCAGCAGGATTCTTAATAATATTGCTTTCATCAGGTGCACCTTCTTCAATTTCTGCCAGCCCCACGCTTTGGGCTCATTTAGGGCCATTTGTAACACTTTGACGTTCAGAGCATGGAACAACAGCTCCCCTAAATAGCTACTGTTCCTTAACTGGTTCTATATTGTTTCACAACCAGCTTAGTCTTCTGTAGTCCGTTCCATCATCGCTTCAAATATCTTACTTGCTTAGACCTTGCTTAAGATTTGTACATGGGTATTAATGACAGAGATCTTTGCAGATTATATTTCGTCTATCTACCACCGTTTCCACAAAACTACAAGAAGATCCTCCCTCATGAAAGGAAGCAAATCTACAGAACCAGCAAGTCATAAAAAGGCTCATAAAACACTACTGCTAACTTATCACCTTCTTTGAGTAAGGTTGCCTGTTGTCTTCAATATCATGCTTTTTGGCCCCCTCTCTTTTTGGAAATTCCTATCACATTTTTTATTTTCTCCTCCAACACACTGATTTTTCTACTCTGTGCCTTCATTACACCCCACTATGTAGAGATTGCAACACCCCTATAGTCAGTTTAAATGCCATTCTATGAAAACAATACTTTTAGCTTGTATCCCTTATCATGGTGAAAGTTGTGTCAACTAAAGACAATGACTGCCATCCTTTGACAATAACAGGCAGGTTATGCCAGGAAAATGTTACCCTTACTCTCAAAGGGGAATGAGGTGATAAGGAGCAGTCCAAGTACTCAGACGTGGTTATATCATTCATGGGATACCCTGTGTTTTGACAAAACCCACCACAAAGCATTTAATTTTATATGTGCCTTTCGGGATGCTCTGATCTAGCAACATGGCTCTAGTAGCAGTCCCATGCTTTAACTGGGGAAAAAGCCAAAGAAGGTCCTCCTTTTTATTCCTGGCAACCAGCTTATTCAGAAATCTTCCCACGATGATATTGTCACAATATGTCACATACGTTATAGTGTATCAGAACATCTGTAATGTCTTTGATGCTAACCCAAATGCTATTCCTTGGTTTTGTTCTTTGAAGTGCATTATTAAGGATATAACAACTCTCACCCCTTCCAATGATCAAGCAAAACATGAGGTCATACATCATATTCAATATAACTGTGTTTCCTTTATATTGGGTGCATGAGAATGTAATTTTAAAACACCTTGACCTCTACTATTCCTACTATTTCACCTCTCAGTTCTACATATGTACCAGTATCCCCAGACTACACATTTTTCAAATCAGGAGGCATGCTGAACTCCAACTAAAATACTCTGCACCATCAGCGGTGGAGTGCCCCAAGGAGCCATTGTTTCACCCCTTCTCTTTAAAATCGTCATGGCCCCCTGTGATGGGCATAGCCTAAGTAGAAAACTCAGGATTCCAGAATTGAATTTCAAATGGGTTCATTTGACAAACATAAATTGGCTAAGTGTCTTGGGTAAACTGATCAGAAAAGAAGGGAAGACATTTAAAAATAAAACAAGATGAACAATTGCATCTTGCTGGAGGACCATAATCCCTCAGTTATTCCTATCTGGCCTTGGGCGTCCCCTCCTGCATGTCAAAAGGTTAGTCGCACACAGTCTCTAAGTTTTCAAGAATCGCTGCACTTCTTTCTTGTCTTGGCCAAATAAGTCTGACCATGGTCTTGATCTTTCAAGTGATCCATTCCACCTGTCATGGATTGATGTCCCTGGAGCGGAATGTGAGTCAGAGTGTGTTTGGCGGTCCGGTGGTGCATACTGAATGAATTTGCTCTGATGCTTTCACTCGAGTAGTCTTTCTTCTCTGTTCGATTGGCCACTCTGGCAAGGACTCTGAAACTCTTTATACTTATTAACGCCCACGCGTAGCTCGAAGGGCGTGTGAGTCAGAGTGTGTTTGATGGTGTTCGGCGGGAGACGGCCTATTCCCTGCTATACAGACACCCTATGAAGATTGGAAGTTCAGAACTGCGAGGAGCAAACACAGCGCCAATCCATAATCTCCAGGGTTCCGTTCAATTATATTGCTGAATTGCCTGCCTTCATTTTAGAGGTAAGTGGCTGTGTCATTTCCTTTTAACTATGCCTGGCAAAGCAATGTGCAAATCGAAGCATTATAACCTTCGTAAAACGAAACCATACAGAAAAAGCCTTGGTTATCAACGCAAAGAACACAACGTTGTATCTATTGCGAAGTGCTCTAAAAAGTTAAAATAACCTGTGTCAAAACTTACTGGTCAGATCACTGACTTCTTTAAAAAGGGACGATGAGAATCAGACCAATCAACCGTTTACTGCAATACCTAAGCTGTCAGTCGAAATTCATGCCTCTAAAGCTACTGAGAATATTGACTTGTCATCTTCAGCCTCTATAGGGGCAATTGATGGCAATTCTCGATTGGATCTTTGTTATGGACTTTGCAGATCAAATAGAGCAGCGACTGAGGCAGCAGAAACCCGCAGTAAACTGCCAATCTGTTTTGCAACATCAGAAGCCTTCCTGCAATAGCCACAGATCTTCACTTCATTTATCCAGTACGCCATCTTTATTTGTTCTGACCGCTCCGATTCAACATGAGTCTTTCAGGTCTTTGACACAGAACGAGGTGATACATTTAAGTGAAGGAAGTGTATCTCCTAGGAAGCACATTCCCCCTCAAGTCAAGGATGGAGTCACTACTGAAAACATGTCTCTACCCTCGATAAATGTAATGCATTTTGCACTGAAAATTTTGATTAAACTACGTGATTAAAACTTACTTATAGTCTCAAAAGAATAGTGCGATACTAGAAGCGCTTTTACTCCACCATAAAGATGGTCGTATATTAAATGTAGCTCAAGGCCTGAAAGACCCATCTACATGATTAAAGTCCGATATAGATGAGATTGCCCATCCCATTTCAGATACCGTCTTACCAAGTATCACCTACAATGTAACTGAGTCTCCTGTATCGTATCCCACCCACAAGCAAAGACATCAGCAGGCAAGAAAATTAAAACAATACACAAAAAAGCCATCTGCTACGGCAGAGATAGAGGATGTAATACATGAGCATGATCTTCCATTAAATTCTACTGCTACCTCGTTGAGTCAGCCCAAATACAATTCTAAACACCTACGAAAGTCGGAAAATCGGAGGAAAAAACGACAATCTCAGAAAACTGGAACATTAACAAGTTGGCTAATACATGACAGCAAGTCCAGCAATATATATTCCATAGAAGACAATGCCTTTATGGATGACTTGTCAGGTCACGAATTTGGCAGTAACATAGCTCCCCATGCTCAAGCATGGAAAATAAGAAAAAAATAAAAAGTTCCCTCCATTTAACAAATACGAAATCGAGAACTCTCCTGATGAATGTAAGCGCAACTCAACAATGGAGTTGTTACTATAAGCGAAAGGGTGGCTAGATGGACAAAGAACCCTTTAAATAGATCTTAATTGATGGCACTATTTATCAAAATACTGGCTCTTCAAATTCTTAAGTCCTGTGACTTTGAGTTTATCCAGCTTTTGAAACGTGGATTTGGAGCAATAACATTGATTCACTGTGGTTTGCCCCACAGTTCCTTGTATCTCCTCTAAACAAGCAGATATAGCCAGCGAAAACCAAGCTGGATGGAAATGGCTAAAAAATTGTTGGGCCAGGCAGAAATTATGCAACAAATGAGAGTCATCGATTTTATCCTGGAATACCAGAGGCCATGCCCATTTTCTAGAACGTGGAGCCTCAATTGTACTTTATAATTAGGTTAAACCATATTTTCACTACAGGAGACGTGGATAATAATACCGATTGCATATTCCAACGCAACACTAGTAAAGTTGATAAGGGGAGACCATATGGCGAGTTAATCATTTGGACCAGCCATGACTATGTAGTCAGTGAAATCCCTGTTCGTTTCGCCCATGATAATGTACTAGCTATACAAATTAAAGCAAAAAACTGGCGAGCTGCCCCTAATATTCTTATTATCTATGATCCCCCTACTAGAGATTGAACAAATGGAATTCATAAGTCTATTGATTAATTACTTTCAGAATGGCTTATGCAAGAGGATAAAGATGTGATGCTTCTTGGTGGCGATTTTAATACCCAGTGTGAGGTGTCTACTATGAAAGTCATTTTTGATAACATTGTGATTACTAATGTGATGTTCAATCCGAAGAAGAATGAGAGGTATTACGTGGTCTAATTTCCTAAGGGATTGGGACATATGGCCAGTAAATGAGAGAACTGTTAGCGATACAGCCGGGAAACATATATGGAATAGTGGCAGTTTAACTGCCACATTGGACTGTATCTGTTATAATATGCCAGCGTTTGATCTTATACGTGATTTACAAGCTATCCACATGCCTTATAGTGATCATTCTCTGGTGCACGTAAAACTACATGTACTTTGTAAAAGCCAGAAGGTCTGAGGTCCAACTTGTATTGGAGTAACAAATAGTGGGTCTAGAGTCAAATGGAATGTCCCTAAGATTAAGCAAATGTCAACTAGAGTTTGTCAATTAATTGAATATGTGGAAATTGTTATTGATGACATGAATGGAGACCACATGGAACATTTGATTAAGAGATCCACTATGGAAGTTGCTTTGACTGGAAAAAAATGTAATCTTTCCTGTGACGGAGAGTACTTGTGATAAAGCGAATCTATCGCAGGGAGCTTCAAAAATGAAGAAAACAGCATCTTCCTATGAGTGAATATATTCACTCTAGGAAAAAGCCGACTAGTAAATACAGAGGATGGTGTAAACATAGAGAATTTGATAAATTCAATAAGAAATGGCATCAAATGATGTGTATTTTGAAAGATGGGGATACAAAGTCAGTGTGGAATATGTTAAACAAAGTAAGAGGTAATTCCTCTTCCCAGTCTCTAAATGAGATCAGTGAAGACACTTGGGTAACCTATCTTTCAAACACTATGTATGATGATCTGGCTGCCTGCACTGTAAGAGATTCCCCTGATGAATGGCCACTGAAGTTCTCTAAAAGCGATATTATCAGAGTCAGCAGCAAATTTAAAAGCTCTGGGGAACCGGGCCCTAATGGGCTCGCCTCAATGGTACTTAAATACGATTCCTTAAGTTGGTCCAAAATACTATACATATTGTGTAAAAAATAAAACAAAATAAAAATATGCATGAAAAAAAAGAATCCCTGCGTCTCGGACCACCTCAATTCTTATTCCTGTATACAAAGCTGGATCTAGAATCCAACCTGAAAACTATTGGATTCTATCTTTATTAGACAATACTACCAGTTTTTGCTGCCATTGTGCTCGATCACTTACGACACCGGTCTTATGCAAATCATCTATTACATCCATTCCAATCTGGTTTTCGTAGCGGGTCCAGTACAACGCACAATATACAACTTCTTGATGCCATTACAAACCGAGCAAAACAACGCCCAAATCTTTCTGTCTACGTTACATTTGTCGATTTCAGCTCAGCCTTCGATAGAGGTTGTCGGTCGAAACTATGGAACATCTTGTCTGAGCTGAAGTGTCCGACATGGCTCTTGGAGATTTTGATGAAGTTGCACAAAAACAATACTGCTCGCGTATGTCTTGACAATGAAGGGCATTTATCTAGGCCCTTCACATCAGGGGTTAAACAAGGATGCCTACTGGTGGTCCTCCTTTTGAATCTTTATATATCCCAACTGATTTGACGCCTAGAAAATCATGCAAACTGCCCTGTTCAATTTAAGAAGATGAAGGTCACAGCATTATTGTATGCTGATGACCTAGTAATTACTGATCATACATTTAGTGGTATGAAGGATATATTAGAAGAATTGGGCAGATTTAACGTGGAGCATGGCATGAATATTAACTTAAATAAGTCCAAAATCATGGTGTTTATATCTAGAAAAGTGAACAGGCCTAAAATGATATTAAGTTGGAGAGCAGTTGAATATACTAACTCCTATAAATATCTGGGAGTCGATATGGACAGCAAGGAGGGCTATCTATCTTTAACCACAAGAAAAATACAGCGAGCCAAACAGATAACCATGCTTGTTCGTAGCTTCGTGTGGCATTTTGCAGGCTACTCGTTGAAGGGTATTATGCTGCTCTATACACAGTGGTTTATCCCTGTGGTAGGATATGGATTAGAAGCCCTATCCATGTTAAGGATTTCAATCAGGCGATGCACACCTTAGTCTCGGCCCAGTATGCAGCGCACAACTGAAATGCTTTTTTTTAAAGATTAGATTCAATATTGAGATGGTACACCCCTTTTCAAATACCCCGGGTCACAATGGACCATGAACCAGGCTGGTTGATGAAATATAATATTTATTTATTTGAAAATTAAAATAAATCATACAGTTTTTAATATGGAGCAGCAATCACCAATGGGGTGATAAGAACAATAGGAATGTAAGCAATGCACTCAGTTCAACCTTCTATTGACACATCTACAAAACACCAGGGAATAGGAGTACTTTTTGATTTTAGGAAAGATAGCACTTAAGTTCAAATTTCCCCCTGCAAGCTTCCCTCAACCCACAAATTATCAATTTTGAGTGGATAAACAGAAGCAGCAGGTAATCAGGAATGACAAATAGAAAACAGAATTGAAATCCGACCTTCCCTCCCCAAACAAAGAGAGAAAAATGGGTTTTAAACCCTGGCAATGCTAAAAATGACACTCGGATTTGGATCATTAAATAATGAATGTGTGTGAAGACCTAGAAGCAAATATTATTCCTCCCTACAGCAACAATGTAAAGGTGCAAACAATCACAAGCAATGGATTAGCAAGAGCATACTGTTCGAAAATGAGTGGCAGGGTTTAAAACATGCTGCAGCAAATGACACGTTGGAAACTTTGCAAACTTTGCAATTCCCACCTGAAATTCTAGCTGGTAAATTGAGTGAGTTATGGGAGATAGAGTGAAGTGCATTTTAAGTAAAATGGAGCGGTGAAAAAGGACAGGAAATCAGTTTTGACAAGAACAGTTTTACTCTACACAAGAGCATTCAGGCTAGCCTACAAAAGAGGGCCACAGTAAGCTCCAGGGTTGATTCGCGAATTCAACCCTAGCTCCCCAGCGCCTGCCCTGGTGGAACCAGTCTGATCACTCGAAATAGGATTAATAGTTTAGGATTTACACAAGACAAAATTACTAAAAGATGGCGCGAGCACGAGAAATCAAAGGCAGGGTGGCAAGAATGATTGTGACAGTTTGAACACGGTATCAGGATAAGGATAGGGTGGCTTAGAGAGTGGGATGAGGACAAAGACAAGATAGTCTATGGGTTTAGGTGGGGTGGCAATTGATACTCACAGTCCACTTTTTAGTTTCATTTTGAAGGGGATTTTGTCTTCTGCGGCAATGCTGCTTTTTCCCTTAATTCCATTGATAGGTTTCAGAATACACTGACATACTTTTTCACTGTGTCCCCTTGTTCCATTTTGCCTGAAGTGTGCTAGCCATCATGGGGCAGCCATCTTTCTGTTGCTGCCAAAACGCAGTTTCGAGGTCCTGGTGTGCACAGGAGAGCGCAGCCAGGTTGCTGTTCTCTTGCGCAAATGCAGCTTGGTGATGTGGGGCAATGCCGTTGAGTGGGTCAATATATCCCACAGCCATTAAAAATCTATCCTGGTTGGACAAAATAGGCCATTTTTGGCACACTATTTTGGGTCTTGCGCCGTCATGTCCTATACAATACATCTGCATCGAATTTGCATTGCTGCCTTTTAAGCCATAATTCAGCAACAGCGACATCTTCTCCCGCTGAAAGCACTCTTTTGAGTGACATGGAGGAAAATATCATTCGGTTAAATAAAACCAGTGCTGCTAATACATATGATGCTCTGTGCATTTACTTTATTTACTGAATTAAACTGGTCAATTGATCGCTCTCGCTGCGGACGGTATAAAACCGTTAAAATTGCCTTAAAAAAGAAAGTAAAAAAAAGTGACTGGGAAAACAACTTCATCCACTTGGGTCGTCTACACAATTACCATCAGCTTGAAGGCATTGTTCACACTTACTACAGCCCTCAGAAGTATTTAACGCGCTGTTCTAGTCCGACAATATGTAAATTTAGATTATGGATTAGGACCAACCAACTACCAGTTAGAGCAACATATGGCACTCAATGGAAATTAGCTGCAAATCACTGTTTTTGTCGGGTTTGTAATCTAACGGAAAACTTGGAGACAGACATGTTTTAACTGAATGCCCCATGCTTGTGTCTGTATACATTGAGATATATGGGTGATATGTACACCAATTTGCCACTATATCTACCATTCATTTTTGGAACTATTGCCTAAATATGTCATCTGAGTCGATGCTTTCTGCTTTGTATCGTGTATGGTCAACTGCTGAATTAAATTTGCAGGCTAGTACGTGAATATTTACATATGTAGCTTTTCATGTATAGTGCACTTCATGCTGCTATTCTTCTTACCATTATCTCGTCGATCATAGAGATGTCCTGAACCATGGGAAAGATTATGCTAGGCACTAGCATTGTCATTAAAAGTACCATGAATTGAACTGAATAGAATGAACGTTTTAATGGGTTTATTGGAAAGTTTATGAACTGTAATTGTATAATTCCAGTATTAATGACTTTTTGAACATCTATTGATTTATATGTGTATGGTATGTGAAGTATGTGGTATGCGATTTGGCCAATGCTATTGATTGATTGTTGACAATGGTGATAAACTATATGTAATTTTGTATAAATGCTTATTTATGTTAAAGTTGTAAAAGTTCTTTTGAACTAAAAGACAACTATAATAATAAATACAATTATTTTGATCTCCACAGAAGCTATGCCTGGTTCCCAGGGCTTGTAAGGGATGGGCCACACATACCACAGTGCCTCTCACAAACTCTGCCAGTCTCCATAAACACTGTAGAGGCAAGTGTGCTGTCCAAAATATTCCTGGTTACCTACCTGCTGCTCCCCCCACAACAGCTGACAATCTTACTGCTAACACCCTCTATACTCCCCATAATACTGGGGCCCCCTTTGTCTTCTTTACTGACTTCCCACTTTATTTCTCTTTTACCTTTTAATGGTCATCTCTCAACCTCCTTCCTCCATCTCAGGATTAACTTAGCACCAGCATCCTTCTCTCTTTCCGTCTCCTCCTCCTCTTTCTCTTCCCTTACAGCCGTTGCCCTGTTCATATCCTCCTTAACCCCTTTATTCCTTAGTCCTTCAGTTCCTCTTGTCACTTCAACACTCCTCTCTCCAACTCCCGTCCACCAAGGATGCTTTTCTTCTTCTTCATCCCTTCATTCTACTCCACCACTCTGCTCTTAACCTCCTTCGTGCTGTGGGAGCTTTGCAAATTTAAGTGCTGTAGTCAACAGAGCTATAAGGGACCAAATTCAAATGAACATTTTACACCATTTCAGCAGATTCAGAGTCTTGCTCAGCCCGCTGGGATTAGAATATGACACTGATAGGATTCATTGTTTCTTTATGCTAAAAACATAGCAGAGGGATGTGATTTCTGCTAATAGTTTTCTTTTTTCATCATGAGGCAAACTGATTTTTGTTTCTAAATCAGACCAATACGAGTCTTTGGACTGTGTTTCCTGGACCACCTTTATAAGAGACTGCCCAGGAACCACTGCTTAGAGAAGACCACAGCAAGCAGGTGAAGACAGTGGACCCAGAAGACAGAGGTTCCTGTGCAAGTTAGTTGGAGCGGGGGCAGGGAGGTGGTGGCCTCGAAAGAAGGGTGGGCTGGAGAGCTTCAGGGAAGTGTAAGGAATCGGGACAAAGACTCAGACACAGGGGCATTGTGATGGTTGCTATAGACTTTTACTAAAGTAAAAAGAGGGTTGGAAAAATACCCATCTTGCTCTATCACTATGAGGGGTTTCCTTGCCTCAACAAAACAAAATTCTTACCTGACCTTTACATGCCTGTAACGCTCACCTGATTCCCGTAGAGGCGCCGGTCTTGACTGGGCGTATACCGTATCTTCAAAGGTGATGTGTAACACACGGCTGGCTCTTTGGGCTGGACCTCTGTGCACTGTATGTCTGACTCGAAGGGTAAGATGTCTTAGGTAAGTGAACGCCGTGCTCTCCATCTGCCTCGGGGCACGGTGCTGTAACCAGTTTCTTCACTGGATAAGGGGAGCAGGCCTCTTGACTTCAGAGGACTGCTGTCCGTCGTTTACTGCACGAACGGTAAGTTTCGAGTAATCCTAATGTCTTTAAAGTCTTTAGTAATGATGTCTCTTGTTTTGCAGGGTTCCGGCGATGGCGGATGACGGGCTGAAGTGAGTTGAAGATGGAGCCCGTGTGATGAATAGAAGCGCCTGGAAGCACGTAAGTAAGCGCTTGTTGCCTGCTTCACGATGCGCTCTAACTGTCTTTTTATTTTGCAGGTACAAGTTCGGAGCGGCTGCAGGGTGCCGGAATACCCACTGGGTTAGATGTGGAAAGGAGTAATGGCACGTGAGTATTAAAGTTCCCCAATGTCTTTAAACGCACCTTGTTTTGTCTTTCAGATGCGGGATGCAGCGCCGAAAGCCTCCGGAGCGTGCGAAGAGTTGGTAAGCTTTTGTCTTTCAGATGCCGGAATGCAGTGTGAAGACCTCCGGAGCGCACGAAGAGTAGGTAAGCCTTTGTCTTTCAGATGCCGGAATGCAGCGCGAGGCGTTGGTGACAGCCGATGGACCAGGTAAGTGAAGAGCTGTCACTGAAGATCGTAATGCTAACCTGTTCTTTCTTGTCTTTATAGGTGTTGCTGAAGACTGGATTCAGGATGGTAAGCCTTTTTCCTTAGGCCCAGGATCAGATGCAGAAGACACGATGAGCGTTCTGCTGCAGAGGATGCAGAATAACGCAAAGCAAGATTCATCCATCGGGTGTGGTTTAAATAGCCTCCTGTAGTGCTTAGGTGTCTCCTTCCACAGCCACGCCTAGGTAAGAAAAGAGTTCCTGCTTTCCAGAAGAGTTCCAGTGTTCTGAATCTAGGGAGTGGCTCCTGCCCCACCCAACAGGAAAAGTAGTTCCAAACAGAAGAGGATCAGAGGTTCAACTGGCAGGCAAGTAAGCAGCATGGTCTGCTGCAGGTAAGTCCACCCAAGCATTATGAGCCCGGCGCTTCCAGCGCTGGGACTGGGCATATTTATGAGCCTGGTGCCACTGGCGCCAGGACTGGGTCCAAAAGGTCCCAATTGGGACTGGTTGGCACTCGGAACCTGGGTTATGGATCTGCTTCCAAGGGAGTTGGGAAAACCCTGACCTTTTGGAAGCAGAGATCATGACAGTACCCCCCCTCAAGGCCCCTCCCAAACCGGGCTTCTCCGGGGGTTTTGGCTTGTCAGGAAATGTTCGGTGAAATCTTTTGATTAGGCGAGGAGCGTGGACATATTCAGCAGGTTCCCAGGATCTCTCTTGGGGGCCGTAGCCTTTCCAGTCAATTAGGTAAAATAGTTTAGATTTGGAGATCTTGGAGTCCAGAATGCTTTTGACTTCAAACTCGATTTCTCCATCAACTAGGATAGGTTTTGGAGATTTAGTTAGTCGGGTTTGAGGTTGCACGGGTTTTAATAGAGAGACGTGGAAGACCGGATGTATCTTCATGTGCGGGGGCAAGTCCAACTTGACCGCTACTGGGTTTACTATGGTAGTGATGGAATAGGGACCAAGGTATCTTGGGTTGAATGTGCGTGGCCCTTTTAGAGGTAGATATTTGGTGGATAACCAGACTTGATCCCCTACTTGATATTGAGGGGCTTCCTTCCGATGTTGATCTGCTCCTTTCTTGTATTGTTCTTTAGCCCTTTGAAGGTGAGAAACAGCTTCCTTAAAGGCTTGGGTGATTGTAGAATGCAGGTGGTCTACTGCTGGTGTTTCAAGATCTTGGAGGGGATCCAACTCTGAGGTTCGAGGGTGACTGCCGTACAAAAGAAAAAACGGGGTTTTCCCAGTTCCCGAATGGACAGAGTTATTGTAGGCATATTCGGCTATCCAAAGGATGTCTTTCCAAGTTTTTTCCGTTTGTTGCAGCATGCAGCGTAAATACTGTTCCAGAGTTTGATTGGTCCTCTCGGTTTGTCCGTCGGTCTGAGGGTGGTGACTGGTCGATAGTCTCACATCAATTTGAGCCGACCGACAGCAACTTCGCCAAAAATGAGAAATAAATTGACTACCTCGATCCGAAATTAGAACCGAAGGAAAACCGTGCAGTCGGACGATGTTTTCGAGAAATTCTCGGGCCAGAGTTGCTGCTGTTGGCAAGCCTTTGAGCGGAATGAAATGCGCCATCTTGGAGAATAAGTCCACGATTACTAGAATCGTATTGTATCCGGAGCATGGAGGTAGATCGGTGATGAAGTCCATAGAAAGCGTATGCCAAGGGCGAGGTGGGATGTCAATAGGGCGTAAGAGGCCTGCTGGTCTTTCCTTTTGACTCTTGTTTTGGGCGCATACTCCACAGGACATTATAAAGTCTCTGATATCTTTTTTCCAAGACGGCCACCAGAAGTAGCGCTTGATCTTTTCTGAGGTCTTGGCCATACCGGGATGTCCTTCCATTAAAGAATCGTGATAACAAGAGATTACTTTTTTCTGTAAATCTGTGCTGGGTAGGTATAATCGTTCTTGGAAATACAATAAGTTGTCCTTTACTGCAAAGTCCTTTCCCTGCAGATGCCAATTCTGTATTTCTGCTGGAGTTACAAGTTGCCTGGCTTTATCCTTAACTTCCTCTATGGATTGTGTGGCGATTACACCCAGAATTCTTTGTTCGGGAATGATTGGTACAGGTTTAGGGTTGATCAAGTGTTCTTCCACTCCCATCCGAGAAAGGGCATCAGCTTTACCGTTCTTTGTACCAGGTCGATAGGTAATTATGAAGTCAAACTCGGCAAAGAATAATGCCCAACGGAGTTGTCTAGAGGATTGGGCTTTTGCGGTTTTCAAATATTGCAGGTTTCGGTGATCCGTAATCACAGTAACGGTGTGTCGGGCCCCCAGCAGATAATGCCGCCAAGCCTTAAAGGCAGACTTGATAGCCAGAAGTTCCTTGTCAGTAATCGTGTAATTGATTTCAGGAGGCGAGAATTTGCGGGACCAAAATGCCACGGGATGCAACTGATTGGTTACCGGGTCCTTTTGTGATAGAACTGCCCCCATGGCAAGGCTTGAAGCATCAGTTTCCACGATGTAGGGGAGTTTGGGGCGAGGGTGTTTTAAGATTGGTGCAGAGATAAATTTAGTCTTCAAATCCTGGAAAGCTTGTTCCGCCTCGGTAGACCATTCAAAACGTTTGTTTTTCTTTAACAAGGCAGTGATGGGCTGGACTATTCGAGAGAATTCGGGGATAAACCTGCGGTAAAAGTTAGCGAAGCCTAACATGCTTTGCACACCTTTTACGGAGGATGGTGATGGCCATTTGAGAACTGCATCGACCTTCTTTGAATCCATACGCACTCCGCCAGGTGATAATATGAATCCCAAGAATTCAACTTCAGTCACGTTGAAAACACATTTTTCCAACTTAGCGAAAAGTTTGTGTTGACGCAATCTTTCGAGGACCATTTTCACGTGTTTCCGATGTTCAGATTCCGATGAAGAATAAGAGGATGTCGTCAATGTAAACAACAACACACACATCTATGAGCTCTCTGAGGACATCGTTCATAAAATATTGAAAGGCGGCCGGGGCATTGCAAAGTCCGAAGGGCATGACCTGATATTCAAATAGCCCATACTTGGTGCGGAAGGCCGTCTTCCATTCATCGCCCTCTTTTACTCGTACCAAGTGGTAAGCTCCTCTAAGATCCAGCTTTGTATATATGCATGCTTTTCTAACTTGGTCCAGGAGTTCAGGGATCAAAGGTAACGGATATCTATTCTTAACGGTGATCTGGTTCAGGGAGCGATAATCTATACAAGTTCTAAGGTCTCCTTCCTTTTTTGGAACGAAGAACAAAGCTGAAGAAGCAGGGGACTTGGAAGGACGAATAAACCCATTTGCCAGGTATTGATCCAGGTATTGTCGAAGGTGAAGGTTCTCAGGCTCGGTGAGGGCATAAATTCTACTACAAGGAGGAGTAGATCCAGGTATCAGGTCTATCTGGCAGTCATAAGACCTATGAGGAGGTAGAGAGTTAGCCTGATCCTTCCGGAAAACATCTTGGTATTCTAGGTATTCGGGAGGTAACTGGGGAGTCTCTGAAGAAATTGCTGCCAGTGCAACACCAGGTGGAGGGTGACAAGTAGAGACACATTCTGGAAACTGGACCGTTCTTGCTCGCCAATCGATCAGAGGATTGTGTTTCTCTAACCAAGGTATTCCTAGAATAATCTGAAACTGAGGGGCCTTGATCACATCGAACACGATCTTCTCATGGTGTCCATCTTGACTTACTAGCATCACCTCTTGAGTGGTATGCGTTACTGCCCCGGAGGCTATCTCCGTACCATCCACCGTAGTAATGACGTCCTTTACAGCCTTGGGACAAAGAGTTAGATTCATCCTCAAAACCATTTCATGATCCACATAATTGCCGATGGCACCGCTGTCGACGTAAGCTTCAATTGCATGTAATTGATCCGGATTATCAGGGCTAATGAGGACCATAGGTATCACAAAATGCGAGGTCACGGAACTGGTTTTCACGCTCGGCAAGAGGACCTCTTGTCGGGCGAGGTCGTTTCCCTGCTCAGAGTTTGTAACTTTGGTAACTGCAGCTCCTACTGCCTTCTTGGCAGGTTTCACCGGACAGTCTCGAAGAAAGTGCCCTGAGTTTCCGCAATAGAGGCATAATTGCAACTGTTTTCTCCTTTCCCGCTCCTTTTGTGTTAGAGGACCTTTCAGACCCCCTATTTGCATGGGTTCCCCGGAGTCTACTCCTTTGGAAGGAGTTGGCGGTTTGGAAAATACTCGAGCATCAAACTTGGAACGATCGGCCTTCCTGTTCTGCAGTCTGTGATCTATTTGAACGACTAAGTCTATATAGTCCAAACAATCTTGTGGGGGATTCACTACTTGGGCTAACACATCTTTGAGCTCTCCACGTAGACCTCTATAAAACAGCGTAATCCTTTTGTCCTCAGGCCATTGAGTTTCCACTATCAGTCTGTTGAAAGACGCAATGTAAGCCAAAAGGTCTTGATTACCTTGTCGCAATGAAAGAAGCTCATTGTCCAAGGCCTGCCCCTGTGAATGTCTTGCGAACAGTTTTTCCATACTGAGCTGAAAGGCTTGAAAATCATGGAGGACCGGATCATCTTGATTTACTAGAGGGATCGACCAGTCTGCCGCATTGCCACTAAGGTACGAAAGCACGAAAGCTACTTTAGCTTGATCAGTTGGAAAGGCTGCTGGCCGGCATAAGAAATGCAACCGGCACTGATTGATAAATACTGCAAACCTCTTTGGGTCACCAGAAAATCGTTCGGGCGGAGCCAGAGGTACATTCCCAGGTAGGTTGATCTGCACTGGATTCATAGAGGATGTAGAAGGAAGATTTCCCCCAGATGCGGGTAACGGGGTCTGTCCGGCTTGTGACTGTAGCAATTGTCTAGCGAGATCATCTGTTCGCTCCTTGGAAATAATCAGTTCCCTTCTTAGAGCGTTCGTTTCCTGACGGGCTGCATGCACTTCTGCCCTTAGTTCCCCAAGTAACTGGGCTAGCTGGTCGGTATCCGAGGTTTCCATAGCGCCTGGACGGGAGTTTTGTGGTAGGCTTTGCTTTCTGTAACGCTCACCTGATTCCCGTAGAGGCGCCGGTCTTGACTGGGCGTATACCGTATCTTCAAAGGTGATGTGTAACACACGGCTGGCTCTTTGGGCTGGACCTCTGTGCACTGTATGTCTGACTCGAAGGGTAAGATGTCTTAGGTAAGTGAACGCCGTGCTCTCCATCTGCCTCGGGGCAGGGTGCTGAAACCAGTTTCTTCACTGGATAAGGGGAGCAGGCCTCTTGACTTCAGAGGACTGCTGTCCGTCGTTTACTGCACGAACGGTAAGTTTCGAGTAATCCTAATGTCTTTAAAGTCTTTAGTAATGATGTCTCTTGTTTTGCAGGGTTCCGGCGATGGCGGATGACGGGCTGAAGTGAGTTGAAGATGGAGCCCGTGTGATGAATAGAAGCGCCTGGAAGCACGTAAGTAAGCGCTTGTTGCCTGCTTCACGATGCGCTCTAACTGTCTTTTTATTTTGCAGGTACAAGTTCGGAGCGGCTGCAGGGTGCCGGAATACCCACTGGGTTAGATGTGAAAAGGAGTAATGGCACGTGAGTATTAAAGTTCCCCAATGTCTTTAAACGCACCTTGTTTTGTCTTTCAGATGCGCGATGCAGCGCCGAAAGCCTCCGGAGCGTGCGAAGAGTTGGTAAGCTTTTGTCTTTCAGATGCCGGAATGCAGTGTGAAGACCTCCGGAGCGCACGAAGAGTAGGTAAGCCTTTGTCTTTCAGATGCCGGAATGCAGCGCGAGGCGTTGGTGACAGCAGATGGACCAGGTAAGTGAAGAGCTGTCACTGAAGACCGTAATGCTAACCTGTTCTTTCTTGTCTTTATAGGTGTTGCTGAAGACTGGATTCAGGATGGTAAGCCTTTTTCCTTAGGCCCAGGATCAGATGCAGAAGACACAATGAGTGTTCTGCTGCAGAGGATGCAGAATAACGCAAAGCAAGATTCATCCATCGGGTGTGGTTTAAATAGCCTCCTGTAGTGCTTAGGTGTCTCCTTCCACAGCCACGCCTAGGTAAGAAAAGAGTTCCTGCTTTCCAGAAGAGTTCCAGTGTTCTGAATCTAGGGAGTGGCTCCTGCCCCACCCAACAGGAAAAGTAGTTCCAAACAGAAGAGGATCAGAGGCTCAACTGGCAGGCAAGTAAGCAGCATGGTCTGCTGCAGGTAAGTCCACCCAAGCATTATGAGCCCGGCGCTTCCAGCGCTGGGACTGGGCATATTTATGAGCCTGGTGCCACTGGCGCCAGGACTGGGTCCAAAAGGTCCCAATTGGGACTGGTTGGCACTCGGAACCTGGGTTATGGATCTGCTTCCAAGGGAGTTGGGAAAACCCTGACCTTTTGGAAGCAGAGATCATGACAATGCCAAATTCAATATAATGTGCAGAGGGATATAGTCTTTCAACTGGCCTTCTGTAGCTTTTTACAATGTTCCAACACAAGTTCCAAAGGTGCAAACAAAATAAACAAATGATCCAAGTTCCACAACTTTCAGAAGGGGGAGGGGAGCTGTCCTCTTCCCATGAGTTTACCAGCTTCCTCAAACGTCTCAACGTCTCAGCATCCAGGTGCTATGATTCATTTACTCTGGATTTCACACACTCAAGAAGTTCCTTTTTCTTCTCCATGATTTCCACACTTTGTATTCACCTTCTCAGCCTAGGGTGTATGGTTCCCTTGCCCTGGGATTCCCACTTTCAAGAGGCTCTCTTCCTCTTTTTGAAATTCACAGTGTATTTGTAATTGGGTGCGGGTGCCCAGACTCGCGATCACATTGTCTGGTATACTCGCCTGCCAGAACTGTCACAGTGTTTACTTTAGGTTTGGGTGCAGGTCCAAGACTTGTAACAGGTTGCTTGGTATACTCTCCTGGCACAGCTTTCTCCGCATGCAACAATTCAATTCTCTGAGATATTGGGTCTCCGACCCCTTTTCATTCATCTACTTCTCAAATATATTTGGTGTCCCAGCTCCCTTGTCCAGGTATGCCCTGTGAATGTCTCTGCCCTTGCTCGGCATGCGCCACACAATGCCAATCACCTCAGTGTCCCACCTCCCTGCTCTAGGCTCACCAGTGTTGTCTGGCTGCTTCGGTGTTCTGTGCGGTCCGAAGTCTCTCCTGCATCCCATCCACACTCCGGTACTTGCCCTGCCTGGGCCTCCTCTTTGATGTGTCTCCTTATGTTTCTTGTGATGGCGCCGGTAAGAGCTCCTTTGCTACCTGCTGTCGCTGGCTTCTTTCTCGCTTCCTGACCCACGTCGGGTACATTGGAGCTCCATCTTGTGTGTGGTGCAGGGGTTTTAAATGTCCTGGCACCTATTGGATCCTCCCAACCACCAGTGTGAGACTCTAGTTCTCTAGCCTTAGTGCTCTGCAGTACTCATCTGCTCTTCCTCATCGTAGTGCTTTTGTAAAAAGAGTAAGAAAGATCCCTACTGTCAGTGTAAAGTGGTTGGACTGGATCTATGCCACAATATGGGGTGATGTAATACTGAGTGGAAAGGGCGATACCAGGAATCGGCTTGGCCATATAGAAAGGGTTTCCCTGGAGAGGGAGTGATGACATTGCTAGATTGATCACAGAAGGTGGCATGTGGCAGGTTGGAGTAGAATGAGGTGGCTTAACAAGTCGGGTTTTGGTTGGGCTTGGTGCAAGAATACAAGGAGGACAAGACACACCAGATAAGGTGTAGGCTCATAGCATGGGTGCTTCTCGGGTCCTGATAGAGGCAAAATCCCACCCATTGGAGGCCGTCAAGGGCAGCGTAACAAATGCAGTCTTCAGTAGAAGCAGCCTCCAATGGGCGGGATAATGACAGTACAGTTTGGGTTGATATGTACACTGTTAGAGCAGATTTGTTCTCTGAGATACTCAAATGAAACTGTTACTGTAAGCTGCAGGTACTCATTGCTACCTTTTAAGTGCAGGATCTAACTACTCTAAATAACTTTGCTAAGCAGCTCATTACAGAAGGTGTGTCCCCGGATAAGATATGCTCCAAAATGATCCAAATTCACATTGTAAATGCCCTCACCATTCTCCAGTTTCGCAAATCTCTCTGAACGTGGCTTTTTCAAAAATACCTGACCAAGGACTCATCCCAATGGAGACACAGAGTGCAGCTCACAGTAGTGCCCTACTGTTAAAAGATGCCTGTCCGCATTCCGGCTATCCACACCCTGTACAGTGCTCCATTTCTCTGAATCTGTGTCATTGCTTGAAAAAATCAAATAAATGGTGACATTCGGTATGGAATGAAGTGCCACGGAATGATCAGCGCATCGATTTTGGTCTGTTAGATACAAGTGTTAATCTACCATGAACCTTAACCCCTTAACTGCCAATAGTTTTCCCCCCAGTGCCAAGCCCTTTTTTGGTGATTTATTTATGTCGCCATTCAATCCCTTGTAACGTTTCTGTTGCATGTGATATCTCTGCCACATTTGGACCCTTGTCTTCCGACATGTAGGCGGTCATAACATCACCAAGTAATCCTAGTTTGCTTTATTGGTGTGAGAGAAAATAACCAAAAAGAGACCAAATTCTTTGCATTTGTTTTGAAAAAATGCCAATATAATTATGTACAAAGAAGCCTGTGTTTTTATTTTCCTTGTAAGAGCTAGGAACAAATGGTTTGCTGTTCTGAATTCGCCATTTTTCATGCTTTCAAGAAAAGGTTCAATGGAAACCAAAAACACATATTTTTATAAGGTTACCATCAGATTTGTGGGAGGCAGGCGATTTTACCCTTTTTCCAATAGCACATGCTTGGATGGTATGGAAGAGGAGGGTAGGAAAGCTGGATGGGAAGACAGAAAGGCATACATTTCAGAAAAGTAGACAAAATTCCAAGTTTAGGAAGGGGTGATTTGCAAAGGTCAGGCAAAAACTATGTAGGTAAAATTCCCATAGTTTGGGGAAGAATGACAGGAAAAAAAGGTATGTGCTGGTCATGGTTGGACCTGTAAGGTAATGACTTCCCGACCTTCTCTGGGTCTGCCTTAGCCCCAGCGCCTCTGGTCCTTGCCTGACACGGCTTCTAAAACTTGCGTCTCCTGCTCCCGTCTCTCTGGTTCGCCAGCTTCCAGTTCCAGCGGTCTCCATGCTCCAGCCTGCTGAGCGTTCCTTTCTTGGTGAACAGCCTGCATTTTTATATTTGTTGGGCTTACTAAGTGACCACAGGTGGTGGTCATTTAGTCCAATTGCCTGCCCATAGTTTAAGGGACATGCCTGACCTTTGAAATACTCTACAGGCCTCCTTCTTGTCTCAGTACTAGAGTGGTGAAATGATTTACTAGTGTTCACCACTGTTAGTTGCCTATTCCTTGTTCCAGTACAATAGTGGGTTGAAGGTTGGAAAATGTGGGGTGATGGGTTCCAACAGCCCAAAAAGGCTGGGGGACGTGGCCTTGCCTTCATAAGGAAAAGGGGCAACCATATCTCGCCTGTGGATGTCCTGTTCTCAATCCCCAAGTACCTGAACCGTTATGGCCCTTTTAAATGAGATAGCGCTTTATTAGATGAATGTGAATATTGAGAAAAGCAATGCCCCGCTTAATTCCCCCGACTTCTAGTTAGGAAAGCACGCATTCTTTGTAATGTTTCAAAACAAGCAATACCACAAGCCAAAAACTGAGCCATTGTACACAGGATGTTTATGCTGACGGCCTAAACAGACATACTTAGCATGTGTAAATAAGGAAAACAAATGTGTTGAGTAATGGCAAGCAATAAATTTAGGAGGGAATCCCATCGATACCACCTAGGTGGAAGCTCTACCTTAAGATGGGTAGTGAAAACTTTAAGTAAAAGGGAGATAGATAGCTATTATTCAACAGTTATCAACATTAAACACAACTGTTTTAGAAATAATCAATTCGTAATTTATTAAATCATAAAAAATACAAGTTATAAAAACTTCAACATTTATAAAAACACTGTATAAAAATACAAATTCTAAATATTGACAAACACTGCCTTTTCAACTTGACTTCGATCCTAATTGATCAGGGATCAATATAATTAGAGAGGTTCAAATTAGCTTCTCTTCAACATCAATTAATTGACATATAGTTGTTCTAAAATGGAAAAAACATCAACCATTTTCATATACTCGACATGTTTCAGTCCTCTATAAGTCATTAAAGGGACCTTCGTCAGGGGTAGTGTCACTGGTTATTCTATTAAAAAATAGTTACAAGATCTACTCTAAATGTAAATAACTGTAGATCTTCTATAGTTTCTTGTAAAACAGTGTAGCTGTGGTTTTCTTCGTACAGTAACCGTTGTAACTGTTGAAAAACAACAAAGAGAGAGGACATCAGCTATTAATGCTAAGTAAAATCTCTAGCAGACATTCATTAGTCTGGAAGAGGCCTAAAGGTCATCATACCTGGTCTGTTCTGTGGAGAATATTAGAGAAGGAGCCTTGAATGTAGCAAGAAAATTCTTCTCTTAGGTAGAAAGTCCCTCTACGTGTAGAGATCGTTCACCTGTAAAGCAAATTATATGCTAGTCAGATCCTGAGTGTTTTAGACCCCTGTGGGGCCGACGTAAGGGGTACACATGCTTGTTTATCCTAAATTCCAAATACTTAAAACAATTAAAAAATATAGAGAGAGAAATGAAATTACATCTATATATAGCACAAGGTATACAGGATGTAAATACCTTGAGCTGGTGATGGGGTTCTCAAAATTCCTTAATTGTTATTGCTGAATCAATTAGTGGTCAGGGACTTCAGGGCGTCTATCTTGCACGCTGGTTTTTACTTTCTAATTCTCCTCCTGTTTATAGATGGGAAAGGAGGTAGATAAATAGTAAGCGGCTTGTCCTACGTGATTATCAAAAGGTTTGTTGTCGTATCTGTTATGTAAAGGCATAGAAGTAGGTTTACCTACACGTAGTACATCTCTCTATTAGTGAGCGATGGTAGCTGTGTCAGCGAGATGGTAATGGTCCTCTACTTCTGAACATTCAGTCTGCTTCCGTTCTAAATATAAACCGAACAAGCAGAGACTATTATTTTTCGCTTCTAGTTGCATCGGTCGCTCGACCTAGAGAATATATGCAACTCCATCCATAACCTTAAGGTAGCGTTTCGTTAAGTCTTAAAGGGATTCTTACCTCTAATGTTGCTGTCCGTTGGACTAGATCCGTTGGTGGGGACGCTACTAGTTCTCCGCCTTTCAGTTCGCTATCGAGTGCTTACTGAGACGCGGTCACCATCTTGAGTGGACTATTTATAGGTAACCCAGTCCTATTTTAGTGTCCATCTTAGCTGAAAGTTCTTTCATGACTAAAGGGAATAAGAGGCACTCTAAGTCGCCGCCAAAAGTATTATAAACGCTAAAACTCACGCGTAATTAAAAAATCTAAGTCTGGATGACTGAAAGGTCAAAACCTTTAGTGTGGGATTAACTACGAACGATTACTATATTCACAAGTAACCCATTTCAGTTTATTAGTAGTAGCTACATCTGGGTTTTGAATTCCAGTGACAGAGGGTTTAGATAGAGAAATTCTAATCGGGACTAGATTTTATGCCATTCAACAGCCTCATTGAGCCCGAGTTGATCACTTTTTGTAAGGAAGATTAATCTCTGTTCTTTTTCAATTAGAGTTTTTTTCTTTTTCATAGTGTCTGTGCCGGTCATGGTAAATAGAACAGTCCATGTGAAGTCTTCTGATGTATGTTGGTTATCCAAAAAATGTTTAACCATAGGCGCTGTTAGAACTTTGTTGTTAATACAACTACGATGTTCTATAATTCTAGTTTAAATTTTTCTGTTGGTCTTGCCTATGTATCTTTTTTCACATGGACAGGTAATCATGTAAATCACAAATTCCGTGTTACAATTTGAAAACTTAGTCTGTTGCCATTTCTTTTCTAGACCTATGTCGATTTCTTTGGACTTATTGGTGTATTTACAAACACTACAATGACCGCACGGATAATGACCTTTAACTGGACATAGACCCCAATTTTCTGTGAGAGTACTGTTTTGTTTATGAGTAGTTTTGAGTTTACTGCTACTAATATGGTTCCCTATAGTAGTGGATTTCCTATTGGGGAAAAGAGAGCAGGGGATTTTCACTGTAGCTTTTTCAAAGATTTTCCACTGTTTCCTAACTATATTGGTAATAGTTAGGCTCAAATTAGTGAAAGTATTCACACTCACAATCTGGTCCTCGGGAGGTTTTTTTACTTTATCTTCCAGAAGTGATTCACGGTTGTTATTAAATGCTCGTTTGGCTGGTTTACGTATTAGCTTCTTGGGATATTCTCTATCTTTGAGTTTATCTGAGAGTATCTTCGCTTCTGTCTCGTATGATTCTTTTTGGCTAATATTCTGTTTTAGTCTTAAAAATTGGCCGTACGGAAGGTTATCTTTTAGATGCTTAACATGGTGACTATTATAATGGAGGAGTGAATTTCTGTCCGTACTTTTATGATAAGGTTTAACTAATAGTACTCCTTCCTGATGGAAAATGGTTAGATCTAGAAAGTTCATGTTGTTATGGTCAATGGTCATGGTGAACTGCAAGTGTCTATTACATTTGTTCAACCAGCTGAGGAAATCATTCGCTTGTTGTATTGTGCCTTTCCATATGACAATAATGTCATCTATGTAGCGAGCACATGAAATGAGGTTCGCTACATAGGGATGCATGGTGTAAATAAATGCTTTCTCGAAAAATTATACATAGAGGTTTGCTACACTGGGTGCCATAGTGGCTGCCATTGCAGTTCCCTCTATTTGTTGATAATAAGCTCCCTGGAATTCAAAGAAGTTTTGGGTTAGTGCCATTTCAAGGCACCAGATTATGAAGGACGTGGGGACTGTGTCATTGTCAGTCCGAGCCAGAAGTATTTCCTCTATAATGTCAAGAGTTGCTCTCTGAGGGATATTGGTATATAATGAAATTATATCTAGCGTGATCAAATAATGAGATGAATTATCATATGGCTGATGTTCAAATTTTTTAATCACGTCTTTGGTATCTTTTAGATATGATTTCATTTGAGATACATATATCTTGAGGTAATGATCAACATATTTAGACAGGGGTTCAAGAATAGAATTAATCCCTGCTACTATGGGTCGTCCAGGGGGTTTCGATAAAGTTTTATGTACTTTTGGTAGGCAGTAAAAGGTAGGGGTACTGGCTTTTTATTAATCAAAAAATCACTTTCTTGTCTACTTATCCAATTTCTTTCTTTGGCTTTAGTCACCTTTGAGTCTATGATCTCCAAGAGCTTCTTGCTCAGATTTTCCGTGAGTTTTTTATAATACGTCGTATTATTAAGTTGTGTAAGACATTCGTCTAAATAGTTGTTTTTGTCTTGGATGACTATACTTCTGCCTTTGTCGGCTCTTTTTATTATTATTTTTTCATTTTTTGCAAGGGTTCTCAGAGCATCAGTTTTCTTTTTTGCTTAGATAATGAAAAAAACGAGCATTCTTTTTTTCAAGTTTGTCAATTTGTTGGAGGACTCTTTTTTTCAAAAATCATTGATTCTGGAGGAAAGGTAGAATTAGGTGGGCAAAATGATGTAATGGCAAGCATACATTTTTTGAAAGAGCACAGGCAGACCTTTTGAAGAGTAGGTGACTTGTGCAGGTTGCAAAAGCGTACTGTGCCTAAAGCAGTGACTACATAAATGTAGGTTACATTTGGGAAATGAAAGGGTTGTGTAACAAAGTGCAGTAGCAAATGTATGAAAATATTATAAAAACCAAGAGAAAACAACACATTTTCTACCTTCACACATTCCCACAGGTGTCCCGATGAAAAGGTACCTCATGTGGGGGTGCCCCTACCTGGGTGCAAAGGGAGAAGGCCAGACCACTGGTACATCAAACGCCCTGGGGACGACTGGATTTGGTTGGCTCTGTGGAACCAACAGATTTGGGCTTGGGGTGTTGCAGCCACCAAGGAAAACAGGGAACCCCTTGCATTTCTGAAAAGAAGACACCATGGGAATCCACAGAGGTCTGACTTGCGTGAGTTGCCCTAGAATTTATTATCCACAAGACCCGGCAAAGTCCAGAATTTAGGAAACAAAACACAATTTCCAGACATTTCCCACCTGGAAACCACCGGAACACGCCACCAACAACACATGTCCTACCTTCCCATGTTCCCACAGATGTCCTGACGAAAACGGTACCTCACATGATGAGTGGGTGCACCTACCTGGGCACAAAGGGAAAAGGCTACACCACTGGTATCCCAAAGTGTTTCAGGAGAGTACATTTTGCAGGAATCTGCTCTTGTGGACAACATATAGATTTGGGCCTGGGGTGTCGCAGCCACCAAGGAAAACAGGGAACCCTATGCATTTCTGAAAAGAAGACACCTGTGGGACCCACAGAGGTGTGACTTGAGTGAATTGCCCTAGAATGTATTACCCACATGACCCGGCAAAGTCCAAAATGTAGGAAAAACACATAATTTCCCACTTGGAAACTACTGAAACACTCCGCCAACAACACATTTCCGACCATCCCACATTCCGACATGTGTCTGGATAAAAACCATACCTCACATGTTTGGGAGCACCTACCTGGGCGGAGAAGAAGTGTCGACCGTCCACAAGTCCAACAGAAGTCCCAGGGAGCCCTGGCAGGGTCCCTATGCCTTCCCCAAGGGAAATTCTGTAATGCTGCCTAGCCAGAGCTCCAGGATGGTCAGGGGGATGTCCCTGGCCTTGGGTGGCTGGCCCTCAAGTGGGTTGAACGTCCACAAGTCCAGCAGTGGTTTCAGGGAGCCCCGCCAGGGTCCCTGTCCTTTCCCAGAGGGAAAATCTATAACCGAAGCCAGCCAGTGCTCCAGGATGGTCGGAGGTGATGCCTCTGGCCTTGGGCGCCTGTCTCCCATGTGGGTCGACTGCCCCCAAGTCCAGCTGCAGTTCCAAGGAGCCCCGGCAAGGTCCCCATTCCTCCCCGGAGGTGAAATCTGAAAAGCAGCACAGCCAGAGGTGCAGCCTGGGCTTGTGGATGGTCAACCCTTATGGGAGACAGCCGCTCCCAGTGAAACACCAATGTTCTGCTGGCATGGGAGGCAATTTGGGGCCTGACCCTGCAATTGTATCCCAGCCCACCAAAATGCATCCCCAGACTGCCCAATCCCGCCCACACCGCCACCAATCCAGCCCCAGTCCCACCCACCCCACTGACAATGGGCCCAAAACGTAGAATAATAAAAAAACTACTTGCATAACGTTGCAGCTCCCTCTGTAAAAACACCTAAAAACAAAACAAAAAATATGAATTACTTATGGTCAGCCCAGCAAAAACAAATCATATCAATCATGCTCCGATCACCACCCCGCCCTTTCAAGTGATCCCTAGTGGTCTCACCCCCCAGTAAAACACATTTTCCCCTTACTAGGGGCAGATTGCACTAGCAATCTGCTCCCAAGGAGGGCTACATGAGATCCCCCCATCCATTTGCCCCCAACCGCCACAACAACCCCACCCAAAAAACATTTTATTTAATATTTTTTTTTTTAGCCCTGCCCTAGGGGCAGATGGGCACACTACTGTGCCCATCTGCCCCCAGAGGGTTGGGGCACCCTCTTTCCATTGCAAAGTTCCCTGGAGGCCCTCTTCAAATGGATGGGGGGCATCTCATGGAGCCCTCCCTGGGACACTAGCAATCTGTCCCCTGGGAGGGCTACATGACATGCCCCCATCCATTTGGGGTGGAGGAAGAGGGTCATCCCCTTTTCCGTTGCAAACTTCCATGGTTGTTTAGTGTGCCTCCCACTCCCAACAAAAACCCCACCAAAAACATGTTTTTTTTTACCCCTTCAATAGGGGCTGTTTGGCGCATTACTGTGCCCATCTGCCCCACGGGGTTGGTGGGGCACCCCCGTTCAATTGCAAAGCTCTCTGGTGGCCCTCTCCCCCCACCCCAAATGAATAGTGGCATCTCATGTATCCCTTCCTAGGGGCAGATTGCACTAGCAATCTGCCCAAAGGGAGGGCTACATTAGATGCCCCCCATCCATTTGGGGAGGGGGAGAGGGCCACCGTCTTTCCTCTACAAACATCAGTGGTGGTTTAGTGTGCCCCCCACCCCTCCTTTTTTCATGTACCCCTTCCTAGGGGCAGATTTCACTAGCAATCTACCCCCAGGGAGGGCTACATTAGTTGCGCCCCATCCATTTGTGGTGGGGGGAGGGCCACCACCTTTCCTCTCCAAAATCAGTGGTGGTTTAGTGTGCCCCCCACCCCTTACTTTTTTTGTTGCCACTTCTCTAGTGGCAGATGGGCACATTAGTGTGCCCGTCTGCCCCCAGGGTGGTAAAAACATTCTGCCCCATGCTTTGGGGGCCGTGGGGCAGGAGGCTGCTTACATAGTAAGCGGCCCACTCATTGCCCCACTTAAAAAAACGATCCCTGGTGGTCTAGTGGCATTGCTGGGCGCGATCCGTGCCCAGCAATGCTTCAAGGAAGATGTTGAAAAGGGGAGGAGTCTCCCTTTTCCAGCGACACCTCCCTCAATCTAAACGGCACAATAATGCAGCAGATCGAGGGAGAGGAAGGTAGAAACCTACCTCCTCTTTCACCGGTGCAGCCGAAAATTGCTGCAGCGGTGAAATTTATTTACGCATTACACACGCTCGCATGAAACTGAAGAAAATCCAACCCCCACGCCGTGAGGAGGCACCTCCTCCTCACATAGCCCAGGGGTTGGACTTTAGTTTTGGGCAATCGCTGCTTTGCAGCCATCGCACAAAGTGGAGTGTTTAAAGGACAAGCTATCTCGTCCTTGGCACTGCAAACGTAGTGCTAAGGACGAGATAGGTCGTCCTTTGCACACAAGGGGTTAAAGTACTTACGAAATAATAATAGTGTTTACATTCATTCACAGACTATTGATGTTTGTGATTGGTTATGTTACATTCACCCTGCATTGCTATTCTCTACCTAGATGCTTAATGTCATTTTTAATTAACAATAATCTGGGTTTGTATATTCAGGGAAATGAAATTTGGAGACCAAGCTCTTTCTGGGTTCCCCAACTGTTAAATAAAGGATATTTCTTGTCTAGCAATCAAATGGCTAGCTTCGACTGGTCACGCTGGAAAAGCAAACCTGTTAATTGGCAAATGAGTGTGAAACTTGTCATGCCAAGTGGCGATCCTTTCTGGCAAGCATGGAATCCAGTAATAGAGATTCATTATGCCTAGCAAGTGTGAGATGATGCAAGCTGTTTTGGTTAATACAAGGGGCACATGCAGGTCCTATGGTATGGAGGAATGTAACTTTGTTTTTCAGTGGATGTGTCGAGTATGGGCTACATGCATATTTTATTTAGCAAGACTACAGACTTTTGTTATCTGCTAATATCCAATGCATTAATGTAAATGTGTATGAAGAAGCACAGCATTTAGGAACTATACTATGTTATGTTATGTTATGTTATGTGAAGGCATCATGAACCAAGACAACAGATTCAAAGTTCAAACAAACTTTTTTTATTTTACTTAAATGTCAGGTCGGATGAAGGCCTAACTTGCCCTAAGCTAAACAATGTGTAGGGATGACAGCAATAAAATAAATAGTGTTCCAAACAAAGTTATGAGCTTCTTCTAGCTGCTGGCTTACTTTTCATCTCCCCTTCCCGAATGTAAGCAGTTCCACAAAACTCTCTTGGTTCCCTTCCCCAAGTTCAAAACACTTCCACAAAGTCTAGGGGTTCCCTTCCCCAAGTTCAAGATAGAAGGTTCAAACTTCAAAACAAAACATTTCTCACAAGATTGGGATACTCTTCAACCCTCTTACTATGGATAATTTTCTCAGGTTCACCAACACACATCTGTTACAATCCAAGTCTTTCCATGTATTCCTTTTGATATTAGCGCTCTTGATTCCACTTTTCATTTGCTTTTTATACAGGGCCCTCGTCTAGGCATTGTTGCTGGACCATATGGTCCACCCATTGCAGGTCATGCAACTGATACCCCTTTCTTGGCTCTTCTTCCTTTTGATATTGCTTCCATAGTTGACAGAACGCACAGTCCACCCATTATAGGTCACGCATATTCCCCTTTCTCCATCCGCTTTAGCAACAACTGTCCACTGCTTTCCATTGACAGTGAAAAGTACTTCTGGTATCAGGATGAATTACTTCCAACACTCTATCCTGGCAAGCTTGGTCACCATTCACTTGGTTACACGTTTTATACTTCTCTGGCTCCTGCCAATACAGGTTTCTTCTTAACCTGTAGTTCCTTCACCACTTGGTTTGTGTCAGTACTTGTTAATCTTCTCACACCCTTCGTGGGATTTTGCTTTCTTTGCCACCACTTGCATTTCATTAATTTCACTCTGTGGTATTGTCTACCTGCACCACGTTGCTTTTATTCTACTCAAAACATGCTAATTTATTGCTTTGTCTCTGCACGGCATTGAGAAATGCTTATTCATTCATACTTCCATGTTGCTTTAATTCTGTACGGTATGCAATAATGTTTCAGTTTGTTTGGTATTCAAAACATATCTGTTTCACCCTTCAAACCCTTTTCAATGCAGTTCAAGATTATACGCACTTGCTTCAGTATTCAAAAGTGTGTATGACAGTTTTCAAAACGTTTGACTTTCAAGAAAGGCTTATTACAGGTTTTTGGAGTGTCCCAGTAAGAGTATTTCCCATCTGTACCGGCTTCAGGCGGTAGCTCCTGTCCTCCTCATTTCTTTCCTCGTTGTGCCTTTGCCGCTTACACGGTCTTCGCTCCTCTCTCGCAGAGGTCAGGGAGAATGCTGCCTGCTCTCACTCAGGTCTGCGACGATCGGAGTGCCTCAGCACCTCACAGCTCCTTCTTGCTCCTGACATGAAGGGTGCATTGGACTTGCTGACCTTCTCTGCCTCAGCCCCGGCGTCTCTTGTCCTTGCCTGACACGGCTTCTAAAACCTGTGTCTCCTGCACCTGTCTCTCTGGTTCGCAAGCTTCCAGTTCCAGCGGGCTCCACGCTCCAGCCTGCTCTGCGTTCCCTTCTTGGTGAACAGCCTTCATTTTTAGATTTGTTGGGCTAAGTGACCACAGCTGGTGGGCATTTAGTCCAATTGCCTGCCCATAGTTTAAGGGACAGGCCTGACTTTTGAAATACTCTACAGGCCTCCTTCTTGTCTCAGTACTAGTGGTGAAATGATTTACTAGTGTTCACCACTGTTATTTGCCTATTCCTTGTCCAATTACCATAGTGGGTTGAAGGTTGAAAAATGTAGCGGTGTTGTGTTACAACAAAGGAGGCCTGGTCTTCATAAGGGAAAGGGGGATACCATATCTCGCCTGTGGATATCCTTTTCCCAATCCCCAAGGACTGGAACCGTTATGGCCCTTTTAAATCAGATAGCGCTTTATTAGATGGATGGGGTGCAGAATACCTCTAACACCAAATAGGACTGACTAAGGAAGTTGGCAAACATAATTTGTTTTATTCTCAATTCTCTAAAACAGGGAGTACAACGGACATCAACTGACGTCTCACAGCATAATCTCCAAGCATCACATGAAAAAATACACTTATATACTAAAAACTCATCATCTGTGATGTCATATTCCGTGGCAAACTAAGAAAACCTACTTGGGATTGTGATAGGACAAAGTGGAACATCTAAGTATACTTTCTTTAGGGGATTGGATTGTGATTGGATCTCTAAAGTCAGGTGGACAACTATGCCCACCTCTAGTGCAAGTCATCTTCACAGTCATCAAATACACAATGTCTAATTGGCTCTCAAACTATAGGTCTCTTTGGTACGTGGCCCTCTATAATTGGTTGGCACGCTTGTACCCTTCTGGTATATTCGACTTGCTAGCAACACGCAAGCTGGCACCCTAGGTGTCAGTGTGTGGACTTGACCATGTCTCCCCACCCAATTAGCCTCACATCCATCATCACTTATGCATTCTGCCATTTGAATTGTCTTTGAACTTGGCCTTGCAAATATCACTGCTCCTGAGAATAGAAGCGAGTGTGAGCATGTTCTTATCTTCAAGCCTCGGTGCTCCATGCCCAATTTCTGTTTCCATCTACCCATGTGACAGGAGACCGTGTTTTAGCTCCTTCTCTTGTATTTTATAGTATTAAATGAATAAAACGTGGCACTCATGGTGTCTTTCCTTCGCACCTAAACAGGGGCTTGACTCGCTACTCGTCCTTTGTATCTCTTTAAGATAGATAACCAGTTCTTGGCTGCCCCAACCCTTGACACTGGGCCAGGCAGCCTTCTCGATTCTTCCTCGATAGTCAGCTGTTTTTTTCTGTTATGCTACACTTCCAGCCCTTCTCTTCATGGGTCCTGGCTTGCTAAAATGCAACATCAGATATCCAGATTCTATATAATGGTATCTACATCATGGTGTCTGTTAGGGCATCTATATTATGGCAGCTATGTAATGGCAGCACCACCTGCTGTCTATTCACTACGTATATGCAGCCTTTGATTACTTGGTCTACTTGCATTACAGCATCTGTACAGTAATAAAACGGCTTGCATTTTCTTCAGTGCTCTTCACACGCGCTATCTTCATTTTGTACGTTAAGGATTACTCGATTCTTTACTTCGTCATCAGATTCTATACGGTCTATTCTTCTTCTCCCTTGGTCACTCTTCCAGTGCGTCATCTTTACTTCATGTGATGTCACCAATCTTCTCCTTCACTCATCTTTGCACGTTTTCAGGAATCTCCCCCAGAAGACCATCAGTTCTCCGAGGATACATCACATAAGATTTTCTCAATGGATATCTTGTCTCAAAGGCTTTCCGTGATATAGGCATTTTTACATGTTGCAATTTCCAGCTCCCAACGTATAGGCAAAATGGGGGCAGGACTTCTGGTAGAGGCATTTGGCTCCTGCTCTACAGACCCTCCACCCAGGTGATCTTCCCTCGCTTCTCCACCCCCAGGATCAGGATCCAAAAGCGATGGCCTTTCCCTGGCCACCTGACAAGAGCATCCAAGGGTAGAAGGTGCGAGGATAACCTCAGGTTTCTCACAGTTATCAGGTTAAAAGAGAATTGGAGTAGGGTAAAAATACTGAAAATCTGTGACCAGAGCTAGTTTTCTACGATTTCACCAGTGTTTATGATTTTAACATTAAATGCATACCAATGCAGACCAACGTTCAAGAACATACAATGCTAATGTAACACTAAGACATATGAAAAAACATTAAACTGAGATGCGTGACGGGAATATGTTGTGATGAATCCCAGGATGTCATCACTGCTTCCATAAGGGAAGCCCCTTCCCTTTAGTCCAGGGCAGAGAGGCCACTCCCCGATAGTCCCTTTGGGGGTGGTACTCAGCGGGTGGATCTCATGGGGAGGCAATCCCCCTATGGGATGAGAGAAGACATCTTGGGAGAAAATAATTCCCTTACACCCTAACCTCTCTCAACCTGTTACCCATCACAGGACATAATGTCCACAAACACTTCCATGCATGTCTGCCGAATCGACTGTCATTTCCCCAAGAAACACTGAGATGAGGAAGAACATTGAGTACAGGGATGACGATAGTACTGGGATGTGGAAGATGTGCAGAATAATGTAGAATAATCCACCACACCACTACAAATGCACTAGTCAATTTGTATCAAGCAAATCGGAGCAGAACATGAAAAGGGAAGAAGGACTTGATGAAGGATGAAGCCCTCCCAGGAGGAAGCAGGAGATTCGAATCCTGATAGTAGTAGAGGAGAAGGGACACTGACGGTACCAGGAGCCAGACCCTTGCCCACTGGTAGAGGCTTCCTGAGGCATCAGTCGCAGAGGAACACCTGAAAGGAGCAGAAGCCCGAGTCCCAGCCAGACAGGAAAGCAGGAGCGTGTGGAGAGCAGAGACGCGCAGCTCAGAGGCCGGGAGTCTGCGCAGAGCCGCCACAGTGGGAAGCAGAAAAGGCCCGAAGCACCTGCAGACAACCAACGACTACTGGTAATCTCTCCAAAGAGGTTGGGGAGACCAGGGCGGTTGGCGAGCAGCTAAAAGGCGGGAGAGTCATGAAGGCGAGTCTGGGACGCACACATACACACCTAACCAATGCCTCCAAATTCAATCTTCATAGTCACAGTACCTGGCAGGCTAGTGTACCAGGCTAGCTGTGAAACCAAGGAGAAGATGAGAGGAATCTTCATAGTCACAGTATCTGCGAGAAATAAGAGCCAGGTTGACTGTGAAATGACTGAGAAGAAACTAAGGGAAGGGAAGCATCCATCATAGTAATTTGTACATACAAGACAAAGGCAAGAAATGGGAGATATTCCCTCAACATTTGGACGAGGCAGGAGAGGAAACCAAAGGAAAGGGAGGCAAAACTCCCCTGTTTTGTAACACTGAAAGAAAGAAGACCCTCATTGGACATTTGGAGGGTGAGACAACCTGAGGAGAAAGGTTATCCTTTCTTCTGAAGTTTATTTGTTGCACCATTTTGGAACTTAGTTTTGCAAGCTGGAAAATAACTTTTGGACTAAAAGAGATCCCTTTTCCACATTAGTTGGAGTTTTAGTGTTAGGGGTGGAAATAGTTTTTTTTATACGACAGTGAACTTATTTCTTTAGACTATCCTGACAAACTCCCTAGATTATTCTTTCGAGGCAGGGAAACTCCTCTTAATATTAGGGACAGGAAGGTATTTCCCCAACCCACATTTACTTAATAAAAGTCTTTGATAACAAGCATGCTACCTGTGTGTCAGTCTCCTCCTTCCCCGCCCTTACAATATCATATGCTATAACTGTCATACCAATTACAAAATAATTAACAGAATTATTTTCTTATGCGGTTGACAATGTAACTATTTTTTTTAAAGACCTCCTAATTTTGTTTCAATAAATCTCATGAGACGGGAGTTATATTGTCAACCTGCATTCGTAAATGATAAGGAAATAATGTGAGGAGGATAAAATCATTATTATATACGCTTGTTAGATGTATAAATTCAACAGCATACTTCACAACAGTCAAAGCAGCGAAATACAAACGACATAGACATCAACCAGTCAAGAGAGTGAGGACACAAGGAGTGGCAGATAACATTTACCTCCTATTGTAGAGGAACCACGGCTATGGAGCCTTAACGATCAGCTTGGAACTGGGAAGCATGCAGTCCTGGCACTGGTGCAGACAAGGAGCACTTGCTCAAGAAACCTCTATCAAAACGAGATCACTATTCTTGAAGGTTTCAGGACCTCATCAGAGATCAGAAAAAAGTACTTTTTTACTGGATTGTCCAGGAAATTGTATAGAGGAGAGCATATCTACCCTCTCAAGTCGTTGCATTAAACAGAGGGAGACCCACCATTTGCTGTGGGGAATCGGCTGTGTCTTTCCATTTAGTTATTAAGGTTCTCAATGTGACTTTAATATCCAAACGGACTTTAAATTGGCAGTTTCTACATAACCCTCAACTACCCACAACTATTGACCTCTGTGCAAGGGGCGGGAAAACCCCAGTTATTCTAGTGATGCTGCTCTACGCTTGTTACCAAACTTCTGAGATACTACTGCATTCAAACAGAATATTTCTCTGGCAGGCCCTCTATGCCACGCAATCCTGATATTTAACCCACTTTGTTGCACATGCCTTGAAGATATTCATTATAAAGTCGAGAGATTAGGTAAAGTTTGCCTAAAGTGATAGCCTATGTGGATTTGTCCCAATACCATTCTGCCCTTACCCTCTACTTCAGGACCGGTTCATGTGTCTTATTCTTTCAAACTTCAACACACAAGGCCCTCCAATATATATTTTCAGCTTTTGATTGAATGTAACTGCCTTTACAGGCGCCTGTCCCTGAAAGGCAGTCAGCCTCAAAAGTGGCATTACCAGGGGCTTGATGGTTCTAGCAATCATAACATAATGGAGCTTATTATTGTCTCCAATACTACGTTCCCTTCCCACTTCCTCAAACCATGTTTAGATTCCAAGATAGCCAATTGAGGGCCTTATGATTAATATCACTTTTGGAGGTTAGTCAAAGATGCTATCTTATCTTTGTAACGCAAGTGATTTGGACACTATCGGCATATTCCAAAGAGTTTTTGATAGAAACAAGGGAACTGCTCATGCTCGATTGATCGTCCATCAATCCATAATAGTGATAGCCGCCACTGGGAAAGGTGCCGCATCTGCTCCTCAGCAATGCACAATTGCGTTCGGCATTAATATCAGGATTATTCCATAACAATCTCAAGTGCAATATTCATCTTATCTACGATAATCGGGACAATGCAGTCCACCTCTCCCCTTCCCATTCCACAAGAATAAGTCTTGTTTTCCTGCTGCCAATAAAAATCATAGGTATAAACAAATAAAGACTCCAAAGGTGTGACTTAGTGATTTGAAGGCGCAGCTATGGAAATGTATAAAGTACAGATGGGGAGTTGCATTATTTTTAGCCATCTCCTACTGATCCCACCAGATCGATTTTAGAGGGAGCAATTTCCGTAACTTGCATTCAACATTTATGAGGACGCTCTGCATGACCTGTTGAACAGTTTCTTACATATTTTTGTCCAACATATACCTCAGTAGTTGAGATACTTATTGCTCCATACCAACCCTGTATCTGCTCTGCTGTAGTTCCTCTTAAACAGTGGGAAGATTTCAATCTGATTGACATTGTGTTTGTAGTTGTATATCTTTCGCTTTGAAAGCCTCCCTTTAAACCCTAATATAGCGTTAAACAAGCCATCTAGGTTTGAGCTTTATTTTTCTTCCTAATCTATTGAAAATGATATCTGAAACAGAGGCCAGTTCTGTGTACATACAAGTTGTCACAAAATGTTTCCATACTAAGCTGGCAAGCATTTCTTAAAGGAAAAAACTTGCCACAATCTGTATTTCGAATGGATCTTGTTCTCCAATGTATTCCACATCTTTGACATGTAATGTCAACAGCTGTCTACTTCGGAAACTTTTTTGGCAGAGTGCGTCCTGCGTCTCTGGCGTCGAGTCGATGATCCTCGAAGGCCTCCGTCGAGGGCGACGTCACTGGATGTTATAAATAGTACGCACAGTGCCGGCAGCCTCAGTTCTGTTTTTTCCGCAAACGTGTTTGCTTCGGAGACTTGGTGCGCCTTGTGTATTCCTTGTGAATATGTCTTCTTCTTCGACCCCTCTGACTCTGCGGTCTAGCTTTAAGAGTTGCCGGGACTGCAAGTCTAAAATGTCGATTACGGACCTGCATCACATTTTTTTGTAGTGCCTGGGTGAGAGAGTGGCTCGTGCGCCTTCGGGCTCAGGTCCTCAGCAAGATTCTCATCGTGAACCTTCGAGGTCCCGTTTGGACAAGGTTCAGGATGATCACAAGAGACTTGCTTCCAGGTCTCGTTCCTCATTGCCAGCAGAAACCTGGTAAGGGCTCGAGGTCGGCGTCGACTCCATCGGAACAGTGTCCATCAGATATGGATGTTGAAGCTTTGCCTTCTCACCAGCTATCAGCGCCATTGTCGAAGTTCAAGGCGTCGGCGCCCTCGATGACGAAGCCATCAGTGTTCTCGACGCCTTTGGGGCCTTTTGGCTGGAATTTGCCGATGAAGGTCCCTGGTACTGTGGATCCTCCAAGGAAGGCTATTTCCAAGTCTGTGAGGCCTGTTAAGGATTCCAGACCCTCTTCTGTCCCGAGGCAGAAGTTTTTCCTCCCTCTGGATGACATCTATGCGGATGAGGAGAGGTCAGATTTAGAGTTTGAGCCTGGTGTGGCTCCTGTCTTTTCTTTCCGGGGACAGTCAGTTGGAAGAGTTAAGGCAATCTCTTCATGATGCGAGTGGCTTGGATACTTCTCCTGAGGTGGAGTTTGGTAGGCCTGAGCCTGGGGCTCATGCTGAGTCGTCCTACAGGAGACTGATGGCTAGGGTCACTGTGTATCTTGGTTGGTCTAGTCCTGCTTAAGCTTTTGTTCAGGATGACTTAATGGATATTTTGGATCAAGGTCCGTCCTCTGACCTGGTGTTACCATTTCATTTGATGCTGTAGCAAAGGGTGGCCTCTGCTTGGCAGACACCGGAATCTCTTCCGGCAGTTGACAAATCGTTAGCTAAAAAATATTGCCCTTCTGGTAGTGACCCCAGCTACCTTTCATCTCACCCCACTCCCGAGAGTTTGGTGGTTCAGGCGGCTAAGGCCACCTCGAGGCAGGCGGCATACTCTACCATCCCTCCTGATATCGACGACAAACGCTTCGACGGTTGGGCACACAAGGCGTTTTCTGCGGGGAGTATGGCGCTGAAGTCGGCCAACTCTACTTGTGCCTTAGAAAGATTTTCACACACTCTTTGGAATTGTGTTTCTCTTGCGGCTGAGCATATTCCCGAAGGAGAAGAAAGGGATGGGTTCCTTGCTCTGGTGCAGGATGGCAAGGATGCCATGTGTGATCTCTTCAGTCGGGTTTGGACACGGCCGACAGTGTTAGCCGGTCCATGGCTGCGAGCACCATTATATGCAGATTTGTGTGGTTGCGGGAGTTGGGTTTTGCTCCGAATGTACAAGTCCATCTTTTGAACATGCCCTTTGATGGCGTGCATTTGTTTGGCAGTAAGGCTTAACGAGAGCCTTGAGATGTTGCAGACCTCAAAAGCTGCGGCGAAATCTTTGAGCGCAGCTGTGTGTCAACCTCTGCTTTTTCATCCTAGGGGACAGCAGTGGAGGGAAAAAGTACCCATGGTGGACTGGGAAATAGGGGTGTTAAAGCCGCTCAGTCAACTGCCTCTTTGTCTTCAGGCGCTGCCACAGCCACTCCAAAACAATCATGAGGCCAGGTTCCATTGTTCGCCGGTTGGGGGCAGACTGTCTCAGCATCTCGAAGAATGGCGAGCTATTACTTCGAATGCTTGGGTTCTGGATACAATAGCACACGGCTACTGCCTTCCCTTCCTAAAGCGGCCTCACGATAATCCACTGGGTAATCTCTCTTTGAAGCTTCCAGATCCGCTCCTTGTGCAGGAAATCTTGACCCTGCTGGAGAAAGGCGCTATAGAACTGGTGCCTGTAACAGAGAGGAACAAGGGATGGTATTCCCCATATTTTCTTATTCCGAAGAAAGACGAGGGATTGAGACCCATCTTGGACTTGTATTGGTTGAACAAACTTCTCAGGAAGGACAATTTCAAGATGGTCACTCTTTCTCCCTTCGACTTCAGGATTGGTTGGTGTCTCTGCACCTACAGGATGCTTACTTTCATGTGCCGATTCATCCAAAGCACAGAAAGCACCTGAGGTTGGTGACTCGGACTTTCAGTTTCAGGTCCTGCCATTCGGATTGACCTCCGCCCTGAGGGTCTTCACCAAGCTAATGGTGGTGGTGGCAGCGTATCTCAGGCGAGTGGGGATTCACGTCTACCCTACATGGACGACTAACTGATCCGTGCGCATTCTCCCGAGTAGGCGATGGATCATCAGTCTCACCTGCTGCTCCCTCCACAAGCTGGGCTTCTCCGTCAATTTCAAGAAGTCGCATCTGACACCTTCTCAACAGCTCCAGTACATCAGGGCTGTGTTGGACACGTCCTTGGGGAAGTGCTCGCCTCCCAAGGTGAGGGCTCATCACATTGTGCAGATGGTGGACAAGTTTCATCATACCCAGCGTCTCCCAGCTTTCGAATTCTTAAGGTTGCTCGGCCTCATGGCATCCTGCATTTTTCTGGTGCAAGAGGCCAGACTGAGGATGAGATCCCTGCAATGGGTCCTCAAGATGCAGTGGTCACAATTCTCTGGCAAGATGTCGGATCCCCTTCAGATTCCACTCTCTGTTTTACAGGATATTATGTGGTGGGCCAACAAAGGGAACCTGGTGAAGGGTGAGCTGCTTTGGCAACCGTGGCCGGAGGATACAGTATTGACGGACGCTTCCCTCACAGGATGGGGTGCTCATGCTGAAGATTTGACTGCCAGCAGTCGTTGGTCTCCGTTCAAACACCACATCAACCTTTTACAGACGAGGGCCATCAGGCTGGCCCTGAAGGCTTTTCTGCCATCTGTGCAGTGGAAGTGTGTACTGATCATGACGGACAATACAGTAGCCATGCATTACCTCAACAGAAAAGGGGGGTAGAGGTCACTCCCGCTGTGCAGAGAGGCGATGCGGCTCTGGTTCTGGGCAATCCAGCAAGGAATATCACTCTCCGCAGATCATCTGGCCGGAGAGGAGAATGCGGCAGCGGACGCTCCGAGCAGGCAGAGCACAGTCTCTCATGAGTGGGAGTTGTCTCAGGAAGTCCTTCTGGAGATCTTCGCCCTACGGGGAATCCCACAAGTGGATCTCTTCACGACCAGTGCCAACCGGAAGTGCAAGAAATTCTGTTCAAGGGAATTTCCTCTGAGTGGAGCCTCAGAAGACGCCTTCGTAGTGTATTGGTCATTCCCACTTCTGTACGCGTTTCCTCCGGTCCCCGTCATTCCTCAAGTGTTAAGGAGGTTGGGGAGGTTCGGATCCCACATGATCCTCGTTGCTCCGGATTGGGCCAGGAGAGCGTGGTACCCGGACCTGCCCTCCACACAGTCTTCCCTACCGAGAGGATCTGTTTTTGCGTGAGGGGGGGGTCAGGTTCTCCATCCAGAGGTCAAGACTCTCAACCTTCACGCTTGGTATCTGAAAGGTTGAGGTATAAGGATTGGGACCTCCCGGATGACGTGATGGAGGTGTTGCTTTCTGCCAGGCGGCCAGCAACCAAATCCCTGTACCGTTGCCGTTGGCGTAAGTTTTGCGTCTAGTGCAGGGGACAAAATATTGATCCTTTTCAGTGTTCCGTTCCCATGGTTCTATCTTTCTTGCTTTCCTTGGCCCACAGGGGCTTTCAAGAAGGTACCATTAAAGGTTACCTGGCGGCGCTGTCTATCTTCAAGCGCTCGTCTGAAGAATGTTCTTATTTTAAGATTGGTTTGATTTCCCAATTTCTTAAAGGGCTCACTAATGTGTTCCCGCTGTCCCCGTTCCAGGTGCCAGTTTTGGATCTGAATTTGGTCTTGAAATTCCTGATGGGTGCCTCATTTGAACCTTTGCACTCTTGTCCTTTGAGACTGTTGTCTTTCAAGACAGTGTTCTTGGTTGCGTTTACATCCGCTCGCAGAGTGAGTGAATTGCAGGCACTTTCATCCAAGCCGCCCTTTACTGTGTTCCACAAGGATAGGGTTGTACTGAGGGTACGTCCTTCCTTTCTAACTAGTATCTGAATTTCATTTAAGCCAGAAAGTGGTTCTTCCGTCTTTCTATCCTCCTCCTCATCCTGGTAAGGAAGAGGAGCGACTCCATAGGTTGGACCCTAGGAGAGCTCTGAGCTTTTAAATTTCTAGGATGTCCAGGTTCAGAGTGGATGATCAACTCTTTGTGGGGTATGCAGGACACCGATTGGGCCAGGCTGTTACCAAACAGACCTTGTCCAGGTGGATTATCCTCACCATTACTGAATGTTACTGATTGGCGGGCAAGGACCCTCCGGAAGGGTTGCGAGCTCATTCCACTAGGGGCGTGGCTACTTCCACAGCCCTGCAGCGGGGAGTTCCTATTAGGAATATTTGTGACGCAGCCACATGGGCTTCTATCCACACCTTTGTCAAACATTACTCCCTGGATACTCTCCATGGTCAAGATATGGCCTTTGGTAAGGCGGTTCTTTATTCTGCCGTCTGATTGGGTATTCTAAATTCTTTTCCCTCCTCTATTTTCTGTTACTGCTTTGGGAATCTGTCAAAGATGTGGAATACATTGGAGGGCACAATCCATTTGAAGAACAAGTTACTTACCTACTGGTAACGTTCTTTCGACTCGATGTTCCTCCAACGTATTCCACATCGCTCTCCCAGCCTGCCCCTCTGGAGCATTTCCTATGCTATTGCAGCTTAAGGTCCCGCAAGGCTATGTGCAGTCAAGCATGCATTGGATATGCACATGTCACACGTTATGGAGGAAAAAACATAAACTGAGGCTACGGGCGCCGTGCATCCTATTTATAACATCCGGTGACGTCGCCCTCGACAGAGGCCTTCGAGGGACATCTACCTGACGCCATCAACGCAGGACGCCCTCTGACGAAAACGTTTCCAAAATACACATCTGTGGACATTACATGTCAAAGATGTGAAATACGTTGGGGGAACATCCAGTCTAAAGAACGTTACCAGTTGGTAAATAACTTGTTGGTCTGTTCTCAATTATCGTATAAAGGACCAACACTGAACACAAGACAACACAAAAGGGGTGAAAAGGAAGATTGAATCAGTGCAAAGTCCTTAAACACACACACATCTCATCATAGTCTCAAAGTCTGCCTCGCCTGTCATACATAAACAGCCGTGCCCAGTCCTAAAGATTGTCTGCTGGACAACTTCTGAAAATGTCTAAATGTCCTTTTTAGAATACATCAGTACACTGTATATCTAGCTCCAAACCTGCAAAGATAACTGAAAAGACATGGATCAATAATGGAGATCTGGTACAGCCAGCGTGCCGTATTTGGATGTGCCTGAAAATAGTGCTATCCTTTGAAAGACGGCCCATTGGAGACAGGTTTTAAATAAATGTCCCAGAAGTGCCAAAACATGCCCATCTCCTATCGGATTCAAACAATGCAAGCCTGTGCATCTCCTGTGATGAGCAATAGGTACGCAAGAGTATACGCTGCATAGTGTATCTTAGGTCCCGGTCGCAGGGACTGTTCTTTAATGCTCCACATACCTTCCTCTACATTGTACCTCAAACAACCATGGACAAATCGGTACTCCAGTCCTTAACAAGCTTACCCTCCCACCCAGATATTGCACACCATTCTCCAACCATTGCAAACTGCTTACCCTCCCAATCAGATGACCCCTGAATACTAAACAGTGTGAAGAGTTCCAGTCCGACAGACACCCAACATGAGCACCGTGATTCGCTAAGGAATTATCACTATCCCTTGTGCAGACATGCCGTTCAGTGAGTGGAGCCGGTGTCCTGGATGGTGGCACATCCTTGATTGTCTGTTTGATGGCTTATTTTTAAAATGCAAACACTTGACGATGCCAGAATACCTGCCACTGCCAGGACCTCCAGTACAACTTATTGTGTAATTGAATCACAGGATTAACCCACGGGGACGCCTTGGCATGTAGCAAATAAATGTAATGAAATAGTGACACTCTAATTCCAGATTGTGACAATGGTGTATACTGTCAGCAGGAGTATATACTAGTTCAATGAGCGGGCCATACAAAATATATTTTCTAGCTCCTAATATGAGGTATGTTCCTATTCCCAGGTGAGCCAGTCTGCATCATTATGTTCATGTGGCCTGATCAAGTACCAAGTTGCATGTATCAGACAGCTCTTTGATAGCCTTCAACATCATCATACCAAAGGCCCATTTCAATACACTTCTCTGGAGGATCAACTAACCAAACTTTATGAATCAATTTCAGTTTCCTGCTCCAAGACATTGAGTTTATAACACAATCTTGCCATCTTAATCACTCCAATTTCACTCCACTGTGACTGGCACAGGTGACACCATCTGCTTGATGCCCTTTGTTAACCACTATAGCAACCTGGATACATTTATCAACATGCGTTTCGAAAAAGGTTCTTCGCTATTCATACACCCAGATATTGTACACCGTACTTCGACCATTGTAAAACGCTCTTTTAGAAAAGGCCACTAAAGGACTCCCTGTAGCATGGAAAAACATCACTCTTTTCCCCAGTTGACCTTATTGCCCAAAATCTTTCCAAAGGTGTTTAACATGTCTAGCAAAGCTTTTAAGCAACAATGTATAGCCTGCAGCAAAACCAGTGTATCATCAGCGTAATGCAGTGTCTTCATCCCTGAAGTTCTAATAGACACACCCTTGATCTGCTGCATTTGATAGATAGAATCAGCAATGGTTGCAAGGCCGGGTTAAAGAGGAGAGGCATGGGACAGTATTGCCATGTTCTCCATCCCAATTGGTTTTTTTTTCAGATTAGATTTGTGGATATATATTCATCCAATCCTGAATATAGGGCCCTTAAAAGGGGAAACAAACTGCTGACCGGCACCAAACCTATGCAGATAACATATCAACTACCTCCAATTCACATGGACACTTTCCATGTGGCCTTTCCCTGGCCTAGGATTCAAGCTAATCAAGGTTGTGTACATCGACTCCAGACAACTCTCCCTACTTATGACTTCACTGTATAGGTTGTGTAACAAGGGGCCAGATTACTGACGGGGCACTTAAAAAATGTAACTAGTAAGCCATTCAGTCCCCATGATTTAACACTCATTTGGTTAACGGTCTCCCCAACCTCTATCACCAAGAAATCTGCTTCCAAACTCAATCTGTCCTTATTGCTTAACTGCGTGAAGACTATTGATGAAAATGAGTGTACATACACAGGAAGGGCAGTTCCGTGTCAGCCTTGTAAAGATCTCCATAGAATTTTGAGAATACCATATACATATTATTAATTCTAACTTCTTCAACCTATTGGCCAAGAGCCAACCTGCCCTCTCTCTTGCTGCCTGAAGATTTGTCTCGAATAGTAGTCCACCTTCACATCCAAACTATTACATTGTTTTGCAAGCTCATATTACTGTTCCAAAGCTCTCAGGTTGGAGTCCACTTCCCTACTTCAAACAAACTCTCAGCTTACTTAAGTTTTCCATCAAGATCTTTTATCTTAGTCTCCCGTTCCTGCATCTAATGCAAGGCATATTTAATGTTCTTACCACTTAGGAATGCCTCCATTGTATCCGAAACTATAAAAAGGGATTTATACTGAATGACAGCTAACCACTGAGCCACATAATTTAAGACATCATCCTTCAGCAAAGAAATCTTGGGAAGCCCTTTGTTAAGCATGCTATTCATGGATTGTTTTTCTCCCGCAGATTCCTCATCATGATAGATATCCATCATCCAGCTCTGCGGTTCAGAAACTTTTTGATGGGGGGCACAGTAGACCTCGACTCGGCTGTTGATTGTCAATCCGTCTTGTCCGGCTCTCGATCGTCGGCTCTGGAAGTGATGTTAGGTTTCGTATATATAGCATATCACTACGCCCCATGCTTCAGTTCCTTTTTTTGGGGTGCTTGCACGCTGCATCGGCAACACAATTTGAGTTTACTTCACCATTTTTTGTCCCTAGTTGTACATTTTCTCAGAAAACCTTGACGCAGTGTCGTCTCGCAGGGTCTCGAGCTTTAAGCAATGCCACGATTGCGAGGCCAAAATGTCAGTAACCGACCCCACGACATGTGTCTGTGGTGTCTAGGTGTTGGTCATGACACGGAGGCCTGTGCATTGTGCGTAAAGATGCAACCCAAATCCCTACATGAGAGTGCCGGGAAGCTGGCTTTGGGCCCACCGGTTGCCAAATCTGGCAAGGAGACTAAGAAACGATCCCACTCGAGGAGCCATTCCTCGTCGTCTTCCTCGTGGAAGAATAATCAGCGCCAACGTCATCGACGCAAGTCCAGCTGGTTGTAGGATCGAGGTAAGCACTTAGCCAGGCCGACCACTCGGAAAGAGTGGAAAAGCTTTATGACTTCCATTCTTTGATATGTTTAGGCAACAAGCTGCAGTAGGTGCCGCTCCGGCCCCGACCAGCAAGCTTTGGTGGCAAAAGCAGCGCTCTGTGCTCCCGACCCCAATCCAGCCATTCCGTCAACAGCGTTCATGTCAAACACGCCTTCAGGCATCATACCTATCAGGCATAAGTCCCTGGAGGGCTGTAAGGCTGAGGCTCATGACGCCTATTAGTTATCCGAGTGTCCCTCAGCGCAGAATGAACCTTTGTCATCAAAAGCTGTGGCTTCGCAAGGCTGAAGCTCACCCATCGTAACAAACTGTACTTTTTCACTGTCCCTGAGGAAACGGTGAAGTTCGAGTCACATATTCCTGTCCCAGGCCCTGAAGGAGACTCCGTAGATGAGGGTTGAGCCGACTTGCCTTGCACGCGCTACTTGAATTATTGTGTTACTAATACCACACCTGTCATTTGCATCTTCCCTATAATCCCATGTATTCTTCCCCTTATGCTCTCCCTTATTGTTGTAACTCATTGAAATTTCATGAATCATAACATGGGTCACGGCTGTATGGTTGACGGTATATTGCACTTGTACTGGGATCCTCTATTCCTATAGCCCATGCTCACTGTGCCCTACTGTGTTGTCTCCTCTAAAGTTTAACTACGCCGCCGCTGTATGATATTTGGTGTATTTCACCATTATACAATCTTAATCGGGCTCACGGCACCAGCTTCCCCGCTGCAGTTGCAACGCCGAGTTTGGCTTGTTTAGTTCATTGATTGCTCCCATGTTTGGTTTGGGGGCTGGCCCAGCCCCGTTGGGCTCGGCACAAAGGACGTGAGACTTTGGGTGGGTTGTTGAGCACTGCTATGTTGGGGGTGGCAGTGAGGGAGGGGGGTGGGGTTGTTGGGGGATGGTTTAACAATAAAAATGGTGAGACAGTGGTAGCTCTTGGTATGACATATCTGGCAGCGGTACAAGTTGCTGGCACCAGTTTGACAAAATATGACGCACATTACTGGGATCCCCCCTAAATTGCTACTGAATGGCTATTAGGCTGATGTCTTGGAATGTCAGAGGGCTCAGCAACTTTACGAAGGCACGCAGGATCACGGCCTACGCCCAGAGGCACGGGGTCAAAATACTTCTCTTACAGGAAACTCACGCCCTCGCACAACTATCGGCTTCTCTTGACCCGTCATGGGGCCCCAGCAGATATTATACTGTGTTCTCATCACAATCCAGAGGGGTCCTCACTTTGATTCACAAATCCTTGCAGTTCTCCCTTGGCACCAGCCATATAGATGCCCAGGGTAGATATGTGATCCTTCACTGTTTCCTCGCTAATACAGAATACCTCCTGGTCAACACATATGCCCCATGCATAGATGTACCCGAGTTTTTCGACCACATCCTTGACATTCTACTTGGCTATGTTGGGGTCCCCATCATATGGGGGGGGGACATGAATCTCATCCTCGACTCCGACTTGGACAGATCCGGTGTTGCACCTAGAACACTCTCTAGAGCCGCTCGCCGCCTCCATGCACACATGCTCACTACAGGTCTGGTGGATGCCTGGAGAGCACTCCACCCCAAGACGAAACAGTTTACATTTTACTCCTCCGTCCATGACAGTCATTCCAGGATCGATCTCTTCCTTCTCTCCGCGGGGCTCATGGGCAAAATACATACCACACAGATCCTACCTCGCACACTCTCCAATCACTCCCCGATCACGTTAGACATCACCCTGAGCCCGACCCTCCCTCCACACTCGCACTGGCGGTTTAAGTCAGACGCACTACACGATATAGTCTTCAAGGCTGACATCCTTGCAGATATCACTTCGTTTTTCGATAACAACAAAGGCCACGATACAACGGATGGGGTGAGGTGGGAGGCCTTTAAGGTTTTCATCAGGGGCATGTGTATCTCCAGGGAGACTGGGGTCCTGAAGGACATTAGAAACTCTCTGCGCCGCTCTGAGTCCAGACTCCGGGAGCTAGAGTGTGAACATGCGGCCACCCACTCTCTGCCCAAGCTAGCTCAGATTAGAAAGGAACTAGACACATTCGAGTCCTTCGCCCACAGTGAAATCAGATATCTCGCCCCCGTCCCACTGCAGCCTGTAAGTATGGTGAAGGAGAGAGGCCTGGCCGTACTCTTGCCCGCTTCGCTCAGGCCAAGGGAGGCAGAGCTCGAGTTGATAGCATCATAGATAGTGGTGGAGTGAGACATTGGTCCGACCAGCCCATTCTTGAGACCTTTGCAGACTTCTATGCAACCCTTTATGCCCAGCAACCAGAGCACAGCCTGCGAGATCTTGATGACCTCCTGGAGCGCATCCCAATGTCCCTTATATATCTAGCCACCAAAGAACAACTTGATTACAGATGTCATCTCGGCCCTGCCTAAGGGTAAAGCCCCTGGTCCAGATGGCCTGACCGCCGAGTTCTATCAGGAACATGTTGCGCTTCTTGCCCCGCGCCTGCACTAGGTCTGGGAGGAGTCGCTGCGTCTTACTACCCTCCCCTGTTCCTTGCGCGAGGCCGTCATTACGGTGCTTCCCAAACCGGGTAAACCTCTAGATGAGTGTGGCTCTTATAGACCCCTCTCCCTCATAAATACTGATACCAAAATCTTCGCCAAAATCATAGCAAATAGGTTCCTCCCCATCATGAAATATTTGATCCACCCAGACCAGAGCGAGCGGTTTTGTCCCTGCCCGTTCCACTGCCTTAAACATTCGGCGATTTTTTAACGTAATCTCTAGAATCGACCCCCGAGCCAATGCGGTGACCGTGACGCTGGACGCTCAAAAAGCGTTCGACATGGTCTCGTGGCAATACTTATGGGTGGTACTGGAAAAGATGGGGATTGGCCCGTATATGATGTCCTGCATTAAATTTTTATACACTAACCCTGTAGCCAGAGTCCTAGTCAACTCTAACCTGTCGGCCCCCTTCTCCCTACATAGGGGGACGCGACAGGGCTGCCCATTCTCTCCCTTGTTGTTCGCGATGGCCATCGAGCCCATGGCTGACAGTGTACGTAACAACCACATACGCAGGAGGATTCGGTTGCGGGATTCTCCCGAAATCATTTCACTTTACGCCAATGACGTGCTGTTATATATTAGAGACCCTTCAATTCACCTCGACCCGATCATACGTGAAATTATCAAGATTGGCACATTCTCAGGCTTCACTATTAATTACTCTAAATCAGAAATATTTCCCCTCACCCTTGCAACCCCCCAACGTGCATGCGAGTTCCCTCTCAAATGGGCACCTGAAGGCATCAAATACCTAGGGGTCCAAGTGGCCCTCTCTAGACCCTCTTTATTGTCTGAGAACTATGGGGCTGCCGCACATTATGCTCACACCAAGATGAAAAGATGGCGAAGCCTCCCCCTATCACTCTCAGGAAGAATGTCTCTAATAAAAATGATAATAGTCCCAAAACTCCTGTACATATTCGCAGACGTTCCACTTTGGCCCGGGAAACAATACTTTGCGGACTTGCATGCGGGGTGCGCCCGCTTCCTCTGGCACTCAGGAGCCGTGCGCAGAAAGTGGCAGCATATGACCCTGCCTTACGAGAAAGGCGACTTCAGTGCACCTGATCTCGCCCAGTATTGGATAGCCGCCCAGGCTCAATACGCTACGTACTGGTACCAGCACCAGGAACCCCCCCGCATGTTAAACTCAAAATCCTGGCCGCCGAGGAGGTGAACGTCATGTCATTGATCCTCTTCCACTCGTATCGATCGCAGGCCCCTGCGGACCCGGGGGCCTCCACTATAAGGGCTTGGCAGCAGATTCTGGTGCCTGACTCCGGCTCACCCCTGTATTACAAATGGCTTCCTCTCTGGTCTTTCCCTGGCCTCACCCCCCACACACGATAAGCTTCTCATGCATCACTGGTCAGACCTGGGATACAGATCATTCTCCGACCTGTTCCCTGATGGGAAATTCATCACCCCAGACACATGGAAGCCTGGGCACTCCAGGTCCCCACTGGAGCTGCTGCAATACTTCCGTATCAGGGCGGCAATCCAAGACATGTGGCCTTCATACCCGGGCGAACCCCCCCTGAGTCCCCCGAGGTCAGCTATATAGCCAATTCCGCTGGTGGTAAGGGCATCATATCCTCCTTGTATAAAATGTTGATGGCGCGCGTGGCCGAACCCCCCCGCTCGGTTCAGGATGCCTGGAGCCGGGATCTGGGATTAGACATTACTGATGCTATCTGGTCCAACATGTGTATTTATACTCGCAAGGTTTCTCTCAACTCCCGAGCTAGATGTATTCAATACAAACTCCTCAATCGCCTATACTACACTCCATTCGCGATTGGGAAATTTGCCCTGGATTAATCCCACCCCTGTCCAAGATGTAGATCCACTGAAGCGGACCACGCACACATGTTCTGGTTTTGTGGGGCACTGGCCCCGTTCTGGAATGCGGTGCTTGGAACGCTCTCCAAGGTAGTGGGGTTCTGTGTAGGCCCGGAACCTCTGTCTCTTCTGTTTGGGCTGTGGGAGGGGCAGGAAGCGAAACGGGAAGCCAGGTTTCTGAATGTGGCGGCTATTGTGGCCAAGAAATGCATTCTGCAATGTTTGAAATGCAGATCCCCCCCTTCCCTAGAGATGTGGCTGAAGGCCCTCACCTGGACACAATCCTGTGAAGAGGATTATGTTAATTTGCTGCCTAGCAATGCTCGCCCTAAAAACATATGGACTGAGTTCTGTAGCTACTTGAACCGCAAAGTGGACCTTGTGCTATTGTCATCCCCTCCCTCTCCTGATCAGGGGGCGAACCGCTCTACTTGATACATGCCGATATTGTAATTGACTTTTAGATTGCATGTGTCCTTCTGTAGAACCTGAGTTTTGTCATTCACGCTTCAATATGTATTGTGTATCATGCTTGTACATTGTGCTATGCCGGTTGCTACTTCTCGCCAATAAAGAAAAGTTAAAAAAAAAAAAAAGCTTTGGCTTCGAAACCCATTCTCTAGCCCTCTGCGCCGACGGTTCATTTGTGCCGCTTTCGAGATCAGATTTCTTTGACTCAGTGCAATCCACATTTGGCGTTGATGACGCAGTCGACCCCGTTTTTTTTCGATGACCAGGCTGATTTACTGGCTATAGCTCAGGGTGTACAAAACGCCAGGGGTTTGCATACTTCCCCAGACCTTGAGTTAAAACAGAACCAGCCCTATGCTCATACTAATATCAAGTTCAGAGATCTGGTTCACCGTGTTGTTGACACCCATGGGTTGAAGGCTTCCACCACACCTCTTCATGGGTACGAACTCACTGACATTTTGGACGAGGTTCCCACAGGTGAGCATAACATGCCATTCAACCCAGCCATTGTGGGCCCTTTTGCCTCCTTATGGCAGCATCCTTGTACTATTGCTCCTGTGAATGCCAACATTACAGGGAATTATAGGCCGGCAAGAGGAGACCCTTATTTCCTCGCCACACACCCTTCCCCAGAAGGGTTGGTTATACAGGCTGCCACTATCTCCACCAAACCTGTGGCATCCACCTCCAATCTGCCTACGGACACAGGGAAAGACATCAGACGCATTGGCCAGAATTGGGTTCACCTCTGGCAGCATGACACTTAAAGCCACTAACATAGCCTGTGGATTCGCCAAGAGTTTCTTTGGCTTATGGAAGGCTGTGGAACATGCTGCTGAATACGTCCCTCAAGGCGCCATGCCGGATGGTTTTTAAAAAAAATGTTTTTTACAGCTGGTGGAGGATGGAAAGGAGGTAGCCAAGCAGTCATTGCAAACGGGCCTGGACATAGCAGACTCCGTTGGCAGAGCAATGGGTTCAGCGGTAGTGATGAGACGCCAAGCCAATCTAAAAACATCTGGCTTCTCTCAAAATGTTCAAAGCAGGCGGCTGGATATGCCCTTTGAAGGTGACATGCTTTTCGTTCAGAAAGCAGACAAATCCATAGAGAAATGTAAGGAATCCAAGTTGGCATGCCAAATAATTAGGCCTAATGGCGCAACTGGCCAAACCTGCCTCCAGCTTCGCCTCCAGGAAGGCAGGAAGGTGCAGCTCCTGCAAGCCAGTCAAGGGCAGAGGTGCTTTTAGCGTCCCGGAAGGGGCGGGGGGGCCTCTAGAGGCTAGCAACAGCAGCGGGGACACCTGCGCCCTCTAAGCTGCTTTGATGTTCCCCTCCCACGATGCACCGGTTGTTAGATGGTTGACATGGCAAATTGCCCCAGTGGCAGGAAATAACTTCCGATGCCTGGGCCTTGCAGTTGATTCGGTGGGGTTATTGTTTGCTTTTTCTAAAGAGGCCTCCAGACAGATCAACACCTCGCTCAATCCAACTGGGAGAGGAGCTCCAGGAAGAACTAAGAACCCTGTTATCGAAGGGTGCAGTGGAAGAGGTACCTCCCGATCAGAGAGGGTCGGGTTGATATTCCCGGTATTTTCTGGTGGCCAAGAAGGGAGGAGGTCTCTGTCCCATCCTGGACCTCAGGACCTTGAACAAATTCCAGAGGAAGGATAAATTCAGGATGGTGACATTGAGAGAGACTCTCCATGTTCTCGAACTGCAGGACTGGCTAGTGTCAATAGACCTACAGGACACTTATTTGCATATGCCGCTACGCCAAAAGCACAGGAAGTTATTAAGGTTCCTCATAGGGGACAAGCACTATCAGTTCAAAGTACTTCCCTTTGGGTAGACCTCCACTCCAAGGGTCTTCACCAAGCTTCATAGCGGTAGTTGCGGCTCACCTCAGGAGATCCGAAGTCCATGTATTTCCATACCTGGACGACTGGCTGATCCGAGAGAAGTCTGTGGGGCAAGTCTTGTCTCACCTGAAAGACACCTGCTTAATACTGCACAGGCTGGGCTTCTCCCTCAGCTTGGAATCCCATTTGGCACCAGTTCAGCAGCTTCAGTTCATCGGAGCAGTCCTAGACACCTGGGTAGGGAAGGCTTTTTCCTCCAAAGGAGAGAGTTGGCAACATAGCCCAGATGGTGCATTTGTTTCAGAACCACACCACCCTTCCAGCGGCTTCCTTCCTCCACCTCTTGGTTCTCATGGCCTCCTGTATTTTTCTAGTGCCAGA